>NC_053022.1:112021691-112377627 GCF_003073215.2 Triticum urartu
TATGTAGACCTCGACGTCGATGAGTAACTTGCCACCCAGGTGGTGATCTTGGCCATGGAGGGGCCTATGTAGATAGACATGCTTCAACAAGCCTTCTTTCTTTCTAGTGTCTGTACTCAGACTATTTGCTTCCGCATGTGCTTGTATGCTTGTATGACTTGAGTGTCGGGTCTTGTGACCCCTACCTGTATGAACATGTTATGTATGGCTCTCTGGAGCCTTTAAATAAAGTACTTGAGTTGTAGAGTTTTGTTGTGATGCCATGTTGTATTTGCACATATCGAGCATATTGTGTGTATGATTGAAATGCTTGGTATGTGTGGGATCCGACAATCTAGTTGTTTATCCTTGGCAGCCTCTCTTATGGGGAAATGTAGTCTAGTGCTCCTCGAGCCATAGTAGTCCGCTAGAGCCCGGTTCACCGGAGTCCTGCTAGCCCAGCACTACTGCTCAGGACACTTGACTGGCCGGCATGTGTTTCACTTCGTTCCTATGTCTGTCCCTTTGGGGAAATGTCATGCGGTGACATCCGGTGTCCTGCCTAGCCTGCTACAGCCCGGGTTCCCCGGAGTCCTGTTAGCCCAGTGCTACAGCCTGGATTCACACGATGTTGACCGACATGCTCGATGTGATTCATGTATGCCTGTCCCCATAGGTCTGTGCCGCTTTGGGTTCACGACTAGCCATGTCGGCCCGGGTTCTCTGTCATATGGATGCTAGCGACACTATCATATACGTGAGCCAAAAGGAGCAAACGGTCCCGGGCCATGGTAAGGCGACACCCGTGGGGATACCGTGCGTGAGGCCGCAATGTGATATGATGTGTTATCGGCTAGATCGATGTGACTTGGAATCGGGGTCCTGACAAAACGTGGATACTTATTGTCACAAAATTCGAAAGAAGCAGCAAAATGTCCACTCCCACGTTGGCTTCCCGAAGCCAAGTGTTTGGGAGATGGAAATTATTGTCTACCCATTACACTTACAATCCATCGGCCCGATTTCCACTGCTCTAAATAGGGGTAGGTTAGTAACTTCAATTAGACGTGACACGACCGCCTCTGAGCCCATTCCGACACGGTGGGCATCAAACATGGGCGGCAAAACTCATTTGATTCAAGCTCGTCCAAAAGACCTATGTTTCTCCCTCCATTCCCCATTCATACACGGTGGGCGGCAAAACAAACTCGACTCGGCCAAAATCGATGTAGGCAGATATTTTCAATAGGGGCAGGTTTGTAACTTCACTCAGACGTGACACAACCGCCCTACCTGTCAGCCCCGTTCATACACTGTGGGCGCCAACCATGGGTGCAAACCACCCTCTCCTCGCCCGAAATCGCTCTGGGCAAATATTGGCGAGATGCGAGATTACCGTCCTATCCCCAACCGACGAGACGTCCAAATTTTAAACAGGGCCTAAGTTCGTAACTTTCCCATATTTTAGACAGGCCAGTCCCAAAAACATGGTTCCCCGTACCTCTCCCTCCATTTTCCCATTCATACACCATCCGCGCTAGAACACCCCATCCCACACCAGCCTCCGTCCGCCACCCCATCCATCGCCGTCGTCCTCCACCACATCCATCGCCACCGTCCTCCACCATGCCGGAGCGCCTACCAAGACCGCATCGTCCACTGCTGGAGATGGACATTTCTCATCCATGGCGACGGACCAATAGCCTTGCATCGCGTCCTCTCGCTTCATCGGCGCGTCGTCCTCTTTGCCAGGGCCGCTCACACGACCTTCTCTTCCACCGCAACGGGACTTATCCCACGATGCACCCGTCTACCATCGCAGATCTGCTTCAATGCCACCGACAGCCATCGCACCCCCGATGCCTACACGGCACCGCAAGAGAGGTGGTACTTCATATCTCCTCAACTTTTTGATCTCAACCAGAAAATAGATCTTAACTTGGTTACTCTACTTTCGTTTCAGCTCTTAGAATTTAGTTCTTAGTTCGAAGCAAACAATGGATGCTAAATATCATTTGTCTGGTTTGCAGCTTCAAATCTGCCATGGCACAGCCATAATACGGTTTAATTGATCATGCTTAGGGTTTAATTGATCATGTTGGTTCCGTGGTGGTTTCTTTAATAGAAATTGGAGGGGAAACCCTCTTTTGCTAAAAAATACGCTTAGAGTTTCCCCCTTTTATGATCACTATACAATCAGAATACGTGCTTCGTGTCATAATAACACTGCTCCACCCATCAAGCTAAACAAGCTTAGTTGTTCAAATACGAATATGATAGTATTAAAACAGAGTTGTTTAATTGGTCAGCTAAATGTTCCTAAATTAGTTTCGAAAATGCATGTTCACCGCTCGGGTGTGTATCTCTACAGGGTGCCCACGGTGAGCCAGCCCACCCTAGGATTTTGGGTCGTCCCAGGCCCCGATTCCCCTCTGTTTTGCTGTGCGCTTCCGATCTCTACTCGCCCCCAGCCACCTGCCTCACCGGCGACTTGCCATCCTCGGACGGCATGACTCTAGGAGGAGACGCCGGAATAACAGGAGGCCAGGAGCCGCTCACCCAATAGCGTCACCACTGCCCGGGCGCGCCGCCATGCCCACCTTCTCAGTCCGTTCAGGGCTCAGGTGTGCAACACCCACCAAGCCAACCCGATTTATCCTAAGATACGTCCTCAACACTCAGCAGCCACTCCTCATCACCCATTTTCTAATTGATTCATTACTCATTAGGCAGTACTGTCATTAGGGTTTGTTGTGTGCTCAGTGCTACCTACACTTAATGGTTCACATGCATTTCGGTAATCTTTAGTACCTCTAAAGTTCACAGGGTTTTCGAAATTCTGGCCCTCGGAACAGAAACTAGTCATTTTGGATTGTTGGTCGTAGTGACATTGACCCAGATTACTACTGCAAGCCAGGTTTGTTGAAAATTTTACTTGTCCTTCTTACTCATTCGATATAATATCCAATTATTCACAATGATTAGTTGCAAACAATAAGTGCTAGACAGACTTCTTCATTCAGATTTTGGATGGTCTCTTACTGTAGTTACAATTCTGCATACTTGTCCTAGTAAGCTCACAAGCAAATGATTGATTCACTACATCTATGCTTGCCTTGTCATATTTGTTGTCAATATTCTTTTAGGGTGGACCACCCTGTTTCTAAATACTGGAACCGTAGACATGAGTGAATAGTATTTCTCTATGTGATCTCTTCAATCATGTGTGGGTAATGAACACTGCATTGTATAGAAAGAAAGTGTCATTTCCAGCTTTTACATAGGTTTCGATCTTTTACATGGAATACAATCTGCCTACTTGCTTTGTGTCGCACTACCAACACTCCACCCTTGAAGCTAAACATTACGCCACTCATAATTGCTTAGTGTATTTGTTAAAATACGAATTTCATATGATTCTAATGTTCCTACTTCAGTTTTGAAATGTGTGCCTGCCTGTTATAGAGACATAAGGGGTTTGTATTTCTGTGTGTGGTCTGGTCAGCACGGTTGGGGAGGTGAACTTTGCATATGCAGGGGTTTATAGGGAGACACTCTCCGAGTTGAATCTGCAATGCATTCCATAGATAATCTGACTACTTTTTATGTTTTCATGAATCTAATATTCTGAACAGCATCATAATGATTATGAGCTTGCGCGCATGAAAAGAATAAAGCAGAACAATGCCATGGCTGTCAAACTTGGCATTAAGGGACTGAAATCAAGTCTGGATGCAATGCAATGCAAACGCTCTCCACCTATAGATTCATGCTCAAAATATGATCCTAACAGTGATTCCGAGCTAGAGGGAGACCTAAGTCAATGTAGCTCCCTAGTGGAGGAGTCAGAGGAAGATGCCCTATCTTATTCACCCATCAAGGTACTTGCTCTAACTTTCCAAGGTTACATTGCTCGCACATATCTTGCAACCGATGCTTTGCATTGCTTCTACTTTGTTGAACTGCCATTAGCTTAGTTTACACATCGTGTATGTGAATACGCCATGCCTATCCATTTTCAGTACATATCCCATCTGTCATCATACCATATTTATCCATTCAAATGTTGTTCTTGTGTATCAGACGTTCAAAAGGAAGAGGGCGATTGCTGATCGTAGAGGAGCACAAGCAAAGTATTTGGAAAAGGTAGTGGCACCTGATAAATCAAATAGCCCATTAGGTGTAGTTGCAATATCACCTGAGCCACAAAATACCCCAACTCTAGCAAACTCTAGCCCTACTACACTGGTCATTTCTGATGCCCCAACTCTGCAGACCCCAACTGTAGCAAATAGTATGATTATGCCAGTTGACATAGCACCAGCTGTACGACGCAAAACCCCCATTCCAGCAAAGAGTACACCAAATCCAGTTGCCAAATCCCTTTTCGAACCAAAGAGAGCCCCAATTGTAGCAAATAGGACCCCTGTTCCATTTCTTCCCAGTTTAGAAGACGAAGCTTATGTTGTCGTCAGGAACTTTGTGTGCATCTTTCCTTCATGGAAAGATTATACCGCAGACATAAAGCAATTTCCAGTCTTCCTCGGCGACTTACGCGTAAGTAATGTACTAATGTTATTCATGGTCATTACTGCATATGTTTCTGCTGACAGAAGACACAAGATTTAATTCTTTTAAATAGGCGAGGAGCAAACTAGATTGTGATGACGAGCAAGGGTTGGTTGCACTTTTCAAGCACTCGTTGATGAAGTATCGTTCCTACCTGAGGCAAGCGCACTTCGATGGAAAGCCTCTGAATGAAATTTCTGTAAAGTCTCCGGTGCTACATTTATCCAATGGTGACTGGAATAATCTTGTTACACATTGGTCTCGGCTGTAGCGTAAGGTACTGTCTATGATATCACATCACAATTTGAACTACATTTCTGCATTTGCCTTAATGTCTCACTTGTATGAAAAATATTAGCAGAAGAACATTCTTTCTCAAGGGACCGCAGAATCTCGCAACTATGCTGCACACTGCATTTCTCTTGTGAGTACCTCTTGCCCTGTATGACCATACTTACTTTCATAGTTGTTTGATTATGTAGCATCACTGCACATGTTAGCCTCGTAATCGTCCATTTGGTGGACATTATAAGATCTGTATGGACTCTTACATAAATTTAGAATCAACACAATGCTTTTGAAGAGGTTTAGCTCTGCAGTCCTCTTGTAAGGACTGAACGTGGTCTATCACTGTACTTACATTAACAGCTACTCCCTCCATCCCATATAAGAACGTTTTGTACAGTACACCAGTGTTCAAAACACTCTTGTATTATGGGAAGAGGGATTGGTTCATTTTGTAGCACTCTGCATCTTATCTTCATTATCCTCTATCCCTTCCAGTATTATCATATCTATAATTACTCTCTACAAAATGTAGAGTACAGGCAATGCTTATGAAGAAGATTCCGTGCTGAAATTCTTGAGTTATCCTTCCGTTGACATGGAGAAGGGCATTATAAAGCCGGTGTTAGCTGTTAATGTAAGTCAGTCCTTCTAAAGCCTTTATCCTCAACTGCTGTTTAATTTTCTCATACTCCCTATCGTTTACTGTTGTTTAGTTTGCTGTTTCTACCAAAATGCATGTTCGTAAGAACCGTAAGTTCTAAGTTTTACTTGTAAAACCAAATTCCTTATTCATACCATGCACATTATTTAATACTCCCTATATGTATGCTTGTTTTTGTGGATCTATAATCCAGTGTGTGGTGAAGCAGCCCACGTTTGCACCTTGTCATCTCCTGTTTTATCTTACTGATGTGGCTGATGATATGAACAACATGCCATGCACATTATCCAAAATAGATACAATGATTTTCTTTGCCCTTCATCTATGCTTGTTATGTTGACATGGTAATCCAGTAGTGTGGTTAAGCTCCCCGCATTATGAACAATGCCAAATTATGCTATTGATATTTTGAACTTACTCTTTATTTTCTAATTTGAAATTGGATAGAATTGACAGAACAGTTATCATCTTTGTTTATACACGTGCAAAACCTGTCATCTCTCTGCTTTGTTTCAGGGTGATATGCCTGATGGCATGCACAAGTCTGCTGAAGGCTGTGAGACAAACCCAACATATATTGCAGCAAAGAAGGCAAAACATCTTGAAGATAGCGAGACAACCCCAAAGTCTTGTCTTGATGCAGTGTTCAAGTTACTTGAGACTAATAGTCAGACAAGCTCACAGAATTCGTTGTCTGAATCAGTTCGACTTCTTCAGTCCCAAGTTTTAGCAGAAAGGCATTCTGCAACTCAACTTCGACTTGAAGTCCTATCTCTAAGAAAGATTGCGGAGAACACCAATGATAACCTCATCGCTAAACAACTACACATGGAAGCTATGACCGACATGTTAGGCCGTTCTCACAGCCTTGCTCAGCAGCTTGCACAGCAGTTCCCCCGCAAGGCTAACATTTCTTGAACTGTCTTGGAAGTGGTCTCGGTTCAGTATTATTTTGTTACGCTGCAATGGTGCCCAATTTTTGTAATCTGCTTCTTCCTTGCACTTTATGATCACTAGTGGCGAACTTCGATGCCCAGTGGATGTAATATACCTTAAATCCTTTATTGTATAGTGTATGTTTATTCTTAGTTATTATGCCGTAATTTGTTTATTGTATAGAGTAGGTTTGTTCTTAATTCCTACTAGTTACTGCCATCATTCGCTATCTGAAAAAAATCAGATGTAGTCGACCGGACCGAAACATTCGACTCTAACGGGCCAAGTTTTTACCGGGCCACAATTGGGCCGGCCTGCGTCTTTCTTGGGCCCGAATGATTGGGGCCTTCACACATTGCGCCAGGCCAAAACTTACACCGGCCTATATTTTAGTTGGGCCTTTTGTCAACCCAGCGCTTAGTTTGGCCCAGGTAGCGTTGGGCCATTAACAGGCTGAATATTGTACTGGCCTGTTACGGCCGAGATGAAACCACGGGCCTTTAGCAGGCCAAAATGCATGTTGGGCCTCAATTTTCACTAGTCGTCGACGGGCCTTCAGCAGGCCGAAATGTAGACTGGGCCGTTTTGGGCCCAGTTAGCTCACGGGCCGTTACCAGGCCGAAACATATCTCGGGCCTTAGTTGGCCCACTGATATCATGGGCCTTTAAGAGGCCGAAAGCTTAGCACATGCATCAACGGGCCTAATTACACGACAGGCCTTTAACAGGCCCAAAGTCACGTTGTGTTTAACTGTTGCCGCCTTTAGCACGGGCCATTAGTGGGCCCGATGTCCCGTCGGACCATATATGGCCCATGGGTAGCATAGGCCATTCCCAGGCTGAAAGTCACACCGGGCTGAAATGGGCCCATGTCTACATCAGGCCTCTAACAGGCCAAAAGTCACTAGGCTGTAGTTGGGCCCAAATATTCGGTGAACACTAACGAGACAGATCTGGCTTCGGGCCGCAAATGGGCCCAAATATTGGGCGAACAATTAACGGGCCAGATCTGGCTTCGGGACGTAAATGGGCCCAAATATTGGGCGAACAATTAACGGGCCAGATCTGGCTTCGGGCCGTTATTGGGCTGGCCCACTAGTACCTGATTAAGTTCTACGGGCCTTTGACTAGGTCGGCCTTTTTAACCTATATGGGCCTCTGTTGGGCCCAACCACGTGTCAACGTATCATAGGCATGTCTCCTCCAATGGACGGGCAGCATCTGGCCCACTCACGAGCTGACAGGTGTTCCCTTCGGCCAATCAGAATTTTACACGTGGAAATTTCCCATTGGTCAGGGCTGTTAACGGGTTATCAGATCCAAAATCCGACCCGATAGCTTAACGGCGTTCCGTTATGGTGGATGCCACGTGTCGGTCACCCTTGACAAAAGCACTTCTGTGACGCGCGATTTATCGTCATGGAAGTGGACACTTCCGTGATGATAATTTTGGTAATGTCATGTAACACTTCTACGACAGCACAGGTATGACTATCTTGATTCTGTCATAAAATCGTCATGGATGTACATGCATGACAAAAAACGCGACCTACTATGACAAACACGTATCATCATGGAAGTGTATTTTTTTGTAGTGTAAATTGTGTGACTTTACTAATACCAACAACAATGATTTTATTAGCACTCTGTTTGCTCCTCTTACCGATGTTGAATTTTGTGAAATTAATACTGTTGCGCTGAATCTTGTCATGAAAGATCAATTTGCTGGCCTTCCTAGTGAAGATGCCGCTACCCATCTAAACAGCTTTGTTGATTTATGTGATATGCAAAAGAAGAAAGATATGGATAATGATATTGTTGAATTGAAGCTATTTCCGTTTTTGCTTAGGGATCGTGCTAAAACTTGGTTCTCTGCTTTGCCTAAAAATAGTATTGATTCATGGAATAAGTGCAAAGATGCTTTTATCTCTAAGTATTTTCCTCCCGCTAAGATCATCTCTCTTAGAAACGATATTATGAATATTAAGCAACTTGATCATGAGCATGTTGCACAAGCTTGGGAGAGGCTAAAGAATTTTGCTTCTCGAAATCTTTTAGATTCGACGGTGGGAGGCACTATTATGGAAACCACTTTAGGAGAAGCTACTAAACTCCTAGATAATATTATGGTTAATTATTCTTAATGGTACACCAAAAGATCTACTAGTAAAAAGGTTCATGCGATAGAAGAGATTAATGTTTTGAGTGGAAAGATGGATGAACTTATTAAGTTGTTTGCTAATAAGAGTGTTTCTTATGATCCTAATGATACGCCTTTGTCTACTTTGATTGAGAATAATAATGAATCTATGGATGTGAATTTTGTTGGTAGGAACAATTTTGGTAACAACGCGTATAGAGGAAACTTTAATTCTAGGCCGCTCCCCAGTAATTCCTCTAATAATTATGGTAATTCCTACAAAAACACTTATGTAAATTTTAATAGGATGCCCTCTGATTTTGAGACTAGTGTTAAAGAATTTATGAATTTGCAAAAGAATTTTAATGCTCTGATCAAAGATAAATTGCTTAAGTTTGATGAGTTGTCTAGGGACGTGGATAGAATTTCCCTTGATGTTGATTCTTTGAAACTTAGATCTATTCCACCTAAGCATGATATCAATGAGTCTCTCAAAGCCATGAGAATTTCCATTGATGAGATCAAAGAAAGAACCGCTAGGATGCGTGCTAAGAAAGATTGCTTTGTAAAAGCGTGTTCTTCTAGTTCTCATGATAATAATGATGAGGATCTATAAGTGATTGGTGTGTCTCCTATTAATTCTTTTTTTGCCAATATGAATCTTGATAAAGATGAGACTGGAGATGAGTCAACTTTAGTTAGAAGGCGTTCCAATGATTCAAAGTTTTTAGATCTTGATGCAAAAATTAATAAAAGTGGGATTGAAGAGGTCAAAACTTTACATAGCAATGAACCCGCTATTTTGGATTTCAAGGAATTTAATTATGATAATTTCTCTTAGATAGATTGTATTTCCTTGTTGCAATCGTGCTAAATTCTCCTCATGCTTATGATCAAAACAAAGCTTTCACTAAACATATCGTTGATGCTTTAATGCAATCTTATGAAGAAAAACTTGATTTAGAAGTTTCTATCCCTAGAAAACTTTATGATGAGTGGGAAACTACTATTAAAATTAAGATTAAAGATCATGAATGCTATGCTTTATGTTATTTAGGTGTTTCCACGATTTCAAAAACTTTGTGTGATGTGCTAGGTTTTCGTGAATTTGATGATTGTTCTTTAAATTTGCATCTTGCAGATTCCACCATTAAGAAACCTATGGGAAGAATTAATGATGTTCTTATTGTTGCAAATAGGAATTATGTGCCCGTAGATTTTATTGTTCTTGATATAGATTGCAATCCTACTTGTCCTATTATTCTTGCAAGACCTTTCCTTAGAATGATTGGTGCAATTATTGATATGAAAGAAGGAAATATTAGATTCCAATTTCCTTTAAGGAAAGGCATGGAACACTTTACTAGGAATAAAATTAAATCAGCTTATGAATCTATTATGAGAGCCACTTACGGATTGCATACCAAAGATGACAATACCTAGATCTATTCTTGTTTTTTATGCCTAGCTAGGGGCGTTAAACGATAGCGCTTGTTGAGAGGCAACCCAATTTTATTTTTTTCCTTGATTTTTGTTCATGTTTAGTTATAAATAAATCATCTATCCTCTGTTATTATTGTGTTTTTTATGTTTTAATTAGTGTTTGTGCCAAGTAAAGCCTTTAGGATCTTCTTGCATGATTGTTATTTGATCTTGCTGAAAAAACAGAAAGTATGCGCTGACGAGAATAGTTTTCATTTTTAACCAGAGAGCGATAAAATACTGATTCCAACTGAAGTATATTAATATACAAATTATTTATGTCTTCCTAATTTGGTAGAATTTTTGGAGTTACATAAGTATTCTAAACCTACAGATTACTACAGACTGTTCTGTTTTTGACAGATTCTGTTTTTCGTGTGTTGTTTGCTTATTTTGATGAATCTATGGCTAGTATCGAGGGGTATGAACCATAGAGAAGTTGGAATAAATTAGGTTTAACACCAATATAAATAAATAGTGAGTTCATTACAGTACCTTAAGTGGTGATTTGTTTTCTTATACTAACGGAGCTCATGAGATTTTCTGTTGAGTTTTGTGTTGTGAAGTTTTCAAGTTTTTGGGTAAAGATTTGATGGATTTTGGAACAAGGAGTGGCAAGAGCCTAAGCTTGGGCATGCCCAAGGCACCCCAAGGTAAAATATAAGGACAACGAAAAGCCTAAGCTTGGGGATGCCCCGGAAGGCATCCCCTCTTTCGTCTTCGTCTATCGGTAACATTACTTGAGGCTATATTTTTATTCACCACATAATATGTGTTTTGCTTGGAGCGTCTTGTATGATTTGAGTCCTTGATTTTTAGTTTACCACAATCATCCTTGCTATACACACCTTTTTGGAGAGACACACATGAATCCGAATTTATTAGAATACTCTATGTGCTTCACTTATATCTTTTGAGCTAGATAATTTTTCTATAGTACTTCACTTATATTTTTTTAGGGCACGATGGTGGATTTATTTTGTAGAAATTATTGACACTTATATTATTTTGAGAGTCTTTTAGAACAGCACGGTAATTTGCTTTGGCTATAAAACTAGTCCTAATATGATAGGCATTCAAGATGGGTATGATAAAAACTTTCATATAGAGTGCATTGAATACTATGATTCTTGATAGATGTTTTGAAATATAAAGGTGGTAATGTTAGAGTCATGCTAGTTGGGCAATTGTGAAATTGATAAATACTTGTGTTAAAGTTGGCAAGTCCCGTAGCGTGCACGTATGGTAAACATTGTGTGACAAATTTGAAGCATGGGGTGTTCTTTGAGTGCTTTCCTTATGACTGGCGGTCGGGGACGAGCGATGGTCTTTTCCTACCAATCTATCCCTCTAGCGGCATGCGTAGTACTCCCTCTGTCCTAAAATATAAGAACATTTTTAACACTACACTAGTGTCAAAAACGTTCTTATATTATGGGACGGAGGGAGTGGTACTTTGCTTTGAGGGCTAATAAACTTTTGCAATAAGTATATGAGTTCTTTATGACTAATGTGAGTCCATGGATCATACGCACTCTTACCTTTCCGCAATCTGCTAGCCTCTTCGGTACCGTGCATTGCCCTTTCTCACCTTGAGAGTTGGTGCAAATTTCGCCGGTGCATCCAAACCCCGTGATACGATACGCTCTATCACACATAATCTTCCTTATATCTTCCTCAAAATAGCCACCATACCTACATATTATGGCATTTCCATCGCCATTCCGAGATATATTGCCATGCAACTTTCCACCATTCCGTTTATTATGACACGCTCCACCATTGCCATATTGCTTTGCATGATCATGTAGTTGACATCGTATTTGTGGCAAAGCCACTTTCATAATTCTTTCATACATGTCGCTCTTGATTCATCGCATATGCCGGTACACCGCCGGAGGCATTCACATAGAGTCATATTTTTGTTCTAGTATCGAGTTGTAACATTGAGTTATGAGTAAATAAAAGTGTGATGATCATCATTATTAGAGCATTGTCCCATGTGAGGAAATAAAAAAGGAGAGGCCAAAGAAGCCCAAATAAAAAAAGAGGCCAAAGAAGCCAAAACAAAAAAATAGAGAGAAAGAGAGAAGGGACAATGTTACTATCCTTTTTCCACACTTGTGCTTCAGAATAGCACCATGGTCTTCATGATAGATAGTTTCTTATTTTGTCACTTGCATATACTAGTGGGAATTTTTCATTATAGAACTTGGCTTGTATATTCCAATGATGGGCTTCCTCAAAATGCCCTAGGTCTTCGTGAGCAAGAAAGTTGGATGCACACCCACTTAGTTTCTTTTGATGAGCTTTCATACACTTATAGCTCTAGTGCATCCGTTGCATGGCAATCCCTACTCCTCGCATTGACATCAATTGATGGGCATCTCCATAGCCCGTTGATTAGCCGCGTCAATGTGAGACTTTCTCTTTTTTTTTCTTCTCACATAACCCCCATCATCATATACTATTCCACCTATAGTGCTATATCCATGGCTTGCGCTCATGTATTGTGTAAGGGTTGAAAAGGCTGAAGCGTGTTAAAAAGTATGAACCAATTTCTCGGCTTGTCATCGGGGTTATGCATGAGGGTAGCATTTTGTGTGACAAAAATGAAGCATGGCCAAGCTATATGATTTTGTAGGGATAAGCTTTCTTTGGCTATGTTATTTTGATAAGACATAATTGCTTGGTTAGCATGCTTGAAGTATTACTATTTTTATGTCAATATTAAACTTTTATCTTGAATCTTTTGGATCTGAACATTCATGCCACAATAAAGAGAATTACATTGAAAATTAAGTTAGGGAGCATTCCACATCAAAAATTATGTTTTTATCATTTACCTACTCGAGGACGAGCAGGAATTAAGCTTGGGGATGCTTGATATGTCTCCAATGTATCTATAATTTTTTATTGTTCCATGCTATTATATTATCTATTTTGGATGTTTAATGGGATTTAATATACCTTTTTACATTATTTTTGGGACTAACCTATTAACCGAAAGCCCAGTGCAAATTGCTGTTTTTTTTGCCTATTTCAGTGTTTCGCAGAAAAGGAATATCAAACGGAATCCAAACGGTATGAAACCTTCGCGAGGATCTTTTTTGGAACAAACATGATCCCGGAGACTTGGAGTGGACGTCAAGGAAGCAGTGAGGTGGTCACGAGGTAGGAGGGCGTGCCCCCACCCTCGTGGGCCCCTCGCAGCTCCACTGACCTACTTCTTTCGCCTATATATACTCTTATACCCTGAAACCTTTGAGGAGAGCAACAAAACACCTTTTCCACCGCCGCAACCTTCTATACTCGTCAGATCCCATCTTGGGGCCTTTTCCAGCGATCTGCCGGAAGGGGATTCGATAATGGAGGGCTTTTACATCAACACCATAGCCTCTCTGATGATGTGTGAGTAGTTTACCACAGACCTTCGGGTCCATAGTTATTAGCTAGATGGCTTCTTCTCTCTCTTTGGATCTGAATACAAAGTTCTTCTCGATCTTCTTGGAGATCTATTCGATGTAACTCTTTTTGCGGTGTGTTCGCCGAGATCCGATGAATTGTGTGTTTATGAACTTGATTATCTATGAATATTATTTGATTCTTCTCTGAATTCTTACATGCATGATTTGATATCTTTGCAAGTCTCTTCGAATTATCAGTTTAGTTTGGCCTACTAGATTGATCTTTCTTGCAATAGGAGAAGTGCTTAGCTTTGGGTTCAATCTTGCGGTGTCCTTTCCAAGTGACAGCAGGGGCAACAAGGCACCTATTGTATTGTTTCCATCGAGGATAAAAAGATGGGGTTTATATCATATTGCTTGCGTTTATCCCTCTACATCATGTCATCTTGCCTAATGCGTTACTCCGTTCTTATGAACTTAATACTCTAGATGCATGCTGGATAGCGGTCGATGTGTGGAGTAATAGTAGTAGATGCAGAATCGTTTCGGTCTACTTGACACGGACGTGATGCCTATATTCATGATCATTGCCTTAGATATCACCATAACTATGCGCTTTTCTATCAATTGCTCGGCAGTAATTTGTTCACCCACCGTAATACATGCTATCTTGAGAGAAGCCACTAGTGAAACCTATGACCCCCGGGTCTACTTTACATCATATAAGTTTCCAATCTACAATTCTAGTTTACTATTTATTTTGCAATCTTTATTTTTCCAATCTATACCACAAAAATACCAAAAATATTTATCATATTATCTCTGTGAGATCTCACTTTCGTAAGTGACCATGAAGGGATTGACAACCCCTCTATCACATTTGTTGCGAGGTTCTCGTTTGTTTGTGCAGGTATGTGACGCACCGAGACCGATGTGCCAGGTGTCGTCCAGTTATTCGCTGTTGTTGCCTTGTCTTTTGCTTGCGTGTTGCATCTTGTCATGTCATCATGTGCATTGCATCATCATGTTTTCGAAACTTGCATCCGTCCCGGTCTCCCCGTTCCTTCCGTTGTCCGTTCTGAGCCCAGACACACTTGCACGCGCCCGCGGCATGTCCGAAATAGTATTTTATAAGTGACCGGAAAATGTTCTCGGAATGGGATGAAAGTTGGCGTGTGGTCTTATTATAGTGTAGATAGACCGCGTGTCAAGTTTCATCGCATTCGGAGTTCGTTTGATAGCCCAACCGTTAACTATAGCGGCAATATAGTCGGTCTAACGTCAGACATTTTCGGTCTCCGGAAACCGTGTCGGGCTGCATCTCTCCCCTCTTCTCTCAGACCAACCCGCTCTTCAGAATCTGCGAGACCCAACCTAACCTCTCTCGTCAGCCCGCGGCCCTCCTCGCGCGCGTCCGAAAGCTGTCCCGGACCCGACCCGGACAGTCGTCACCGTTGTGTCCGGATCATCCCCAAACGTATACAAAACATCTCCATTTTATTATTTGATCTCCCTAGCCTATTTATCCGGGACCGTCCGATTAATATTGGAGGGACCTTTTACCCCTAAACCTGATCGGTTTGCTATATATACAGTGCAAACCCAAAAATCTAGAGACATTGTCCCATCCACCAAATCCCTCTCGTCTCCGCCGCCGCCACCCACTCACCATCCCCATCGGGATCCCCCCAGATCCATCCACCCATTCCCAGCCGATCCCGACCACCTCCCTCATTTTCAGCACCGGGCCAACCTCCTCCTCCCCTCAATTTCATCATCAAGCCAACCGGCTCCCTGCGTAGCTGCGCCCCTGGCCCCGATCCAGTCAATCGAGGCCCAGCCTCCTCTCGCTCTCATGCGCGAGCACGCGCCCAGGAGCTCGAACAGGGGAGCCCCGATCCCGAGATGCCAGGCCGGACTCCCTCTTCCTCTCCCCTGATCTCCTTCCCCTCGTTGGAGCCACACATCGGCGACCCCAGGACCATCGCCTTCTTCTCCCCGTCTCCCTTCCTTCCCGTGCGTCTCTCTCTATCGCTCAATGTCCCTCTCTCTCTCTTCTCTGCCCAGGAGCAGGAACCATGCCTTGGTCGCCAAGCTCCGCCGCTGTCGTCCCGTGCGCGTCGTCATCCAGATCCGCCGGTTCCCTGCTGAGGCGCACCGGATCTGCCTGTTCCGGCCGCTTCCCGCCGACCCCGTCGCCAGGAGCCCGCGACAAGTCCGCCGCCATCGTACTGCATCACGGAGACGAGGACGAACGCAAGCCCGCGCCTGCAGCCTCTCGTCCCACCGCTGCGCAAGGCCCAGCTCCTCCCGAGCCGGCTCCTCTCCACATCGCCAAGCCCAGCCGATGGCCAGATCCGGCCCAGTGCACCCCAGCCCATCACCTCCGATGGTCCAAGGCCCAGGGTGAGCAGCCCCTGGTTTTTTTTCCTCTGTTTGTTGGGCCAGCCTTCAGATTCAGCCCATATCATGTTTTTTTCCAGCGCCTGCGAATTTAGTATTTGTTCCAGAGAACGCAGTTTTACAGAAAAGTCCTTATTCATGCATTTAATATCTCCACAACCGTGCATCGGGTTAAAACAAATTATATATGAAAGTTGCTTAGAATTTTGTCTAGTTTAATAATATGCAACTTCCATCTATGTTTAAATTTTTTAAAATGCTGTTTGTTTAAATTTTCTTAATAACTTGCTAAAATGATTTATTTCATAACTAAATAATCGTAGCTGCAAATTTAACAAACTTTATATGTAAATGGGGTAGAATTTTGCCTAGTTTATCATGGTGGCATCACTTTGCATGTTTAATAACTCTAAAATTGTGTTTAGGGCATAACAGCACCAAATCTAAAATATGCATATGGGGATTTACCGGAATTTGTTGTTCGTTGTTTTCGGCCTCATTTAACCTTGACTAGATAGGTAGTTTACATTTGCTTCACCCTCTTGCCATGTTTAACAACATTTAATATTGTTGAGTACCTAAACGAGAGGGAACTAAATAAGTCATGTGGTGTTTTTCTTCAATATGCAACTCTGTTGCATAATGAGCTCCACTTAATTTGTAGGATTGTTTGTGCACTTTGACATGCCATGCCTCTTTAAACCGGACATGCATCATGCTTGATTGTGCATCATGCCATGTTTATGTGGTGGTTGTTTTACTATGTTGTTTGCTTCTTTCCGGTGTTGCTTCTTCGGGTTGGTTCCATTAACGTCGTGCGTGTGAGGATTCGGTCGACTACGTCTGTTTGACTTCTTCATGGACTCGTTCTTCTTCCTTGCGGGATTTCAGGCAAGATGATCATACCCTCGAAATCACTTCTATCTTTGCTTTGCCAGATGCTCACTCTTTTGCTATGCCATGCTACGATGCCTACCACTTGCTTATCATGCCTCCCATATTTTTTAGCCAAGCCTCTAACCCACCTTGTCCTAGCAAACCGTTGTTTGGCTATGTTACCGCTTTGCTCAGCCCCTCTTATAGCGTTGTTAGTTGCAGGTGAAGATTGAAGTTTTTTTCCTTGTTGGAACATGGAGATGTTGTTCCTTGTTGGAACATGTTTACTTGTTGGGATATCACAATACCTTTTATTAAATTAATGCATCTATATACTTGGTAAAGGGTGGAAGGCTCGGCCTTATGCCTGGTGTTTTGTTCCACTCTTGCCGCCCTATTTTCCGTCATATCGGTGTTATGTTCCCGGATTTTGCGTTCTTACGCGGTTGGGTTATAATGGGAACCCCTTGATAGTTCGCCTTGATTAAAGCTTTTCCAGCAATGCCCAACCTTGGTTTTACCATTTTCCACCTACCCCTTTTCTTTTCCCTTGGGAGTCGCGCTCCTGAGGGTCATCATTATTTTACCCCCCCGGGCCAGTGCTCCTCTGAGTGTTGGTCCAACCTGTCAGCTGTCAGTGGCCACCAGGGGCAACTCTGGGCTGGCCTACCTGTACCTAAGACAATCTGAGTGTGCCCTGAGAAAGAGATATGTGCAGCTCCTATCAGGATTTGTCGGCACATTCGGGCGGTGTTGCTGGATTTGTTTTAACCTGTCGAAGTGTATTGAAGAACCGAGGTACCGAGTCTGATCGGAACGTCTCGGGAGGAGGTCTATTCCTTCGTTGACCGTGAGAGCTTGTCATGGGCTAAGTTGGGAATCCCTTGCAGGGATTAGAACTTTCGAAAGCCGTGCCCGCGGTTATGGGCAGATGGGAATTTGTTAATGTCCGGTTGTAGAAAACCTGAAGTTGACCTTAAGTAAAATACATCAACCGCGTGTGTTACCGTGATGGTCTCTTTCCGACGGAGTCCGGGAAGTGAACACGGTGTTGGAGTTATGCTTGACGTAGGTTGTTCTAGGATCACTTCTTGATCATACTTCTATCGATCGTGCTTTGCCTTTTCTTCTCGCTCTCATTTGCGTATGTTAGCCACCATATTTGCTAGTCGCTTGCTGCAGCTCCACATTTTTACCTTGCCTTACCTATAAGCTTAAATAGTCTTGATCGCGAGGGTGCGAGATTGCTGATTCCCCGTGGCTCACAGATACTTCCAAAACCAGTTTGCAGGTGCCGATGAGTCCGTGCAGATGACGCAACCAAGCTCAAGGAGGAGCTCGTTGAAGATCTTCTCCTTTATGTTGTTTCGTTCTAGTTGATCAGTAGTGGAGCCCAGTTGGGGTCGATCGGGGACCTTTGTCGCATTTGGGGTTCTTCTTTTATTTTGGTTCCGTAGTCGGACCTTGTTTGTATCTGGATGATGTAATGTTTTATTCATGTATTGTGTGAAGTGGCGATTGTAAGCCAACTATGTATCTATATTCCCTTATGTATTACATGGGTTTGTGTGAAGATTACCTCACTTGCGACATTGCTTGCAATGCGGTTATGCCTCTAAGTCGTGCTTCGACACGTGGGAGATATAGCCACATCGAGGGCGTTACAAGGTACTAGGCGACTTGTGTGTAGTCTCCTACTGGATTTATACCTTGGTTCTCAAAAACTAAGGGAAATACTTACGCTACTTTGCTGCATCACACTTTCCTCTTTAAGGGAAAACCAACTCATGCTCAAGAGGTAGCATCGGCGATCTGCCTGAGTGACTACTGCATCCTCTCCATAGATGTCCTTCTGAGTGGTCCGGCGCTAGCTTTGGAAGATGGGAGGAGAGACAGTGGTCTTGCAATAGAGAAGAGGGAGAGGTGAGATGGTGGTTTTGGAATGGAGATGATGGAGAGGAGAGGGTGTCGTTTTGCAATGGAGAAGAGCGAAAGGCGATACGGTGGTTTTGGAATGGAGATGATGGAGAGGAGAGGTTTCCCTGCCTTTCGATCGCTGACAGGTGGGCCCCGCACTTGCTGGGACCCATGTGTCAGTGTCTCAATGGCTGGATGGGCTACGTCAGGGGATCCTCGTCCGAGGAGAGAGGAGGTGGTTTTGCAATGGAGAAGAGGAAGAGGCGAGGCGGTGGTTTGGGAATGGAGATGATGGAGAGGAGAGGAGGTGGTTTTTCAATGGAGAAGAGGGAGAGGAGCTTAGGGTTGCCAGTATTTGTAGGTTGTGAATTGTGTGTTGTGTTCTGTGTTTTAAGAGTACTTTCAGATATGAATGTCTTTTGAATTTCAGATTTGCAGTATTGAGCATATGAAGTATTTTATGAATTCTAGAGATCTATTTTTAGCACTTAAAAAATGTAGTTTCATAGGAGTATAAAAGTGTAGACAATGTGATTCTCAGAGAAGAAACTGCAAGTTCAGTTTCAGATAAGAAACTGCAACTTTTAGAGGCAGATCATTTATATTAACACAACCTTTTCAAACAGGGTTAACATCATGTTGGAAGTTTTTTTTCATGGTCGAAAATGGAACTACCAGCCAGTTAACATCATGCTGATCAACATTCATGCATAGCACATCTTCATATGATGCACAGTCAAAAAGGTATGCTATTTTCAAAATGCCCACACAATGTCGAGTGTGGTAAAAACAGAGAAAACGAGGGATGAAGTTTTGGCAAGTGTTGGACATGGTGTGCGTAGATGACAATGGGGACCCACATGTCAATAATGACAGAGGCAAAAAAATTTGGATATGTTTTCCCTGCATCAGGTGGAATCAAACCCGGGCGGAACAGCTGTCGGGTAGTGTCACTTGGCCACTAGGCTAGTTTAGTTCTTTCATTACAAATAAGGCACTGCCTCAGGTGGTCTGATCTCCTCCTGCACCTTTGTGCGCTCGTTGTGGCGCCACTGTCTGCCGTTGTGAACATGCCGAACAAACGAGAGGAATCTGGAGAGGACTATACGTGGAGAGGCGGATAGTCGGGACCCACCAGGTCTATGGCCGTACGCAAGCAAGTGCCTCATCGAAAAAATACTTCCTCCTAATGATATACTAACGTTGGGGCCCACGGGTTTGTCAACATAGTTACATTTTTTAGTGCTTCAATGTAGTTACTATAGGAGATAAATTCACAACCATGCCGGGGAGCTGGCAGGTATCATTTATTATCACTGGGGCAGCAAGTTTCAGCTTGGTTTTGGGCTACCCCGTCTAGGCTTTCTTTTATAACATGTGCAACCCACGACATGCCAGTTTGTATTTTTTTGAGGGCCCTCATGTATCGACCGGCCTATGGACCTTCCATCTGAGGTTTTATTTTTCCTGAAACATCGGCAACCCAATTTATGTATTTTTTGAAGAAAAGGCACAGGTCTGTTCTATTTTTCTATATAAGAATAGGAACGCCTGGTATAACTTATGTTTCCCTTCTAACTATATTATATATATTTAAATTATTTTATATGTTATTATATATTATTTTTATTGTCATCATATATTTAACAGATACTTACATATGTAAGAAAACAATATCGCACATCTTATTAACTTATAACAATAATTTCTTAACAATAAAATCCTGGATTTTTTTGGCAACGAAAATCCTGGTGATTGTGTACAAAAGCTTGGTAAGGTTTAAGGACCAATGTAATAATAAATCACTTATTATTTAAATATATTTATAACAAAATGCTCAACCCCTATTTATTTTTTTATAACATTGTTGCGTCCAACCCAACATTATAATTAGAATCAGCCCAGCAAAATCGTGTCTTTCGAGAAAGTGCAAATGGCCTATAATTTTTTAGGAAAAAAATAAATGGGCCGCATGAATGCTACATTATTTGTTCACCCAACCCAGCAAATGGACTGTAATTCTAAAAAAAGAGATCAAATTGACCTTAAATTCTGAAAAATGGGTTGAATACGTGCCATATATTTGGAGGCTGAAATGTGGGCCAATAGGTCGAAGCCAACGCAAGTCGTTGTCAACTTAGTCAACAAATGATTCTGACATCGTTAGCCGTTGGATTTACATCCAACAACCGGCATCCATCTTCAATCTCTCGTCTTCTTCCTCCAGCGCCGCCGGGACCACCTGCTCCCGCCTCCTGCTGCTAGCACCTCTGCTTAGCACGCTTCGCTGTGAAGCTCCACCCCACCATTGCACAGGCCATCCCTCCACCCCTCCACACCTCCTGTTCTTCTCTACCGACTGCCGAACCATACCGCACAAGAACCAGTTAACCCTCGTACACCTCTCCGTCTGCGACTCTACTCTCGCGTCTTCCCATCTCCGGCTCGTTGTTGTCCGGGGCCTCGCCGTCGTCCACCACCTTGGATGCGCTCGGCGTGGAGTGGTCAACGTGGTCAATGAACGACATCCATCGGAAGTAGACTGTGCGTGGAGAGGCTGGCAGCTTGGTCCACGGCCGCACGCAAGGAAATGCCTCCTTATTTTGCGCAAAATAATGATTCCTCCACCTGACAGCTGGGACCCACCAGAGGGGCCTCTGTATTTCTCGAAAAAAACGTTCCCCCAACTGACAGGTCGGACCCACCAGCTATATCTTCGCACGCAAGGAAGTGCCTCCTTATTACGCACAAAAAAACGAATACCCCCTGCTAGTTGGGACCCACCATAGTGGGAGGCTGACTTGTGGGCCTACCAAGTTGACGGGGATGGAGGGCTTTGTCAACTTAGTCAATATGAACGATTCTAGCTCCAGTGACAGTACGATGTCCATCCAACGACTCTAGTGCTTCTTCAACCTCTGGTCTTCTTGCTCCAGCCGCCCAAACCAGCGCCGGTCGTGCCGCGTGCTCCTGCCTCCCATGGGCTGTTGTGATGCCGCGGAGGCCTCGCCACCCCTACTACTCCCACCGTTGGCCTGGCCATCCCTCTACTCACCCACACCCCCTGTTATTCTGTGGCGACGACAGCCTCACACTGTAGCCGAACCAGTGAACCCTCGTACTCCTCTCCGTGTGGGCAACCACTGCCGCGTCTTCCCCGGCTCCGTGTCGTCCCCTTCCTAGGCGTCACCGTCGTCCACCGCCTTGGTGCTCTCAGTGCGGCGTGGTCAACGTGGTCAAGGAACGACTTCCATCGGAAGAGTACTATACGTCGAGAGGCTGACAGCTGGTTCCACGGCCGCAGCAAGGAAGTGCCTCCTTATTACGTGGAAAATAATGATTCCTCCACCTAACAACAGGGACCCACCGGACGGGCCACCATATTTTGTGAAAAAAAAACGTTTCCCCCCTGACTGCTGGGACCCACCAGCTACATCTTCACACGCAAGGAAGTGCCTAATAGTCGGGACCCACCTGGTCGAAGCATACGTAGCGTTGTCATTCTAGTCACGAACATGTACGTACATACTGGTCGATGTAGAGGCGCGCACATGTCATAGTAGAGGCGCGCACGTGTGTCGTAGTAGAGGTGCACACGTAGCATGTACACGTACGTACAGCGGCCAGGGTGCAAGAAAGAAAATACGGCCACGTATGTACATACAGGCGGGGTCTCGAACACCTACTCGCGCATACGTATGACCAGGGATCGCGTACATGGCTGGATCGGAACGGAGAAGCTGCGCCCTCGTCGTGTTCATGGGGAGGCAACTGTATGGGTCGGAATGGAATGCGTCGTCGTGTTCATCGGGACCCAACCGGCTTAGATGGAACAGCCGATGGAAACGAGGCCCGGCGTACCGCAGAATGGAGGAAACGGCCTTGTGTTCGACCGGCCACGGTCGAAACGGGATCCTGTTCATCGGGAGGGGTCTGGCGTACCGCAAAACGGAGGAAACAGACCTCCTACGGTGGAAATGGGGTCCTATTGGTCAGGAGGGGTGTGGCGTACCGCAAAATGGAGGAAACGGACTTGTGTTGGAGCGCTACGATTGAAACGGGGGTCATGTTCATCAGGAGGGGTGTGGCGACCGAAAAACGGGACTCCACAGGATACTGTTCATCTCCACTGTCGACTGCCTCCATGGCTACTGTTCATCCACCGTCGACCTCCTCCAGCCTCCACCTGCAACTGTTCATCCATGGGCTACTGTTCATCCAGCCCTCCACCGGCTACTGTTCAACCAGCCCTCCACCGGCTACTGTTCATCCAGCCCTCCACGGGGTCCTGTTCATCCAGCCCTCCACAGGGTCCTGTTCATCCATCGGCTCGATCGATCGGGGTACTGTTCATCCAGCGGCAATAGCCTCTACTACCACAGGGTCCTATTCATGCAACCCCCATTAGGAACTATTCATCCACCCCCCCAACAATGCTCACTGTTCATCCAGAGGCAGCATCGATCGCATTCAGTTAGCAGCAGTAGCGAAGGAAGCACTCGGGTTCAGTTAACAGCAAGGGTCGATCAATCGCTCGGGTTCAGTAACGCATAGCCTACAATGTAATCGCTCGGGTTCAGTTAGAGCCCAATGCCTCACTCAGGTTCAGTTAGAGCGCAACGCCTCGCACACACACGCGTACGTACGAGAGAAACGCGCATCGCTCGGCCCTCGACCACCCATCGTAACCGGGAACTCCCCGATATTTTCCTCGCCCTCGCTTCTACCAAGGTTTTTTCGGTCATGGACGGCCAAAAGAATGTCATGCAGCTGTGTCTCCGGCCCTCCCAGGACGAAAAGCCCATTTTCTATCATGATTTTTTGTCATAGAAGTAGGACCCCACCACATCTATGATGATACCGGGTTTTGTCACAATTATCATCATCAAAGTGTCATAAGTATACAAACAACAACAACAAAGCCTTTAGTCCCAAACAAGTTGGGGTAGGCTAGAGGTGAAACCCATAAGATCTCGCAACCAACTCATGGCTCTAGCACATGGATAGCAAGCTTCCATGCACCCCTGTCCATAGCTAGCTCTTTGGTGATACTCCAATCCTTCAGGTCTCTCTTAACAGACTCCTCCCATGTCAAATTCGGTCTACCCCGCCCTCTCTTGACATTCTCCGCACGCTTTAGCCGTCCACTATGCACCGAGCTTCTGGAGGCGTGCGCTGAATATGCCCAAACCATCTCAGACGATGTTGGACAAGCTTCTCTTCAATTGGTGCTACCCCAACTCTATCTCGTATATCATCATTCCGGACTCGATCCTTCCTCATGTGGCCACACATCCGTCTCAACATACGCATCTCCGCCACACCTAACTGTTGAACATGTCGCCTTTTAGTCGGCCAACACTCAGCACCATACAACATTGCGGGTCGAACCGCCATCCTGTAGAACTTGCCTTTTAGCTTTTGTGGCACTCTCTTGTCACAGAGAATGCCAGAAGCTTGGCGCCACTTCATCCATCCGGCTTTGATTCGATGGTTCACATCTTCATCAATACCCCCATCCTCCTGCAGCATTGACCCCAAATACCGAAAGGTGTCCTTCTAAGGTACCACCTGGCCATCAAGGCTAACCCCCTCCTCACACCTAGTAGTACTGAAACCGCACATCATGTACTCGGTTTTAGTTCTACTAAGCCAAAACCCTTTCGATTCCATGGTTTGTCTCCATAACTCTAACTTCCTATTTACCCTCGTCCGACTATCATCAACTAGCACCACATCATCTGCAAAGAGCATACACCATGGGATATCTCCTTGTATATCCCTTGTGACCTCATCCATCACCAATGCAAAAAGATAAGGGCTCAAAGCTGACCCCTGATGCAGTCCTATCTTAATCGGGAAGTCATCAGTGTCGACATCACTTGTTTGAACACTTGTCACAACATTATCGTACATGTCCTTGATGAGGGTAATGTACTTTGCTGGGACTTTGTGTTTCTCCAAGGCCCACCGCATGACATTCCGCGGTATCTTATCATAGGCCTTCTCCAAGTCAATGAACACCATATGCAAGTCCTTCTTTTGCTCCCTATATCTCTCCATAAGTTGTCATACAAAGAAAATGGCTTCCATGGTCGACCTCCCAGGCATGAAACCAAACTGATTTTTGGTCACGCTTGTCATTCCTCTTAAGCGGTGCTCAATGACTCTCTCCCATAGCTTCATTGTATGGCTCATCAGCTTAATTCCACGGTAATTAGTACAACTCTGAACATCCCCCTTGTTCTTGAAGATTGGTACTAATATACTCCGTCTCCATTCTTTTGGTATCTTGTTTGCCCGAAAAATGAGGTTGAAAAGCTTGGTTAGCCATACTATCGCTATGTCCCCGAGACCTTTCCACACCTCAATGGGGATACAATCAGGGCCCATCGCCTTGCCTCCTTTCATCCTTTTTAAAGCCTCCTTGACCTCAGACTCCTGGATTCGCCGCACAAAACGCATGCTGGTCTCATCAAAGGAGTCGTCCAGTTCAATGGTAGAACTCTCATTCTCCCCATTGAACAGCTTGTCGAAGTACTCCCGCCATCTATGCTTAATCTCCTCGTCCTTCACCAAGAGTTGGCCTGCTCCGTCCTTGATGCATTTGACTTGGCCAATATCCCTCGTCTTCCTCTCTCGGATCTTGGCCATCTTATAGATGTCCCTTTCACCTTCCTTCGTGCCTAACCGTTGGTAGAGGTCCTCATATGCCCGACCCCTTGCTTCACCAACAGCTCGCTTTGCGGCCTTCTTCGCCATCTTGTACTTCTCTATGTTGTCTACACTCCTATCCAGGTATAGGCGTTTGAAGCAATCTTTCTTCTCTTTAATCGCCTTCTGGACATCATCATTCCACCACCAGGTATCCTTATCTTCGCTTCTCCTTCCCCTAGACACTCCAAGCTCCTCCGAGGCCACCTTACGAATGCAAGTCGCCATCTTCGTCCACACATTGTTCGCATCTCCTCCTTCCTCCCAAGGGCCCTCCTTAATGACCCTCTCCTTGAACGCTAGAGATACCTCCCCCTTGAGCTTCCACCATTTTGTTCTAGCGACTTTGGCACACTTATCCCGCTGGACACGAATCCGAAAGCGGAAGTCAGCAACCACCAGCTTATGCTACGGTACAACACTCTCTCCAGGTATCACCTTACAGTCTAGGCATGCACGCCTATCTTCTCTTCTCGAGAGGATGAAATCAATCTGGCTAGAGTGTTGGCCACTACTAAAAGTCACCAGATGTGATTCTCTCTTTCTAAAGAGGGTGTTAGCTACAATCATGTTGTAGGGTAGAGATAAGCTTAAGACATCTTCTCCTTCTTGATTCCTGATGCCATAGCGAAAGCCCCCGTGCGCCCCTTCAAAACCTGTGTTAGATGTACCCACGTGGCCATTGAGGTCTCCTCCTATGAAGAGCTTCTCACCAATCGGTACACTCCTAACCATGTCTTCCAGGCCTTCCCAGAACTCCCTCTTGGTGTTCTCATTGTGGCCTACTTGCGGGGCATACGCGCTGATAACATTGAGAAGTGTCATAAGTATGACAGACAAAATTTTCGTTCGGCCCAAAATGTCACGGATGTGTCTTTTTTGTAATGATCATACTTGATCATTGAGTGTAGTTAATATGCGAGTGTGTTTCATGAAGGGATCAATGATTGAGCATGATGGGATAGGGATAACTTATTTTTGCATTGATATTTTGAAAGACATGGTTGCTTGTTGGTATGCTTGAGTATCTAAATTATCATGTCAAAACTAGACTATTGCTTTGAACAATATAAAAGTCCAAATGTCCATGCTATAAAGAAAAGAATATGAGATGACATGTTAGGCAACATTCCATATCAAAAATTCTGTTTCTATCATTTACTTACTCGAGGACGAGCAGGATTAAGCTTGGGGATGCTGATACGTCTCCAACGTATCTATAATTTTTGATTGCTCCATGCTGTTATATTATCATTATTGGATGTTTTAAAATCATTTTATAGTCATTTTATATCATTTTATAGCCATAGTGCCAAGTGCCAGTTGCTATTTTTTTGCATGTTTTCATATCGCAGGTAATTAATACCAAACGGAGTCCAAACACGGAGAAACTTTTTGTGGATTTTTATGGGACCAGAAGACATCCAATGGGCCGGAGAAGCGCCTGGCGGTGCTCTGAGGGGAGCACAACCCACCAGGGCGCGCCTGGAGGCCCAGGCGCGCCCTGGTAGGTTATGCCCACCTCGGGTGCCCCCCAGACCGCCTCTTTGCTCTATAAATACCCCAATATTCCAGAAACCCTAGGGGAGTCGACTAAAATCAATTCCAGCTACCGCAGAGTCCAGAACCACCAGATCCAATCTAGACACCATCACGGAGGGGTTCACCACTCCCATTGGTGCCTCTCTGATGATGCGTGAGTAGTTCTTTGTAGACCTTCGGGTCCGTAGTTAGTAGCGAGATGGCTTCCTCTCTCTCATTTGATTCTCAATACAATGGTCTCTTGGAGATCCATATGATGTAACTATCTTGCGGTGTGTTTGTTGGGATCCGATGAACTTTGATTTTATGATCTGATCTATCTCTTTTTATCCATGAAATTATTTGAGTTTCTTTGATATATTATATGTATGATTTCTTATAGCTTCGTATTTCTTCTCTGATATTTGGGTTTTGTTTGGCCAACTTGATCTATTTATCTTGCAATGGGGAGAGGTGCTTTGTAGTGGGTTCGATCTTACGGTGCTTGATCCCAGTGACAGAAGGGGAACCGACATGTATGTATCGTTGCTACTATGGATAAAATGATGGGGTCTATTTCTACATAAATAGATCTTGTCTACATCATGTCGTCATTCTTATTGCATTACTTCGTTTCTCCATGAACTTAATACACTAGATGCATGTTGGATAGCGGTTGATGTGTGGAGTAATAGTAGTAGATGCAGGCAGGAGTCGGTGTACTAATCTTGGACGTGATGCCTTTATAATGATCATTGCCTGGATATCATCATGATTATTTGAAGTTCTATCAATTTCCCAACAGTAATTTCTTTACCCACCCTTTGCTATTTTTCTCGAGAGAAGCCACTAGTGAAACCTACGGTCCTCGGGTCTCTTTCTCATACTATTTGCCTTTGCGATCTATTTTCATTTGCTTTTATTTTTAGATCTATTAAACCAAAAATAGAAAAATACCTTGCTACAATTTATTTTATTTGGCGTTCTATCTATCAATATTTACAACTCTCTCACGTCCGTTTGCCAATTTCTGGCACCGTTACTCGAAAGGGATTGACAACCCCTTTTACACGTCGGGTTGTGAGTATTTGTTATTTGTGTGTAGGTGATGTTTACATATTGTTGCTTGATTCTCCTACTAGTTCGATAACCTTAGTCTCATTACTAAGGGAAATACCTATTGCCACTGTGCTGCATCATCCCTTCCTCTTTGGGGAAATGCCGACATAGTTCTAGCAGACATCACCCTTTTCTTTGGAGTTGGCTTAGTAGTTGGTTTAGAAGTGTCCAATCATTATTATTACTCAATATATTATTCAATAGCAATTCAGCTTGCTCAACAGTTCTTTCCTTGAAAACACAACCAGCACAACTATCCAAGTGGTCTCTGGAACATCGGTTAGTCCATTATAAAATATATCAAGTATTTCATTTTTATTGAGAGGATGATCAGGCAAATCATTAAGTAATTGGAGAAGCCTCCCCAAGCTTGTGGGAGACTCTCTTCTTCAATTTCCACAAAGTTAAATATTTCCCATAAAGCAGCTTGCTTCTTATGAGTGGGGAAATATTTTTCAGAGAAATAGTAAATCATATCCTGGGGACTACACACACAACCAAGAGCAAGAGAATTAAATCATAACTTAGCATCACCTTTAATGAGAAAGGAAAAAACTTAAGAATATAGTAATAGCTAATTTTTTCCTCATGAGCAAATAGGGTGGCTATATCATTCAATTTAGTAAGATGTGACACAATAGTTTGAGATTCATAACGATAGAAAGGATCAAATTCAACCAAAGTAATTAACTCAGGATCGATAGAGAATTCATAATCCTTATCAGTAACAAAGATAGGTGAAGTAGTGTCAGAGTAATGGGCCACGGGTAGGCCAACCCGAGCCCCAGAACCTTTCAAGACATCGGGGCAGGCTGCGCCCCTCAAGACCCCAGGACGAAGAGCCGCCTCCTGAGGAGTAGACGGCAAGACGGCCGACTGCCCGCTCACGGCCGAGTCCCAGGGACGACTTTCAGAGAAGCCGGATTTGGGGAGTCGGCCTACGACTCCAACAAACCCCATGACTTCATCAAAGGGGACGGGGCAGGGGCGTGGCTAAAGCGAAGCCCACCCCCGCCCCTTACCAAGGGCAGGCATGGCCACAGCACGCCATACCCCGGAAGATCTCCGTGCGGCGTGGCACTGTTGCCATGCCGGCCCTGACATCAGCACCGCAGGACCGAATCCTCCACCCATGACGGCTTGTCTGTATGGCCTAGAGGCAGCAGGCCCCACCAGTCAGTGAGACCTCAGGAGACGGCAGGAGAGCCACCAGTCGGACCCGTCGGGAGTCGGCCCCGGGGAGTCGGCCGAGCCCTCCCCCGGGGCCCACACGCCATTAATCAAGATGTGATGGGGAGTGGCAATAGTGATCGCCCGCCAGGCTGCGGGGCTGTTGCCACGACCTCATGATCAAGCCCGCGTCATCAGATGCACGGCTACAGTAATCAGCAGCCGGCAAGACCCGCCCGCGGCGGACGCGACCTGTCGGCTCCGTACCAGGCCAGTCGGCGGGCCCCAGCGGTCGGCAGAGAAGACGGAGGCCAGAGGCACTGACGGCCGGGCCCGCGTCCAGCCGGATTACCATTGTACCCTTGGGGGTAGGCCTATATTTACCCCCCAGGGCACCCATGCAAAGGGTTGGAACCCATTAGCTCTAGACCAGATCATATAGAAGGGAGAGCGCTAGCCTTGCCCTCTCCTACCTCCAAGAAACAGCTCAAGGAGCAACCATGTAAACACTTGGCCATAGTGATCATGCGGAGACCCCGCAGAGCAGTAGTACGGGTATTATCTCCTTGGAGAGCCCTAAAGCTGGGTAAGATTCGCCGGCGTGCATGTCTTCGCCTCATCCCGTTTCCAGGCACCGGCGATGTTCTACTCACCCCCACCATGATAAGCCATCCTTTGGCATATGTCGCACCAAACCCCCGACATTTGGCGCCCACCATGGGGCCTGGTGCACCGCCGTCTGGAGATCTGTTCTGGACGGGAACCCTTTTCCTCCCTAGCGAGCGCAGCCAGCCAGGCACGCCAGACGGAGTTTGCACCGACACGCTAAGCGGCATTGAGATCGCCTGCGCGATCAGCTCCTTAGCCGAACATGTCGGCGAGGTCCGCCTCTCTGACGAACCTGCATCCAACGCAGGCACGGGCGGCCCCGAGAACCTCCTCGCGGGCCTCCTCGATCAACTCCACGTTTCCGGCGAGCCTGCCGTAGACTTGGAGTCCGTAGGCTCCACCGACCCGATGCTGGTCGACTCCGACACCGCGTCGCTCGATGCGTTCCCCACCAAAGTGGTGGTCTACGACGAACCTCTCCCCCGCGCAGAGAGCAACGGAAGCACCATCACCGAGGTGCTAGTCATCAGTCATGACGAGCTCCCTGGCGGAGGAGCGCCCGACTCACTCGGCGCGGTGCTGCAAGACCTAACTGCGCCCATTCCGGAAGATGCTGACGCAAAGACGTTGGAGGCGCGCCGCCTTCAGCTCGTTGAAGGCGCGAAGAAGCTGGCCAGCATGAGGCGCTTGTCAGAAGCCTACCAGCGGGAGATGGATCACGCCGTCGGCGGCTCGCCGGTCCCGGCGGGGCCCAGACGCCTTGCCGCGGTCCGGCAGCGCGGCGTAGCCATCGCCAACCTGTTTGGGGCAAGCCGCCCTGTGTACGCTACACCAGCGGAGAACATCCGAGCCGCCCAGGCAGGGGCGGACGAGCTGGACAATTTCGAGGGCGAAGAACGCCGCCTCATGATGGAGCGAGTCCAGCGGCTCCTCGACGCGGCCGCCGCGTAGAACGAGGCCGGCTGCCGCACGGAGGCGCCTCAATGGCCCAATGACGACCTTCACCGAGATCAAGGCGCGACGTCTCGGACGCCGACTGGCGGTGCCCGAGGAAGAAGAGACAAGGAGCCGGCTGTCAGCCACAGTCGGACTCGCATTACCATAGAGCGCAACCGAGACGGCCGCCCAAGAGCAGTGGAACGACGGGACGACTGTCCGCCTCCCCCTCCCCGCAAGGAGAGGCGAGTCTCCCCGCCGCCTGTTGACCATCTGACTCTCGGTGATCGCCTTGGCCGCCGAGAGGGAGTTGGAGAGAATGACGCCCGCCACCGGATCGACCGACTTCACCGATCCTTGGCGCTGGAAGAAGAAGACGAGCTAGGTCCGCCTTGTTTCGGGCCCCTCATTTTGGACGAGCCCTTTCCCAAAGGGTTCACGCTCCCAAGAGACACGCCCAAGTATACCGGATCCGTGAAGCTGGAAGACTGGCTAGTCAACTACTCCACGGCTGTCAGCATAGCAAACGGCAACAAGCGTGTCGCCGTAAAGTACGTTCCGCTCATGCTCCAGGCACGGCCCGGACATGGCTGAACAGCCTAAAGCCCCGCAGCATCAACAGCTGGGTCGATTTCACCGAAGCGTTCATCCGCAACTTCACCAGCACGTACAAGCGTCCTCCCAAGCCTCGTCAGCTCTCCTTGTGCATGCAAGGCCCCGACAAGTCGACTCGCGATTACCTCACGCATTGGGCCGAGCTCCGGAACTCCTACGAGGGCGTGCACGAGGTGCAGGCCATCGAGTACTTCACAGCCGGGTGCAGAGAAGGCACCCTCCTCAAGCATAAGCTCCTTTGCGATGAGCCAGAAACCGTCGACGAGCTGCTGATCATAGCGGACAAGTACGCCACGGCCGACTCCTCCATGAAGGCGTAGATTCAAATCAGGACAACTGGCAAAGTGGCCCCTCAAGTTCCAAGAACTCCGGCAACAGACGCCAGCCGGCAACAATAGCAGGGCGACCACAAGCGCAAGGCCCCGCAGCCGGTTTCCAATAGCCGGCAAGTCGCGACCGTTGAAGCCCAGCATCCAGATGAGCAGCCCCCGCCCAAGCGACAGAAAGGCGGCAAGCCAAACTGGTTGCCGGCCTTCTCCTATGAGCAGACCTTGGATGGACCTTGCAAGTTCCACAGCGGCGCAAAGCCGTTGAATCACACCACCCAGAAGTGCCACTGGCTCACCAGGATCGCCAAGGGAGACGGCCTCCTGCCTCCCCCGCCTGCCTGGCAGCCGCCTCCGCCACCGCCCCAGCAGCCGGCTGTCAGGCCAGTCGGCGCAGTACAAGACGAATACCCTGAAGAGCATGGAGCCTACGTGGTGTTTACTAGTGTGGCTGATGATCGACGCAGCAGGCAGCTGCAGCGACAAGAAGTGAATGCAGTAGCATCGGAGACGCTAGAGTTCATGCACTGGTCCAAGAAGCCCATCAGCTGGAGCAGGGCTGACCACCCAGAAGTGATGCCGAGTCCGGGCTCCTATGCCTTGGTCCTGGACGCCACCTTTGCTACGGACAGATGAGCCGCGCGTTTCCCGTGAGTTCTGATAGACGAAGGCAGCAGCATCAATATCTTGTACAAGGACATCATGGAGAAGTTAGGAATCAAGCAAAGACAGCTTCAGAATAGCCGAACTGTGTTCCACGGCATTGTTCCTGGGCTTTCCTGCTCGCCAATCGGCAAGATCCTGATGGACGTCCTCTTTGGAGACAAAGATCACTTCCGCCGAGAGTCTGTTTGGTTTGAGGTGGTGGACCTTGAGAGCCCATACCATGCACTACTTGGCCGACCCGCCTTGGCCAAGTTCATGGCGGTCCCCCACTATGCCTACCTCAAGATGAAGATGCCCAGTTCCAGGGGAATTCTGACTGTGGCTGGCGACTACCGGAAGTCGTCTGCTTGCGCGGCTGAGAGCAGTCGGCTGGCCGAGTCCCTGGTAATCGCGGCCGAGAAGCGGCTCCTTGAGTGAGTTGTGGCGATGGCCGGTAAGCAGCCTGAGGTGTCGCCCAACCCAAAAGAGTCAGAGGCTGAGGGTTCGTTCAAGCCAGCCAAAGAGACAAAGAAGATACCCTTGGATCCGGAGCACCCAGAGAGGTACGCCGTCGTAGGTGCAAACCTCGACAGCAAATAGGAAGGCGAGCTCATCGATTTCCTCCGTGAGAATCGGGACATCTTCGCATGGTCCCCCAAAGACATGCCAGGTGTACCGATGGAATTCGCCCAGCACAAGTTACATGTACGATCTGATGCAAAGCCGGTCAGGCAGCCCCTGCGCCGCCTATCAGAAGAGAAGAGGAGAGTTGTCAGAGAAGAGATAGCCTGACTCCTAGCAGTCGGCTTCATTATGGAAGTGTTCTTTACAGAATGGCTAGCAAATCCGGTCCTGCAACTCAAGAAGAACAAGCAGTGGCGAATGTGTATTGACTACACGAGCCTCAACAAGGCCTGCCCCAAGGACCCATTTGCTCTACCAAGAATCGATCAGGTGATAGACTCCACAGCCGGATGCGAGCTGTTGAGTTTTATGTATGCATACTCAGGATATCACCAGATCAAGCTGAACCCGGCTGACAGACTGAAGACCGCCTTCATCACGCCGTTTGGAGCCTTCTGCTACCTCACCGTGACGTTCGGCTTAAGGAATGCTGCCGCCACCTTTTAGTGTTGTATGCAGAAGTACCTCCTCAAGCAGCTCGGCAGGAACGTCCACGTCTACGTAGACGACGTGGTGGTAAAGACGGAAAAGCATGGAACACTGCTGGAAGACCTCAAGGAGACCTTTGAGAACCTGCGCCGATTCCAGATCAAGCTCAACCCCGAGAAGTGTGTCTTCGGAGTACCAGCCGGCCAGCTCCTTGGCTTCCTGGTCTCTGAACGCGGCATAGAATGCAACCCAGTAAAGATCAAGGCCATTGAGAGAATGGAGGTACCCGGCCGACTGCTGGACGTGCAGAAGTTCACCGGCTGCTTGGCGTCCATCAGCCGATTCATCAGTCGGCTGGGCGAGAAAGCTCTCCCCTTATACCAACTCATGAAGAAGACCACTTTTTTCGAGTGGAACCATAAGGCGGACGAAGCTTTTCTCTAGTTGAAGAAGATGCTGACTACTCCACCGGTCCTGGCGGCTCCGACTCCAAAGGAACCTATGCTCCTGTACATCGCCGCCACCAGCCGAGTAGTCAGCACGGTCATTGTAGTGGAACGCAAGGAGGAAGGCAAGGCGCTACCTATCCAGAGACCGGTGTATTACCTGAGCAAGGTACTGTCGACCTCCAAGCAGAACTACCCCCACTACCAGAAGATGTGCTACGGCGTGCACTTTGCTGCCAAGAAATTGAAGCCTTACTTTCAAGAGCATCCAATCACGGTGGTTTGCACGGCCCCACTTGCCGAGATCATTGGTAGCAGAGATGCTTCGGGCCGAGTGGCCAAGTGGGCCATAGAGCTGGCTCCTTACACCATCCACTACCAGCCCCGCACCGCTATCAAGTCACAAGCACTGGCTGACTTCCTCATCGACTGGGCTGAGACCCAGTACCTACCTCCAGCGCCTGACTCCACCCATTGGCAGATGCATTTCGACGGCTCCAAGATGCGCACCGGCTTGGGAGCCGGCGTGGTCCTCACCTCCCCCAAGGGCGATAAGCTCAATACGCGCTGCAAATCCACTTTGCCGCCTCCAATAACATCGCCGAGTACAAGGCGCTCATTCACGGGCTCCAGATTGCCAAAGAACTTGGCATCCGCCGGATCTTGTGTTATGGCGACTCGGGCTTAGTGGTCCAGCAATCATCTTGCGACTGGGACGCGAAAGATGCAAACATGGTGAGTTACCGTTTCCTCATGCAGCAACTCAGCGGGTACTTCGAAGGGTGCGAGTTTCTCCATGTGCCAAGAAACGACAACGACCAATGCAAATCTCCTCCAAAGATTTTACAGTTGATGCAGTATGTACCATGCTACCTTTTGTATTAAAATACCAAGACTTCGGGCCCCCTGAGACGAGCTCAGGGACTGCCCTCTTTTGTCTGTATGATAAAAATTATGCCTACAAGTATGTTACTCTTTGTCATGCCGCTTGGCACCGGGCTCGACAAGTCGGCCCGGGGACTTGCCGCCTTGCACTATGAAATGCTTCCTGCAGCCGGACAAGTAGTGTGTAACACCTAAACCATCTTCTGTCAGAAGCCGCAGCTCGCAGAGCGACTGTATGGTGGGCAGAGGTAAGGTAGAATGGGTGTTCACATGAAAAATGGTTAAGGACCCAAAGCATAAAACATAGCTCAAGACGGCTTCCAGGCTTTCTCGCAAACCGACTCTCGGATAGTCGGATTGCCGTCTTCTATCCAACTTGCTCAAAAACTCTTAAAAACGGCTACCTACTTGCTTTCCCAAAGTAGCCAAGCACTTGATCCAGCAACAGTCCGCAGAGCGGCTGTCCGATTGGCAAGGCAGGCAACTAAGAGAAAGCGGCAAAGGAAAAAAAGCCAAAAGAGCAATGAGCAAGAAAAGATAGAACTCAGATAAATATATTTACATAACATAGGCCCTTGGCCGAATTTTTGGGCAGAGGTTCGAAATACACCCCGCGGGTGGAATTGTGCGAATTAACAAGTTCTTCAAAGAGTACTGAAGCAGACAAAACAAAGATACAGCGGCAGCTTAGGAAGCAGCAGACGGATTCGGAGGGTCGTAGGAGGTGCCAGCGCCAGGCGTCGGGGCGGCTGGCTGGCTAGTCTTGGCTTGATCGCCTCCGGTGGCAGTCGGGTCGGTCGCACGCGGCTCATTGCTGGAGGCACGGTGGAGCTGAGGCTGGCCGTCTGCTCCGTCTTCTGGTGCCTCTGCCTCGCCTCCGTCCTCCGCCTCGCCCTCTTCCTCGACGCTGGAGCCAATCACCTCCGCCGAGTCCTCGCCGTAGTCTGGGTTCATCCCAAACCACTCCGGCGGTACCTCCTCGCCGTCTTCAGACCGCTCGAGGACGAAGATGCTGGTGTCGGTGTACTCGGCGATCGCCGCAGCACGCTTGACGAGGGCGTCTTCCGCGGCTGCCAGCTCCGGCTAGGCCTCCGACCGAAGCGTGGCCAGCCAGTCTAGGTCCAGCCTCGGATACCACGCCTTGACGAACTCCAAGGCCCGGCGCACTCCAGCTCGGGCCGAAGAGCCCTTCCAGGCCTCAAGACGACCAGCCGCGACCTCCAGCCAGTCGGCCGCCAGGCTGGGGGTGCGTGGAGCCTGCATATCCGGCCACAGGGCGGCAATCGCCTGGGCACCGACACGCTGAAGCCGGCGCAGCATCCGGTGAGCCGGCCGAAGGCGAGCCTCGATGCATAGGATGTGCTCGTCAAGAGTTCGGGGGGCGTCGGCGGCAATCTCTGCGCCCTCCGCCCTCCGACCTTCACGGTCAGCCTCGATGGCTTGGATGGCGGCCTGCGACTGCCCAGGGAAGAAGTCTGCAAAGACAGGAAGGAACGAAGAAGCAAGTCAAAAACCAGGAGTCGGCACGACTTAAGTCGGCAGCTCGAAGAAAGAAAATAAAGAAATTCACCATCAACGATGTCTTCAATCTCGTGGAAGCCGGAGGACAGCAGCGCCTCCTTGTCAGACCAGGAGGAGCGCTCGCTCGCAAACTCGGCCAGGAGGGCGGTTTCCGTCTCCTTTGCCTCCCTCTGCGTCTTCACAAGCAGCTCCTTCTGCTCCGCCAATTGAGTGGCCGGCAGATCGCGCTCCGTGGCGAGCTTGCTGCACTCCTCCTCTTTGGCGCGCAAAGCAGAGTTGGCGTCGCTCAGCTGCTATTGAAGAGCAGCGTTGGCCCCTGAGAAGAAGAAAGAAAGAAGGCGTCAAGTCATCAGTAAAGAAGGTCGCCGGGGAGATCCGGCCCGACTGCTCAGCAGTCGGCCCGAATCTCGGGGACTACAGCCCGCGGGTGCGCTAGCGCGCCCCCGCGAAGAAGGAAAAGGACTTACTCCGGCTCTCCGACAGATCGGCGGTCCGCTTGCCCAGCTCTTCAACGTTACGGTTGAAGGCAGTGACGCGGAGGTTGTGGTAATCCTGCGACGAACGTTTCAGACAAAAGGTTAATACCCAAAGTTCATCAATTGGAGTTCCGGGCTGCCTGCTCAGCAGCCAGCCCGAAACTCGGGGACTACACCCAGTGGGTGCGCTGGCGCACCCCCACAGAGAGGAACAAGAAAAACAAAGACCAAAGGGAAAAAACATACCCGGACGGCTGCCCGCGACGCCAGGAATGCCTTGGTGCAACTCTAGAGAGCGTCGCCCTCAGCACGAAGCTTCGCCTGGACGTCCAGGAGCACCTGGTTCAGCGGCCCTGTGCCGCCTCCTCGCACCCACCCAATGGGCGTGGCACTCGTCGCTTCGGCGTCCGGGATCGCCGAGCTGGCGGTGCCAGCTTCCAGGGGGCGGGGCGCCGAAGTCGCCTTCTCCAGACGGCGGCGCGTTGGCGAGCCGATTTGGAGGAGGAGCCTCGCCACGGCCTCGTCTTCGGTCGCCGGCACCGGAGGGTCCGCCGGCTGCTTGCCTCGTGCACCTTCAGACAACGGCGGAGGCGGCGGCGGAACATTCACGTCCGGCGTTGAGGGGTCGCCGCCTTCCCTCTCCACGACGGGGTTCTCCCCGCCAGTTTCCCCAGTCTGCCTCTGCCAGTTTCCCCAGTTGCCTTCCGCTTCGTCGTGGCGGCGGCTTCGGCCTCTGCCAGTTTTTTCTTGGCGGAGGCCTCCGCCCTGTCGGCCTCTGCCTTCTCCAGGCGGAGGTCCTCTTCTTCGTTGCGCTTCTCCTGCGCATGACGCTCCGTCGCCTCCCGAAGGTCAGCAGCGGGGTCAATCCGCCGAGTGGTGGCGGACATCTCCGCTGACCCCATGACGGAGGCGGCGACGACCCTCTCAAGAGAGAGGGGAGCCCTGAATCAAGAGGGGCAAGCAGAGACTCAGACAAAGTCACAAAGAAAGAATAAAACTTTGAAAACAGAATACTTACGCGGAGACCAATGGCGGCTTCTTCACTTCCTTACGGAAGCGGATGGCCTTCGCGGCCGCCTCGTCCCGCCGGGTCGCCGCAGCCGAACCCTTGGGATTCTTCGGCCGACTGCCGAACAAGGTCGGCACGGCCCTGCGCTTCTTCCCGCCACCTGGAGCGCCCGGCGCGGCAGAAGAGCCCGCGCTAGGCTGGCTGGCTCCTGGCCGATGGCGAGGGGCGACTTCTCCCTCGGTGTCGCCGTCAGGCCAGTCGGCGAAAGTGGCCGAAGGCCTGAAGTCGTCTGCTGTTCCTCCTCCTCCCTTGGCGTCGTCCTCCAAAGCCGCAGCCCCCAGATCGGGGTCATCGACGTCGCTCTCCGCCCGGTCGGCGAGGAACTCGCGGGCCGGCCCCGAGGTGCCGGCTGGTGGGTGGAGAAGGGGATTCTAACCAAAGCCGACTGGTCAAAACAAAACTCGGCAAGAAAGAAGACAATCCAAAGAAATAAAGGAAAGGCGACTCACCACGGGCGGGGGGTTGGCGCGGGAGTACGGCTCCTTGCCGAACCGCCAATCCTCCAGGAGCTTGCTGTCCAAGAGGTAGTTCACCATGAAGGCCACCTCTTCGCGAGGCATGTCCTTGGTGCACATCCGACTCGGGTCGCGGTGCCCGCTCATCTGGCATATCATATAGGGGCAGCCTTGGAGTGGGAGAACTCGGCGCGCCACGAAGGCGGCCAGCAGGTCCGGACCAGTCAGACCCTCCGACTACATCAGCACTTGGAGTCGCGTGATAGCGCCAGCTCCCGCAGGCGTCAGCGACTTGGCCCGGTACGACCAGTTGGGCAGTCGCCCAGCCGGCGGGCCGGCTTCGAAAGCCCGCAGGTTGACCCAGTCCCCCCTCGCGGAGGCGTTCTTGACGTAGAAGTAGGATCTCTACCACATCTTCACCGACTTGATTAGCAAGATGGAGGGGAAGGGATTGTCGGCCCCTGACCTTCGCACGACGATGAAAGCGCCGCACTGAGCCGGCACGCCCGCAGCCCGGGTGCCGAGCTTGGAGAAGAAGAACTCCCCCCAGAGCTCGAGGGTGGGGAGGACTCCGAGGAAGCCTTCGCACATGGCCACGAAGGCGGACAGCAGCACCACTGTGTTGGGGGTGAGGTGGTGCGGCTAGAGGCCGTAGAACTCCAGGAAGGACCAGAAGAAACTGCTCGTCGGTAGCCCCAACCTGCGCAGGCAGTGTGAGCGGAAGATAACCCGCTCGCCCTCCTGCGGTGCGGGGGAAATCTCCCCCTTCGGCGCAAGACGCACCTGCACGCGATCCTCGCCGGGGAGTCGACGAGTCCGGCGAAGGAACTCGATGTGGCCTTCATGAACTTCGGAGCCGTCCCAGGTGCGGAAGCGCACTGGGGGAGGCGCGGCGGCGGAGGAAGAACCCATCGCGAGCTATCGCCGCAGCGTTCGCCTGAGCTTGGGCGCGCGGCGGAGCGAAGAAGAAGAGGAAGGAGGAGAGCGAGGAGCGGCAAGAAGGAAGAAAACAAGGATTAGTGGGAACGAGGGGCACGCGTGCCCCCCTCTTCCCCCTACTTATAGCCTCGTGGGCTACGAAGCCGAGGGGGCGGACGTGGGGATTTACTGCGCCCACGTCCCCACGACCCCCACGATCCACGATAAAGTTACTGCGTGTAGTAACTCCACGGGAATCCCAACCGTCCACCAGGCCACAGCGGATCCGCTCGGGTGCTGAGGCACGATAGTGGCGGGCCCCGCCTATGGGCCTATCCCGTCGCACGCGTAGGCTGGCAGGACGGCCTAGCCACCTGCCATCGCGTGACAGGCCTAGAACGGGCAGCGGCCTGGAGACTTAGCTAGCACGCCACTTAAATCCCGGCGTGACGTTCGAAATACTGAGCGAGTCGGAATTGAGTGAGTCCGAGTTGAGCAAGTCTGACTCCTTCTAGTCCGCCCGGCAGAAGGCAATCAAAGACCATGTGCTGAGCACCTGGAAAGAGAAATTGTTGAGGCTTCTCGAGGAATACTGTCGGAGTAATGGGCCACGGGTAGGCCAACCCGAGCCCCAGAACCTTTCAAGACATCGGGGCAGGCTGCGCCCCTCAAGACCCCAGGACGAAGAGCCGCCTCCTGAGGAGTCGACGGTAAGATGGCCGACTGCCCGCTCATGGCCGAGTCCCAGGGACGACTTCCAGAGAAGCCGGCTTTGGGGAGTCGGCCTGCGACTCCAACAAACCCCATGACTTCATCAAAGGGGACGGGGCAGGGGCGTGGCTACAGCGAAGCCCACCCCCGCCCCTTACCAAGGGCAGGCATGGCCACAGCACGCCATACCCCGGAAGATCTCCGTGGGGCGTGGCACTGTTGCCATGTCGGCCCTGACATCAGCACCGCAGGACCGAATCCTGCACCCACGACGGCTTGTCTATACGGCCTAAAGGCAGTAGGCGCCACCAGTCAGTGAGACCTCAGGAGACGGCAGGAGAGCCACCAGTCGGACCCGTCGGGAGTCGGCCCGGGGAGTCGGCCGAGCCCTCCCCCGGGGCCCACACGCCATTAATCAAGATGTGATGGGGAGTGGCAATAGTGATCGCCCGCCAGGCTGTGGGGCTGTTGCCACGACCTCATGATCAAGCCCGCGTCATCAGATGCACGGCTACAGTAATCAGCAGCCGGCAAGACCCGCCCGCGGCGGACGCGGCCTGTCGGCTCCGTACCAGGCCAGTCGGCGGGCCCCAACGGTCGGCAGAGAAGACGGAGGCTAGAGGCACTGACGGCTGGGCCCGCGTCCAGCCGGATTACCATTGTACCCCTGGGGGGTAGGCCTATATAAACCCCCAGGGCACCCATGCAAAGGGTTGGAACCCATTAGCTCTAGACCAGATCATATAGAAGGGAGAGAGCTAGCCTTGCCTTCTCCTACCTCCAAGAAACAGCTCAAGGAGCAACCGTGTAAACACTTGGCCATAGTGATCATGCGGAGACCCTGCAGAGCAGCAGTAGGGGTATTATCTCCTCGGAGAGCCCTGAAGCTGGGTAAGATTCGCCGGCGTGCATGTCTTCGCCTCATCCCGTTTCCAGGCACCAGCGACGTTCTACTCGCCCCCACCATGATAAGCCATCCTTTGGCATATGTCGCACCAAACCCCCGACAAGTAGCAAAACTGGGATCATATTTCATTCTAGCATTCAAAGATTTTTCTTTCAGCTTAGCTAATAGTTTCTTAAGATCTTCTCTATCATTGCAAGCAAAGAAGTCTCTAGCAGTTTCTTCATCCATAACATAACCCTCAGGCACAACAGGCAATTCATATATAGGGGGAGAATCATAATCTTCAGTTTCAATAATATCATCAGTTTCAGTAATTTCATTCTCTCTAACCCTAGCAAGTTGTTCATCAAGAAATTCACCTAGTGGCACAGTATTATCGAGCAGACAAGTAGTTTCATCGTAAGCATCATGCATAGAAGAAGTAGCATCATAAATAACATGCGACATATCAAAATCAATAGCAGGTGTAGGTGTCGCAAGTTTACTTAAAACAGAAGGATAATCAAGTGCAGAGCTAGATGGCAGTTCCTTACCTCCCCTCGTAGTTGAGGGAAAAATCTTGGTTATTTGATCTTTAAAATTCCTCATAGTGATCAACAGATATAAATCCCAACTGACTCAGAGAATAGAGCTATGCTCCCTGGAAACGACGCCAGAAAAAGGTCTTGATAACCCACAAGTATAGGGGATCGCAACAATTTTCGAGGGTAGCGTATTCAACCCAAATTTATTGATTCGACACAAGGGGAGTGATACGTACATTTTGCATCATGTTTTCTTACTATTATTTACAATGTTTTTATCCATAATAATGCTTTTTGGAGTAATTCTAATGCCTTTTCTCTCATAATTTGCAAAGAACACACAAAGAGGGAGAATTCCAGCAGCTGGAAATCTGGACCTGGAAAAGCTACGTCAGGCCACCTATTCTGCACAACTCCAAATGGGCTGAAACTTTACAGAGATTTTTTATGGAATATATAATAAATATTGGAGCCAATAAGTACCAGAGGGGGCCACCAGGTGGGCACAACCCACCTGGCCTGGCGCACCCTGGTGGGTTGTGGCTGTTGGGGAACGCAGTAGTTTCAAAAATTTCCTACGCACACGCAAGATCTATCTAGGTGATGCATAGCAACGAGAGGGAGAGTGTTGTCTACGTACCCTTGTAGACCGAAAGCGGAAGCGTTATGACAACGCGGTTGATGTATTCGTACATCTTCACGATCCGACCGATCCTAGCACCAAAAGTATGACACCTCAGTGATCTGCACATGTTCAGCTCGATGACGTCCCTTGTACTCTTGATCCAGTTGAGTTCGGGGGAGAGTTTCGTCAGCATGACGGAATGGTGACGGTGATGATGAAGCTACGGGCGCTAGGCTTCACCTAAGCACTGCAACGATATGACCGAGGTGGAAATTTGTGGAGGGGGGCACCGCACACGGCTAAGACAACTGTCAACTTGTGTGTCTATGGGGTGCCCCTCCCCCGTATATAAAGGAGTGGAGGAGGGGAGGGCCGGCCCTCTCTATGGTGCGCCCCAAGGGGGATTCCTACTCCTAGTAGGAGTAGGACTAGGAGTAGGAATCCCCCTTCCCTAGTTGGAGTAGGAGAAGATGGAAGGGGAAAAGGGAGAGAAGGAAAGAGGGGGGTGCCGCCCCCTCCCTAGTCCAATTCTGACCAGCCCATGGGGGGCATTCAGCCACCCCTCGAGGCCCTTCTCTCCTTTCCCGTATGGCCCATTAAGGCCCATTACTTCCCCGGCGAATTCCCGTAACTCTCCGATACTCCGAGAAATACCCGAATCACTCGGAACCTTTCTGATGTCCGAATATAGCCTTCCAATATATCGATCTTTACGTATCAAACATTTCGAGACTCCTCGTCATGTCCGTGATCTCATCCGGGACTCTGAACAACCTTTGGTACATCAAATCACATAACTCATAATACAAATCGTCATCGAGCGTTAAGCGTGCGGACCCTACGGGTTCGAGAACTATGTAGACACGACCGAGACACATCTCCGGTCAATAACCAATAGGGGAACCTAGATGCTCATATTGGGTCCTACATATTCTACGAAGATATTTACCGGTCAAACCGCATAACAACATATGTTGTTCCCTTTATCATCGGTATGTTACTTGCCCGAGATTCAATTGTCGGTATCATCATACCTAGTTCAATCTTGTTACCGGCAAGTCTCTTTACTCGTTTCGTAATGCATCATCCTGCAACTAACTCATTAGTCACATTGCTTGCATGGCTCATAGTGATGTACATTACTGAGAGGGCCCAGAGATACCTCTCCGATAGACGGAGTGGCAAATCCTAATCTCGATCTATGCCAACTCAACAAACACCATAGGAGACACCTGTAGAGCATCTTTATAATCACCTAGTTATGTTGTGACGTTTGATAACACACAAGGTGTTCCTCTGGTATTCGGGAGTTGCATAATCTCATATTCAAAGGAACATGTATAAGTCATGAAGAAAGCAGTAGCAATAAAACTGAACGATCATTATGCTAAGCTAACGGATGGGTCTTGTCCATCACATCATTCTCTAATGATGTGATCCCATTCATCAAATGACAACACATGTCCATGGCTAGGAAACTTTACCATCTTTGATTAATGAGCTAGTCAAGTAGAGGCATACTAGGGACACTCTGTTTGTCTATGTATTCACACATGTACTAAGTTTCCGGTTAATACAATTCTAGCATGAATAATAAACATTTATCATGATATAAGGAAATATAAATAACAACTTTATTATCGCCTCTAGGGCATATTTCCTTCAGTCTCCCACTTGTACTAGAGTCAATAATCTAGTTCACATCGTCATGTGATTTAACACCAATAGTTCACATCTTTATGTGATTAGTTCACATCTCCATGTGACTAACACCCAAAGGGTTTACTAGAGTCAATAATCTAGTACATATCGCTATGTGATTAACACCCAAAGAGTGATCATGTTTTGCCTGTGAGAGAAATTTAGTCAACGGGTCTGCCACATTCAGAGCCGTATGTATTTTGCGAATTTTCTATGTCCATAATGCTTTGCACAGAGCTACTCTAGCTAATTGCTCCCACTTTCAATATGTATCTAGATCGAGACTTAGAGTCATCCAGATCGGTATCAAAGCTTGCATCAACGTAACTCTTTACGACGAACTCTTTGTCATCTCCATAACCGAGAAACATTTCCTTATTCCACTAAGGATATTTTTGACCGCTGTCCAGTGATCCACTCCTGGATCACTATTGTACCCTCTTGCTAAACTTATGGTGAGGTACAATAGGTCTGGTATACAGCATAGCATACTTTATAGAACCTACTTTTCATTCTCTTTCTATTTTCTGCCGTGGTCGGGTTTTGAGTCTTTACTCAACTTCACACCTTGCAACACAGGCAAGAACTCCTTCTTTGACTATTCCATTTTGAAATACTTCAAAATCTTGTTAAGGTATGTACTCATTGAAAATATATCAAGCGTCTTGATCTATCTCTATAGATCTTGATGCTCAATATGTAAGTAACTTCACCGAGGTCTTTCTTTGAAAAACTACTTTCAAACACTCATTTATGCTTTCCAGAAAATTCTACATTATTTCCGATCAACAATATGTCATTCACATATACTTATGAAAAATGTTGTAGTGCTCCCACTCACTTTCTTGTAAATACAGGCTTCACGGCAAGTCTGTATAAAACCATATGCTTTGATCACTTTATCAAAGCATATATTCCAACTCTGAGATGCTTGCACCAGTCCATAGATGGATCGCTGGAGCTTGCTCACTTTGGTAGCACCTTTAGGATCGACAAAACCTTCTGGTTGCATCATATACAACTCTTCTTTAAGAAATCCATTAAGGAATGCAGTTTTGACATCCATTTGCCAGATTTGATAAAATGCGGCAACTGCTAACATGATTTGGACAGACTTTTAAGCATCGATACGAATGAGAAAATATCATCGTAGTCAACACCTTGAACATGTCAAAAACATTTTGCGACAATTCGAGCTTTGTAGATAGTAACACTGCTATCAGCGTCCGTCTTCCTCTTGAAGATCCATTAATTCTCAATGACTCACCGATCATCGGGCAAGTCAATCAAAGTCCATACTTTGTTCTCATACATGGATCCCATCTCAGATTTCATGGCCTCAAGCCATTTTGCGGAATCTGGGCTCATCATCGCTTCCTCATAGTTCATAGGTTTGTCATGGTCTAGTAACATGACTTCCAGAACAGGATTACCATACCACTGTGGTGCGGACCGTACTCTGGTTGACCTACGAGGTTTGGTAGTAACTTGATCTGAAGTTTCATGATCATCATCATTAGCTTCCTGACTAATTGGTGTAGGAATCACTGGAACTGATTTCTGTGATGAACTACTTTCCAATTCGGGAAAAGGTACAATTACCTCATCAAGTTCTACTTTCCTCCCACTCACTTCTTTCGAGAGAAACTCCTTCTCTAGAAAGGATCCATTCTTAGCAACAAAATATCTTGCCTTCGGATCTGTGATAGAAGGTGTACCCAATAGTTTCTTTTGGGTATCCTATGAAGACGCACTACTCTGATTTGGGTTCAAGCTTATCAGTTTGAAACTTTTTCACATAAGCATCGCAACACCAAACTTTAAGAAATGACAACTTTGGTTTCTTGCCAAACCATAGTTCATACAGTGTCATCTCAACGGATTTAGATGGTGCCCTATTTAACGTGAATGCAGTTGTCTCTAATGCATAACCCCAAAACGATAGTGGTAAATCAGTAAGACACATCATAGATCGCACCATTATGCTGTGGTGTTCCAGGTGGCATGAGTTGCGAAACTATTCCACATTGTTTCAAATGCAGACCAAACTCGTAACTCAAATATTCGCCTCCGTGACCAGATCGTAGAAACTTTATTTTCTTGTTACGATGATTTTCCACTTCACTTTGAAATTCTTTGAACTTTTCAAATGTTTCAGACTTATGTTTCATTAAGTAGATATACCCATATTTTCTCAAATCATCTGTGAAGGTCAGAAAATAACGATACTCGCCGCGAGCCTCAACACTTATCGGGTCACATACATCAGTATGTATTATTTCCAATAAGTCAGTTGCTCGCTCCATTGTTTCGGAGAACGGAGTCTTAGTCATCTTGCCCATGATGCATGATTCGCAAGCATCAAGTGATTCCAAAAGTCCATTAGCATGGAGTTTCTTTATGCGCTTTATACCAATATGACCTAAACGGCAGTGCCACAAATAGGTTGCACTATCATTACTAACTTTGCATCATTTGGCTTCAATATTATGAATATGTGTATCACTACGATCGAGATTCAATAAACCATTCACCTTGGGTGTATGACCACAGAAGGTTTTATTCATGTAAACAGAATAACAATTATTCTTTGACTTAAATGAATAACCGTATTGCCATAAACATGATCCAATTATATTATGCTCAACGCAAACACCAAATAACATTTATTTTAGGTTCAACACTAATCCCGAAGGTAAAGGGAGTGTGTGATGGTGATCTTATCAACCTTGGAATCATTTCCATCACACATCGTCACCTCGTCCTCAACTAGTCTTTTGTTTATTTTGCAACTCCCGTTTCGAGTTACTACTCTTAGCAACTGAACTAGTATCAAATACCTAGGGGTTTGCTATAAGCACTAGTAAAGTACACATCAATAACATGTATATCAAATATACCTTTGTTCACTTTGCCATCCTTCTTATCAGCCAAGTATCTAGGGCAGTTCCACTTCCAGTGACCATTTCCTTCACAATAGAAGCACTCAGTTTCAGGCTTGGGTCTAGCTTTGGGCTTCTTCATGGGAGTGGCAACTTGCTTGCCATTATTCTTGAAGTTCCCTTTCTTTTCCTTGCCCTTTTCTTGAAACTAGTGGTCTCGTCAACCATCAACACTTGATGCTTTTTCTTGATTTCTACCTTCGCCGATTTCTGCATCACAAAGAGCTTTGGGAATCGTTTTCGTTATCCCTTGCATATTATAGTTCATCACGAAGTTCTAGTAACTTGGTGATAGTGACTAGAGAACTCTGTCAATCACTATCTTATCGGGAAGATTAACTCCCACTTGATTCAAGTGATTGTAGTACTCAGAGATTCTGAGCACATGCTCACTCGTTGAGCTATTCTCCTCCATATTGTAGGCAAATTACTATCAAAGGTCTCATACCTCTTGACACGGGCATGAGTATGAGACACCAATTTCAACTCTTGGAACATCTTATATGCTACATGGCGTTCAAAACATTTTTGAAGTCCCGGTTCTAAGCCGTAAAGCATGGTGCACTAGACTATCAAGTAGTCCTCATACCGAGCTTGTCAAACGTTCATGGTGTTTGCATCTGCTCCTGAAATAGGTATGTCACCTAGTGGTGCATCAAGGACATAATTCTTCTATGCAGCAATGAGGATAATCCTCAGATCACGGACCTAGTCCGCATCATTGCTACTATCATCTTTCAACATAGTTTTTCTCTAGGAACATATCAAAAATAAATGGGGAGCTACATCGTGAGCTATTCATCTACAACATAGTTATGCAAATACTATCAGGACTAAGTTCATGATAAATTAAAGTTCAAAAATGATCATGTGATCCAAATCAACTAAACCATGTCCGATCATCACGTGAGATGGAGCAGTTTTCAATGGTGAACATCACTATGTTGATCATATCTACTATATGATTCAAGCTCGACCTTTCGGTCTCCAGTGTTCCCAGGCCATATATGGATATGTTAGGCTCGTCATGTTTAACCTGAGTATTCCGCGTGTGCAAAACTGGCTTGCACCCGTTGTATGTGAACGTAGAGCTTATCACACCCGATCATCACATGGTGTCTCAGCACGACGAACTGTCACAACGGTGCATACTCAGGGAGACCACTTATACCTTGAAATTTAGTGAGAAATCATCTTATAATGCTACCGCCAAACTAAGCAAAATAAGATGCATAAAGGATAAACATCACATGCAATCAAAATATGTGACATGATATGGCCACGATCATCTTGCGCCTTTTATCTCCATCTCCAAAGTACCATCATGATCTCTATCGTCACCGGCATGACACCATGATCTCCATCATCTTGATCTCTATCAACGTGTCATCACATGGTCGTATCGCCAACTATTGCTCTTGCAACTATTGCTATCACATAGCAATAAAGTAAAGCAATTATTTGGTGCTTGCATCTTATGCAATAAAGAGACAACCATAAGGCTTCTGCTAGTTGTCGATAACTTCCACAAAAACATGATCATCTCATACAACAACTTATATCTCATCACGTCTTGACCATATCACATCACAACAAGCGCTGCAAAACAAGTTAGACGTCCTCTACTTTGTTGTCGCAAGTTTTACGTGGCTGCTACGGGCTGAGCAAGAACCGTTCTTACATATGCATCAAAAACCACAACGCGGTATAGTGATCCGACCGATCCTAGCACCGAATGTATGGCACCTCTACGATCTGCACACGTTCAGCTCGATGACGTCTGAGGGAGTCCTGGATTAGGGGGGTCTTCGGACAGCCGGACTATATCCTTTGGCCGGACTGTTGGACTATGAAGATACGAGATTGAAGACTTCGTCCCGTGTCCGGATGAGACTCTACTTGGTGTGGAAGGCAAGCTAGGCAATACGGATATGCATACCTCCTCCTTTGTAACCGACCTTGTGTAACCCTAGCCTCCTCCGTTGTCTATATAAACCGGAGGGTTTTAGTCCGTAGGACAACATACAATCATACCACAGGCTAGCTTCTAGGGTTTAGCCTCTCTGATCTCGTGGTAGATCAACTCTTGTACTACTCATATTATCAAGAATAAATCAAGCAGGACGTAGGGTTTTACCTCCATCAAGAGGGCCCAAACCTGGGTAAAACATCGTGTCCCCTGCCTCCTGTTACCATCCGCCTTAGACGCACAGTTCGGGACCCCCTACCCGAGATCTGTCGGTTTTGACACCGACATTGGTGCTTTCATTGAGAGTTCCTCTGTGTTGTCACCGTTAGGCTTGATGGCTCCTTCGATCATCGATAGCGATGCAGTCCAGGATGAGACTTTTCTCCCCGGACAGATCTTTGTATTCGGCGGCTTCGCACTGCGGGCCAACTCGCTTGGCCATCTGGAGCAGATCGAGAGTGACGCACCTGGCCATTAGGTCAGGTTTGGAAGCTTAAATTAAATGGCCAATATCCGCGGAGACTTGATCTTCGACGGATTCGAGCCCCTGCCGAGTACGCCGCACGGTCACGATGAGCATGATTTAGCTCTACCATCGGACAATGTGTAGGAGATTGCACCGGCAACCGCTCCGACCCTCAATTCGAAGCCGATTGCGCCATCCACGGACAAGGGGATAGACCCCGCCACGGAGGCCGCATTCTCAGCGGAGATCGAGTCGAGTATCGACCTTACCCTTCACTAGAGCCGTGATGCGAAACAGTCGGATCCTTCCCCGGCCACGGACTCCGAACCGCCTGCGCCCGTGCCTATCGAATCCGACTGGGCGCCGATCATGGAGTTTACCTCCGCAGATATCTTTCAGCACTCGCCCTTCGGCAACATACTGAACTCATTAAGGTCTCTCACCCTGTCAGGAGAGTCCTGGCCAAACTATGTTTGGCAAGATTGGGATGCAGATGACGAAGAAATTCACCGCCCACCCACCACCCACTTAGTAGCCACTGTCGATGATTTGACTGACATGCTCAACTTCGACTCCGAAGACATCGACGGTATGGACGACGATGCAGGAGACGAACAAGAACCACTGCCCACAGGGCACTGGATGCCCACTTCATCATATGACATATGCATGGTGGACACACCCAAAGAAAACGACGACGAGGAACGGAAGGACGCAGCGAAGGGTTGTTCCCTCGAAAAGCAGTCAAAGCGGTGGCGTAAGCGCCGCTCCAAATCCCGCCTCGGCAGAAACAATGATCATAGAGACCCAGCGTTAGAGCAGGGCGAACCATCGCCCGACCACGGCCACACGGAGAATCAAACTGAACAACCCGACTCCGTCAAAGATAACAGTCCGGACGACATCACATAGGACAGGCACCCGGAGCAACAGAATGCCCATCAAAGGCTTGTTGCCACTGCGAGGAGTCTAAAAAAGCAGAAGCAAAGGCTCAGGGCTGCACAAGACACACTCAGAATCAGATGGAGTGAAGTAATCAACACTGCAGCAAAGTACGGCGGTAATCGCCACACCAAGAGCTACCCGAAGCGAAAGTTGCTACCTGAATTCGATGAGGAGGCCTTAGATCCCCCGCAATTAAAAAACAAAATGGCCATCCGGTCGGATAGACAACCTCGTGACCAACATAGAGCAGCAAATGACGTCGCACATAAGCCAGTACGCGATCCACACGAGGGCTTGCATCAAAAGGATAGTGCAACCAGATCCATCTACGGGCCACGCAAGCACGCTCCATCATGCAATGCAACACAACAAACATCCCAAGACCACGATACACCCAAATACAGGGGTGCCGCACACCCCCTATGTTTCAGCGATGAGGTGCTGGACCATGAATTTCCAGAGGGATTCAAACCCGTAAACATAGAGGCGTACGACGGAACGATAGACCCTGGGGTCTGGATTGCGGACTACATCCTCCATATCCATATGGCTCGAGGAGACGATCTCCACGCCATCAAGTACTTACCCCTCAAACTCAAAGGGCCAGCTCGGCACTGGCTTAAAAGCCTCCCCGAAAACTCCATTGGAAGCTGGGAAGAGCTCGAAGACGCCTTTCGGGAAAATTTTCAAGGGACCTATGTCCGACCACCGGATGCAGACGATTTAAGTCATATAACTCAACAGCCCAGAGAGTCAGCCCGAAAGCTTTGGAACATGTTCCTCACTAAAAAAGAACCAAATAGTCGATTGTCCAGACGCTGAAGCTTTAGCAGCTTGTAAGCATAGCGTTCGAGACGAATGGCTTGCCAAACACCTCGGCCAAGAAAAGCCGATAATGAAAGCACAAGTGCTCCCTAGGTGGTTTTGATAATTGATGACAACATATCTCTTGTTGGACTAACATTTCGATCTAGCATGTTTCAGATAAGTTCAACAATGGAGTGGCGTGGACTAAAGGTTGTGGGAACTCCTTCAAGATGCTAAGGACAAAGGATTGGCTAAAGCTTCAAGCTCAAGACTCCTCATTTTACATTTTAGTGATCCAAGATCACATTGAGTCTTTAGGAAAAGCCAATACTATCAAGGAGGGATGAGGTGTTGCTTAATGAGCCTCTTGCTTCATGTGCTTAGTGATATGCTCCAAAACTCTCAGCTACTTTCCCACTTCCACATATGACCTAAACCCTAAGCCAAACTCGGTCCTACCGATTCTTTCTATCCGGCGCCACCGAGTTTCACTTGTCATAAGCCACTGCCAAACCCTAGAAATTCGGTTCTACCGATAGGGATCTCGGTCTCACCGAGATGGGATTGCAAACTCTCAGTTTCCCTTTCGTAACTTTTCGGTCTCACCGAAAGAGCGAATCGGTCCCACCGAGATTGCAGTGTAAACTCTTTGTTTCCTTTTTGTAACTTTTCGGTCTCACCAAAAGAGCAAATCGGTCCCACCGAGTTTACCTGACCAACTCTCTGGTTAGCTTATTACCAAACTCGGTCTCACCGAGTTTGTGTAACCGGTCTCACCGAGATTACATTAAGCCCAAACCCTAACCATATCGGTTCCACCGAGTTGCATGTCAGTCCCACCGAAAATCTCTAACGGTCACTAGGTTTACATTTTCGGTCCGACCGAGTTTGTTGATTCGGTCCCACCGAGATTGGAAAACTGTGTGTAACGGTTGGATTTTGTGTGGAGGCTATATATACCCCTCCACCTCCTCTTCATTCGTGTGAGAGCTAGTGGAGAGAGCCATCAGACTAAGCCTACACTTCCAGCATCCTATTTCTAAGAGAGAACTACCTACTCATGTGTTGAGGCCAAGATATTCCATTCCTACCATATGAATCTTGATCTCTAGCTTTCCCCAAGTTGCTTTCCACTCAAATCTTCTTTCAACCAAATCCAAATCCTGTGAGAGAGAGTTGAGTGTTGGGGAGACTATCATTTGAAGCACAAGAGCAAGGAGTTCATCATCAACACACCATTTGTTACTTCTTGGAGAGTGGTGTCTCCTAGATTGGCTAGGTGTCACTTGGGAGCCTCCGACAAGATTGTGGAGTTGAACCAAGAAGTTTGTAAGGGCAAGGAGATCGCCTACTTCGTGAAGATCTACCGCTAGTGAGGCAAGTCCTTCGTGGGCGATGGCCATGGTGGGATAGACAAGGTTGCTTCTTCGTGGACCCTTTGTGGGTGGTTGCTTCTTCGTGGACCCTTCGTGGGTGGAGTCCTGTGTGGACTCGCGCAACCGTTACCCTTGGGTGGAGCCCTGTGTGGACTCGCGCAACCGTTACCCTTTGTGGGTTGAAGTCTCCATCAACATGGATGTAGGATAGCACCACCTATCCGAACCACGGGAAAAACATCCGTGTCTCCAATTGCGTTTGATCTCTCCAAACCCTTCCCTTTACATTCTTGCAAGTTGCATGCTTTACATTCCGCTGCTCATATACTCTTTGCATGCTTGCTTGATATGTATTGTGTATGTTGAAATTGTGCCTAAACTCCACTTAAACCTAAAAAGCTTAAAAATTGCAACTTGAGGATTATGTGTCTAATCACCCCCCTCTAGACACATCTACTTCTAGATCCTACAGATAACAATGGCAGCATTAACAAGCCTCATGACCCGCTTTTGCACGGGCGAGGACAGCTGGTTAGCCCGATGCAGCACCAGCGACCCAAATACATCTGAAGTCAGGGACGGAAACGGGAAGTCGCGGCGCAGCAAAAACAAGCACCAGAATAGAGAAGACAACCCGAAGAGCACAGCGGTAAACGCCGGATTCAGAAGCTCTCGACCAGGTCAGCAAAAGCTGCCCTCCAAAGGCAACGGAGACGAACTGTCCAGCCTGAACAACATTTTGGACAAACTATGTCAGATCCACAGCACCCTTGATAAACCTGCAAATCATACGCACAGAGAATGTTGGGTCTTCAAGCAGTCCGGCAAACTTAACGCCGAACACAAGGGGCAGGATACACCAAGCGAAGACGAGGACGAGCCTCGCAAGCAAAGCACTGGGGAACAGAAGAAATTCCCACCAGAAGTCAAAACAGTCAATGTGTTACACGTGATAAAGGGGAGAAACAAAGAAGCACTCCTAGAGACACATGCCCCAAGGCCTATCACCGCGGAGTTCTGCCACTGGTCGTCCCAACCGATCACCTTTGACCATCGGGATTACTCGGCAAGTATCCGGCATGCAGGATGGGCTGCCTTCGTATTAGAGCCAATAATTGACGGATACCACTTCACACGAGTCCTGATGGACGGCGGTAGCAGTTTAAACCTGATATATCAGGACACAGTCCGCAACATGGGGATAGACCCAGCAAAAATTAGCCATAGAAATACTACCTTTAAAGGAGTAACGCCAGGCCCAGAAGCCCATTGCACGGGCTCCCTGCTACTAGAGGTTATATTCGGCTTTCCTGATAACTTCCGCAGCGAAAAGTTAACCTTCCACATCGCTCCGTTTCAAAGTGGCTATCAAGCACTACTCGGACGCGAAGCTTTCGCTCACTTTAAGGCAATACCTCATTACGCTTCTCTCATGCTTAAGATGCCCGGTCCACGCGGCATCATTACAGTAAATGGAAATATCGACCGCTCCTTGCGCGTGGAAGACCGCGCGGCTGCCTTGGCAGCCGCACACTAAACGGCCTCACCAACTAAAGCATCTGACAGGTCATTAAGACCACGGACGCGGTTAGACGAGTCTGGCGCAGCTATATGTAATTGATACAGGTTTGATGGCTATACCCCTATTACAATACAAGGGGCTCAATGCTCGCAAACAAGTGGTAATTAGGCTCAACTTTACTCATCTTGAACTGTAAATGGTTTCTTTAGTATAACCTACCTATTTGCACGACAACTTTTCAACTAAGTTCCTCTCTTTTACAGATGACCATCGTGCTACACCCGACTAGAATACGGCACAATGGAGACACCGGCGCAGATGTGCAGCAGGGACCCATTCCAAGGATTCTTTTTAGATTAAGACCCTGCGTAAACCTTTTTTACTATCTCTTGTTAATACACATCCCCCGGATTCTCAGTACAATTGAGAAGGATGCTGACGTATTGGCATGTGGCCACGTCAGAATATTGCACGTACCTGGACACCAGGGGCTTATTACAAATGGCACTGCTTAAGCCCGGTTTCCACCATAAAGACCGAATACCTTAGGGAGTGTTCGGCGTCGCGAGTTTGGCCTTATATGCATTAGCTCTGAATCATGTCTTTGGTCAAATGTTGGGTTTGCCTGGCTCCTGTGTTTTGCTGCCTTATGTTCCGCTCTATCGGCTAAGGCGGCACCAGGAGAACTACTGCAATTGTGCCCTGGTTCATCCGGACGAGCACCTCAGTAGAGAAAGCCAAAAACTGACTGTCATGATATAGCATGAGACTGGTCAACCACTCGATGACCTAGCGGAATCTTCGGGATTCCTCCGCCTTAACGAAGGGCCGTTTCCCGGCCAGGCATGTACGCACCCCGAATTCGGACGAGTGCGGAGCCACCAGGGGCTATATAGTAGCCCCAGTGTCAAACTCCTCTGGCTAAGTGAAAGTGTTAAAGCATTATAGTCCGATTGCCTAGTTTGCTGCGCTATCACCTCCTTAATGGACCAAGATGTTGGATCAAGTGTGAACATGCGTCTTCTGCGAACACCCCCGCATTATATGCGTGGGGGCTGAAGCCAACGACTGCCATCTTTCAGGTTATATACATATATACATAAACGGCCGCACAGGAGGCAACATAGTACTTTTGGGAAAAAGTATCAATACAGCTTTGATAAACTCAATAAACATTGTTTTTACAATGGGAATACATGTCACTCAAACATAATATTCTTCGAGCACTGAGCCTCTATCGAACGAGGGCCTTCAAGAACTTCTTCAAAGTAGTGCTCGGCAGCCACTCGGCCTATGGCCGAACCCTGCTCCGCAACAGTGGTGGCATCCATCTCCGCCTAGTATGTTTTGACACGGCCAAGGGCCATCCGCGAGCCTTCTATGCACGCCGACCTCTTTACAGCATCGATGTGTGGCACAACGCCAAGGATTTGTTGCACTAAGCTAAAATAGCTATTCGGCCTTGGTCCTCCTGGGCACAAATGATCCACAACGGACCTCATGGCCAGTCTGGATAATCTATGGAGCTCGGCCCAACCAGTCAATCACTCATTCAGCAACAACGGACGGACTGAAGCATGAAACTGTGACCAGAACAACTTCTCCACTTCAGGACCTTTCTGATCCTTGAAGTACTCGGTCGCATCCGTAGCACTTGCAGCCAAATCCATGTACTCATCCGCAGAACTCCATAGCCGGTCTAGAGGAGCATATTTCAGATCTCCGAACTTAGTCCGCAACAAGAAGGGCTTCCCAGAAACGATATCCACAGCCTGATTCAGCTCCTCCTTCGTCGCTCTAATTTTGGAGCGGGCTTCCTTGGCAGCCACCCGGGCCTTCTCCAGGCCCGTCGCCTTCACCCGGTTTTCTTCTTCAAGAAGCCGGTAACGGTCAGCAGCATCTTTTATCTCCACGGCCATCTTGGCAATTTTTTCTTTGCTCCTGCAATGTGCGGCCTGTTCGGCCCTTAACTCTTCGGCCGCCTTTAAAGCGGCCGCATTACTACTCCTTGCTTGCTCCTTGACTCGGGCAAGCTCCTCCCGAAGGGTCTCCACGGTGGCAGCTCCATCTGCAGTCACAACATATTAAAGATACTAGCATCATGCTGCTCTTACTATGTGACATTCACCAGAAAAATCACCTACCTTGTGCCTCGCCAAGCCTCTTGTTAACAAGCACGATGTCGACATCTGCCGCATCCAGTTGCCGCTTTAGTTCGGCAAACCCATCAGTCCGACTAGCCACCGGAGCTTCAACCACGTGCGCATACAGGCAGTCTGGTTATTACCTGGGACTATGATCCCCTGTTTGCCGCCATTTTCGATGGCAACTAGAGTATCAGGGGCTACTATCTACACAGGGCACACCTAAAAATGTGTGGTACTGTCAAAAATGTACATCATTTCACGTACCTCAAAACCCGTCAATAGACTCATAAAGGCTTCATGCAAGCCGCTTTCGGCAGACGAAATCCTTCCAATCATCGTACCCATCAACGTACGGTGCTCTTCTGAGATAGTCGCTCGCTCCAGCAGATCCCTCAATACATCCGACCGCATACCAGATGGTGCCGGACTCTTTTGATTGCTCTCTTCAAGAGCCGGATACTGGGGACTTCGGGTGGCCATAGGATTACTGTAGGATCAAAAGTATGTCTAAAGGGGGGGTGATTAGACTACTTGACCAAACAAGAACTTAACCTTTTCCCAATTTTAGTTCTAGGCAGATTTTAGCTAATTTAGGACAAGTCAAGCAATCATCACATAATTCAAGCAAGCATGCAAAGAGTATATAGGCAGCGGAAAGTAAAACATGCAACTTGCAAGAATGTAAAGGGAAGGGTTTGGAGAATTCAAACGCAATTGGAGACACGGATGTTTTTCCTGTGGTTCGGATAGGTGGTGCTATCCTACATCCACGTTGATGGAGACTACAACCCACGAAGGGTAACGGTTGCGCGAGTCCACACAGGGCTCCACCCAAGGGTAACGGTTGCGCGAGTCCACACAGGGCTCCACCCACGAAGGGTCCACGGAGAAGCAACCACCCACAAAGGGTCCACGAAGAAGCAACCTTGTCTATCCCACCATGGCCTTCGCCCACACAGGACTTGCCTCACTAGCGGTAGATCTTCACGAAGTAGGCGATCTCCTTGCCCTTACAAACTCCTTGGTTCAACTCCACAATCTTGTCGGAGGCTCCCAAGTGACACCTAGCCAATCTAGGAGACACCACTCTCCAAGAAGTAACAAATGGTGTGTAGGTAATGAACTCCTTGCTCTCGTGCTTCAAATGATAGTCTCCCCAACACTCAACTCTCTCTCATAGGATTTGGATTTTGTGGGAAGAATATTTGAGTGGAAAGCAACTTGGAGAGGCTAGAGATCAAGATTCATATGGTAGGAATGGAATATCTTGGTCACAAAACATGAGTAGGTGGTTCTCTCTCAGAACATATGAGTTGGAATGGTGTGTGTGTTCTGATGGCTCTCTCTTCGAATGAAGAGGAGGTGGAGGGGTATATATAGCCTCCACACAAAATCCAACCGTTACACAGTTTTCCAATCTCGGTGGGACCGAATCAATAAACTCGGTCGGACCGAAAATGTAAACCTAGTGACCGTTAGAGATTTTCGGTGGGACTGACATGCAACTCGGTAGGACCGATATGGTTAGGGTTTGGGCATAACGTAATCTCGGTGAGACTGATTACACAAACTCGGTGATACCGAATTTGGTAATTAGCTAACCAGAGAGTTGGTCAGGCAAACTCGGTGGGACCGATTTGCTCTTTCGGTGAGACCGAAAGTTACAAAGGGGAAACACTGAATTTACATTGTAATCTCGGTGGGACCGATTCGCTCTTTCGGTGAGACCGAAAAGTTACGAAAGGGAAACAGAGAGTTTGCAACCCCATCTCGGTGAGACCCAGATCCCTATCGGTAGGACCGAATTGCTAGGGTTTGGCAGTGGCTAATGACAAGTGAAACTCGGTGGCGCCGGATAGGAAGAATCGGTATGACCGAGTTTGGCTTAGGGTTTAGGTCATTTGTGTATATGGGAAAGTAGTTGAGGGTTTTGGAGCATATCACTAAGCACATGAAGCAAGAGGCTCATTAAGCAACACCTCATCCCTCCTTGATTGTATTGTCTTTTCCTAAGGACTCAATGTGATCTTGGATCACTAAAATATAAAATGAAGAGTCTTGAGCTTTTGAGCTTGAGCCAATCCTTTGTCCTTAGCATTTTGAGGGTTCCACTTTCACATCCATGCCATGCCAATCATTGAGCTTTCCTGAAATAATTATCTTGGAATAGCATTAGCTCAATGAGCTATATGTTGTTATGAATTACCAAAACCACCTAGGGATAGTTGCACTTTCAATTACCTTCTGGCCTTGCCGGATCAGGAGAAACCCTCCGCGACGACACCTCGGGGTTGCCCGCCTCGTGAGGCGGTGTGGCAGGGGGAGGCGTTTCGCTCTCCATCATCTCTGGAAGAAGATCCCCTGAAGATGAGCTCTGCTGAGAAGGGCTAAGATCTGAACTGCGAGATAAATGCTTCGGTTATTTTCCTCGAAAGTAAGGTAGGATATCTTCACTATTAAGTACCTTTTGATTACTTACAGCTCGGTAGAGGGCTGATCCACGCGCGGACATTGGGTGACAAGAATACCCTCCGAGGCATGACCCCCTGGCGGAGATTTCTTCTCCCGTTTGGAAACCTTGGTTTCCGAATCTTCAGTGGTAGTCCTCTTCCTTCCCCGGGGAGAGAGAATGTCATATTCTTCCCCTTGGTTATCCTCCCTCGCGGAGGCGCTCATTCCCTCGATCGGAATAGGTAGCGATGGAGGCCCTCTTTTGCCCTCTTTATTCCCCCCTTTATCTTCCTTTGAGGGCACCAGACAAGGTGCTGGCTCGAGCATCTTTTCCAGCACCGGATTGTCCAAGCCTTCAGGAAGGGGGGCCGAACACCGAATCATCTTCGCCTTTGTTATCCAATCCTGGTGAAAGAGCGATTCTTCAGAATGATGTCATGATAAATAAAAGGACAGTGTGTTCGGCCATGGGATTACTTACTTGGGCAGCGGGGCGGATGCAGCTCAGGCCCATGTCCTCGGTAGTGTCCGGACACTCTATTTGGGGTCTGAAGAACGATTTGTACATCTCCTTGTGCGTCATGCCGAGGAAATTCTGAATAGTGCGCGGTCCTTCCGGGTTGAATTCCCACATGCGGAGGGGCCGGCGTTTGGAAGGCTGGACTCGACGAACCAGCATAACTTGCATTACCATAACCAGACTGAAATCTCCCTCGAAGAGATCTCGGATACGGCTCTGCAGTATTGGCACGTCCTTGGCTGGACCCCAGCTTAGCCCCCTGCTGATCCATGACATCAGTTGTGGTGGAGGGCCCGAGCAAAAGGTGGGGGCAGCTACCCACTTGGCACTTCGGGGAGCTGGGACGTAAAACCACTCCTGTTGCCACAATTCGGACACCTCTGGAAAGGAACCCTTTGGCCATGGAGCGTCAGCAATTTTGCTTTATGAGCACATCCGCACGCTGCATACTGCCCCTCGACCATCTTCAGCTTCACATCGAAGGTCTTGAGCCACAGGCCGAAGTGAGGGGTAATGCGGAGGAAGGCCTCACAAACGACAATAAATGACGAGATGTGAAGAAGGGAATCCAGGGCCAGATCGTGAAAATCCAGCCCGTAATAGAACATAAGACCCCTAACAAAGGGATCCAGAGCGAGGCCTAGTCCTCGGAGGAGGTGGGAGACAAACACAACGCTCTCGTTGGGTTCGGGAGTAGGGACGACCTGCCCTCGGGCGGGCAACCTATGCGAAATTTCAGCGGTCAGATATCTGGCCTCCCTCATCTTCTTGATGTCCTCCTCCGTGACGGAGGAAGGCATCCACCGGCCTTGAAGGCTGGATCCGGACATGATTGAAGGTCTGAAGCACCTGACCTGGGCTTTGGGTGTTAGAACTCGAGGTGGGGGAAGGATTCGATTGAGCGCGGGAGGGAAAAAAAGTAAAAGCCTTGTCCCTTTATAATGGGGATGAATATCAGGCGTCCTCCTCGTGGCCGTTCGAGACTTACCTAAGATCTAGGAGTCATACCAATAGGCGCGGTTGGGTTACCCACGTTTGTATTGATGAGAATCCCGTGATAAGGGGAACACGATCTCTGCTTTGACAAGATCTGTCAAGAAACCGCCTCGCGTTATGTGCGGGGCTGGTTAAAGAAAAACAGTTCAAATAATTACCAGGCCGTGGCGTGATGTCATGCTGCCAGAACATGTCAGCAGATTAGATTTGTGGAAATATTATTCTCTCTATGGTGGTATGTGGAACTTATTTTGTAGGGTCGGACACTATCCTTGTATTCAAACTCTTCTGTGGTATATTCGGAGGAGGAACCTGCCTTGCAATGCTGAAGACAACACTGCACGCCGGACTCATCGTCATTGAAGCCTGGTTCAGGGGCTATTGAGGGAGTCCTGGATTTGGGGGTCTCCGGACAACCGGACTATATCCTTTGGCCGGACTGTTGGACTATGAAGATACGAGATTGAAGACTTCGTCCTGTGTCCGGATGGGACTCTACAAGGCGTGGAAGGCAAGCTAGGCAATACGGATATGCATACCTCCTCCTTTGTAACCGACCTTGTGTAACCCTAGCCTCCTCCGGTGTCTATATGAACCGGAGGGTTTTAGTCCGTAGGACAACATACAATCATACCATAGACTAGCTTCTAGGGTTTAGCCTCTCTGATCTCGTGGTAGATCAACTCTTGTACTACTCATATTATCAAGAATAAATTGTCACAGCCCTAGAATTTGCTTGCCATTAGTTGCCTTAAAGCATCCGTGCATCATGTTAATTTTTCAATTACAGTTGAAATGGGGATGAAAAACCCTAGGACCAAAATTAAATCAAATAGGTTCAACTTAAAAACATTTTCAAGAACCCAGAATGCTCTTTAGAAAAGTTCATCATTTTTGAATTGGTCTAGAACCTCTGACAAAAATGGTGCACACCTTTCTAGGTCATTTTTGGATTTTTGAATTAAATCATAAGTACTTGCATTTGGACATTTAAATCCTATAAATAATTTTAAATGTCCAAATAATCTTGAAAGTATTTTAAGGTTGTTGGAAATAATCCAAACATATGCCACAATCATTTTCAAGATTTTTCAAAATGAATTAGTATTTCTACTAATTCAAAACAGAATAAAAGTAATAGAAAAACTGAAACAGAAATGGGAAAGAGAGAGAGAGGAAATACCTGGCGCATACCTTCAGCCCAGAGGCCCAACACTGTGCAGCAGCCCAGCCCACCACAGCCGCCACCGTCTTCAACCTCCCGCCAGTAGGCAAGAGGGCGTGTGCCCAACACGCGCGCGGACGCGCCGGCCACCTCCTCCCTGCCTGGCTGCTCCCTCGCCGCCCTGGACGCCTCCTGCGTCACCACGCAACGCCTCTGGTCTTCTCTCACCCTCCCCGTGCTCCTCCTCCCCCAGTCTCTCTCCCTTTCACATGGTCCGAGCGCCACCGTCGCTGCCGACAAGCACCACCGCGGCCACCGCCTCCCCCTTGCTTCTGACCGACCCAGAGGCTCTGCCTCGACCCCCTCTTTCTTCCACCCCAAGCCACGCCACCGCGGGAGCCCCGCGTCGCCGCCACGAGTCGTCTTCCCCGAGCACGGCCGCCGGACTCCATCGACGGATTCGTCGCCTTCCAGTCGTCCTGAGCCAGCTGAGCCTGTCATCAGCCTCACCTGAGCTCCCGGTCCTTTCTCCCTTAACCACGTCGTTGTTTTCGTCCCGTAGCCACTGCCCCACGAGTAACCGGAGCCGCCGTCCACCATGGACGTTGAGCCACGCACTCCCGATCTTCGCTTGCTCGCCCTAGTGGCACAGACGTGCTCCTGGTGACCCCACGACACCGTCTATGCCCTTGGTTGAGCTCCCCGTGTTCCGTACGCCGCACCCGTGCAAACCCGTAGCTGCGCCGCCGCCAAAGCTCGTCACCGGTGAGATTCCGGCCGCCCCGCGACCCCCTGTCTGTCCCATTGGATGCGCCCGAGCAAGGGCTTCTCCCCGATGCTTTCTGCACGACAAACCGCGGCCCCTAGCGCTTTCCCGACGCACGTCCGCCGCGGCAAATGGTCCCTAGACTATCGGCGTTCGTACTTCTCCCCGATGTTAACTGCTAATGACGGGGTTAACTAACCCCCTCTCTCACTGACTATCGGCGTTCTGGGAACGGGGGTCCCTAGACTTGCCTGCCTGCAGCCTGCGGCGTGGCTCAAAGGGGGGCCCAGCGCGGCCCATCTTCACGAACACAAACCCAAGACCCTCGCGAGGGGCCAAGCCTCGCGGGGCGGACGACGCGGAGCTTCCTCAGGCACGGCCTCTTCAGGCTGGCTCACGAGGAGGCGGAGAGATCAAGGCGGGGTACCTCACGAGGTGCCCGTGACGCAAGCCATGACGACCAAGGGTGCCAGGCGGGTGCCAGCCCGCGCAGTGTCCTCCCTTCCTCTTTGGTGCAAAGGGGGCAAGCGCAGCCGCGGAGTACCGAGGCATCAGGCAAGGGTTGCCATTTCGGTGCAACAAGACCAAGACCAGGAGGACTACGAGACGGAGGTCATCGTGGAGCCCAAGACGGCGTCATCACCAGAGCTTTGCGCAGGCGAAGACTACTTTTGTCAGGATAGCTGAGACTAGCTGTCCCCCTTCAAATTAGCCCGCCATTGTTGGCTCCCTTCCTGCTCGATATTTGGGAAGAGGACCAGGGCCTCTATAAATAGGATCAGCCACCCGCAAGAGAGAAAGAGAGGGCGGAGGGGCTCGAAGAAGGAGGCTCTTTAGAGAGAGGTTTCGATCAGAAAGAGAGAGAGATAAAGGTGATTGAACTCCTCCCAGCAGTTCATCGCCCCAGCCAAGAACAGACCCTCGCGAGGCTGTTCTTCCTTGTATTGTTCATCATCATCAGCCCAAGAGGCAATCCACCACACCACACCACACACTGGAGTAGGATATTACAACCCAACAGTGGCCCGAACCAGTATAAACCCTGTGTCTCTTGTGTTGTTCTTTCCGTAGTTTAGATCCTAGAAAGGCGGAGGAGTGCAGGTAGGTAGGAGGCGAAATCTCTGCGCGCACCCCAGTGTTCGAACCTCAAGGGTCTGCCGGAACCCGAAATCCGACATTTGGAGCGCCAAGTAGGGGTGCGCCGGGATTCGTCTTCCACCACCCCGTTCTCCTCCGACCATCACGCCCATGTCTGACGCTCGTCGGGCCCGCGCCAAGCGCCGGGCCGCACTCGCTTCCTGTGTCGCCCAGACGGCACCTGTCGGTGGGCGTCCTCGCCGTTCCCCGTCACCTGCCATCAACGCCGCCACCGGCCCGGCGGAGGACGAGTAGCAAGCATCGTCCCAGCATCCGTCTGTGCGGCAGGACGGCCGCACCGCAACTCCCTCGCTCACCCCAGCTGGATCTTCTTCCCGCGCGCTCCGTGCGCCCATGGAGGCTCGGGCTGCACTCATCGCGGCAAACGAGCTCCTGCGCTACCGTCCCGTCGACGACGTCTACGAAGAATGGCTCGATCGCGTCACCGAGCTCGTCCGCGCCGCAGGGGGCTCTCCTGCACGGTCCGTTCCGCTGCACCGCACCCCGCCCCGCGCGGGCGATGAAGCTCCAGCGGCGCCCCGGCCGCATCCTCCTCAGGACGGCGCCATGGCTCCAAGGCGCGTGGCCCCTGGGCGGAACCCGCTTCGTTAGGCGCCAGCGCGGCAAGAGCAGAGCTGTCAAGAAGTCCCTCGCCCGCAAGAAGCTGCCCGGGTGCTCCCTGCTCCAGCACGTCGCGACCATGCTCTTGCTCCCGCGCGTCAAGACCCCACGCTGCTCCCAGCTGAAGCGCGTGGGGACATGCAAGACCAAGCTCCCCATCATCCAAGGCCTCCCGTGGCCACAGCAGGCTGCCGCGCCTTCACCGCCGACCTACGCAGCGTCGCGTGGCCCGGCAAGTTCAAGCCGGACTTGCCTCCTCGCTACGATGGCACGGCCGACCCTACGGAGTTCCTCCAGCTCTACGAGCTGGGCATCGAAGCTGCCAACGGAGACGAGAAGGTCATGGCGAACTAGTTCCCCATGGCACTCAAGGACGGGGCCTGCACCTGGCTCCTGAACCTAGCTCCAGGCACAATCTCCTCCTGGGATGAGATGCGCACCCGCTTCATCGCCAACTTCCAAGGCACTCGCGACCGGCCACCCGCCGTGAGCGACATGCGTCGCATCAAGAAACAGCCCGGGGAGACCCTGCAGAAGTACATCTAGCGCTTCAACAACGCGCGCCTCAAGATTCCCAAGGTGACTGAGGAGGCCATCATCTCGGCCTTCTCCGACGGCGTGCGCGACGTCAAGATGAAGGAGGAGCTGGCGATGCATGAAGACTTGTGCACTTCCTTGGAGCTTTTCAACCTGGCAACCAAGTGCGCCAGGGCCGAGGAAGGGCGTCTCTCCCTCGTCGAGCTGCCTACCGCAGACCCAGAAGAGAAGAAGCCCAAGGCCAAGGATGTGAAGCGCAAGGGGGCAGCCGTGCTCGCGGCAGAACCAGACACCAAGCGGGGCAGAGATCAGCCCGAACCTTCCAAGGGCAGCCGGTACTGTGTGTACCACGACCTCCACACCCACAACACCAACGAATGTCAAGAGCTCCGAGCCGTCCGAGAAGGAAGGATCGGCCGTCGCCCTGACCGCAGTGACCGGGGCTACGGTCGAGGAGGAGGAAGGAACGCAGGACGCTGGGAAGACCGTGGCCCGCGCCAAGGGTGGCGCGATCAACCTCGCGAGGATCGCTGGCAAGACCCGCCTCGCGAGGGAGGCTGGAGGGATCAGCCTTGCGAGGATCGCCCGCAAGGCAACGCAGGCCTCCCACCGCTGCCGCCGCAGCCAAGGAGAAACGAGGACCGCCACCAGGACGAGTGGGCTGGGGGCTTCCAGGAGCCGCACGCGATCGCCTGCATCCTGGGCGGTGCACAAGCCCCAGCCTCTCAGTGCATCTTCATGCAGTTCGCCCGCGAAGTGAACGCAGTCCTCCCCAGGCTCGAAGCCACGCGCCCTCTCAGGTGCTTGGCATGCGCCATCACGTTCAGCTCAGCAGATCAGCTCAAGTGTGCGGCTACAGCCGGAGTTCTCCCGATGCTTTGCTCCCCGATCGTCAGCAATGTGGTGGTCACCAAGACCCTCATCGATGGCGGGGCAAGGCTCAACGTCCTGTCCGTGGAGACGTTCAACAACCTCCAAGTGCCCTACAGCCAGCTTCAGCCAACCAAGCCTTTCTCCGGTATCACCGACGGCTCCACGGTCCCGATTGGGCAGGTCCGCCTCCCTGTCACCTTCGGGGCACGCGACAACTACCGCACCGAGCTCATCGACTTCGACGTCGCTCACATTCGCCTGCCGTACAACGCCATCCTTGGGTACCCAGCGCTGGCCAAGTTCATGGCCGTAACTCACCACGGCTACAACGTCCTCAAGATGCCAGGAAGCGGCGGAGTCATCACGGTGCCCTGTGAAAAGAAGGACGCGGTGTGTTCCCTAGAACGAGCCTTTCAGGCCGCGTCGCTGGTAGACCCGGATCGTGGAAGCAGGAGGCCTCCCGAGACCACCCCTAAGAAGAAGAAGACATCGTCCGTCCCGACCACTAAGGAGGCAGGCCCCTCTGGGCCCGCGCCTACCCAGGGGGAACCTCCTTCCATCGCATAGGAAAGCGCGCCCGGCGCCCTCCTTAGGCTGGGCTCGGGGGCTCTCCCCTGGAGGGCCATCGACCTAGCTAGGGTCACGAGGGAGGCGCTTGGGCACCACATGGAGGCGTGTTTCGAAGCATGTTTCCCTCAAGAAGGAGCAAGGCAAGGAGATCCAGACCCTCAGGAGTTCGTCAGCAAGCCATTCAGGAGCTACAGGAGTCAAGAGTCATGAAAGGCGGCCGCCGCCTACCAGCAGTGGCTCCCCATCCAGGCGAGGATGGTGGGCTGCGCGCCTGCATCGACATACCAGGGCTCAATCGAGTCGCCTCTCTGGAGCGCCTCTGGCCCTCGCGAGTGGGGCGCTGTGGAGGCCCACCCCATAGCTACGTTCGCATGCCTTACGGCTTGCCGAAAGCGGCTGACACGTACCAGCGCCTCATGAGGGGCATCACGAAGGCACGAGAGGCCAAGCGTTCCGCAGCCCTGGCAGGGATGGAGATGGCCCGCGAGGAGCCGCCAGCGCCTCCAGAGCCTCCCGAGGCCCCTGGGCCTGGGGGCTCGTGAGGATCGGCTCCCGCAGCCCACCGAGCCTGCTACATCAACGCTCCTTCATCCTCAACATGATCAGGTGACATCTTTCTAGTTTTATTTCCAGCTGGGAGCGCCCCCCCAGGGCTGCATTATTCCCAGGCCGCGTGGGTCCGTCCCTGCGGTGTGTATCCCTTTTTTATTCCATGTTGTCAGCTTACCTTGTTGGGGGCGCCCCTCGGGCTGCATGACCCCCCAAGTCGCTCGGGCCTGACCCAGTGATGTCCGCATTCCCAGCATCTATTTGAACGAATCCACTCCTTCGCGGCTAATGTGTTTTACCTAGTTTCCTGCTCAGCTGACGCCAACTAACGGAGCTGCTCCCAAACGGCACGACGCTTGTGCATGGGTCCGTCCCTGCAACACCGAAAAACCTGGATGGCTGAGCTCTGGCCGCGGCAGCCCCGCATAGCGTCACCTCATCAAGCCTTCAGTGCCTCACTACCCCTCGGAAGCAACCAACAGCTGACTGTCAATTGTCATGGCAACCCCTTGTTTTTTCTATAATGGACCTGCAAGACCTCCGGAAGGAGCTGCGTTAGGCGAGGCCCTTGCGGTGTCTCCTTCGCTCTCATCTGCGCGAACCACTTGCACGTTAAAGGGGGGGTGCCTGAGGATCGCGACTCAGGGCTCCTACTGGCTCTCCAGCCCTCACCCTCTGGCCTTGACCACGGCATTGCGACCTGGCATACCAGCGACGGCTGAGACTCACTCGAGGGCCCGGACCCGAGGACGTAGAGCAGAAAGGGGAGCAAAGGCGAGAGGGGAGAGACACACGAGGACCTCGCCGAGCAACCTCGCGCCTGCCGATGCACGTACCCGGCGACACACCAGAGAGCGGCCCCTGATCCTCGAGATAAGTCATCACCCGGAAGCGCTAGCTATTGTGGCACCATCCCCGCACCTAATGCTATCCCGTGTTAGCGAGGCCGCTCTCCTTTCTCACCAAACGACGACTGCTTGGGCGCCAAAGGGGACCTCCTGAGCATCGCGACTCAGGGGCTCTTACCGGACTCCGGGTCGCTCACCTCCTGGCCTTGACCACGGAATCGCGACCTGGCATACCAGCGACGGCTGAATCCGCCTTGGGACTGGGACCTGTCGGCGCAGAGCACCAAACCCTCGTGAGGTTCGAAAGGGAGGACTGAGCTAAGACGGAATGAGCAACTCGCGCAATTCTACGACAAGGGTTATATTAACAAAACAGGATCACAGGCACCTTACAAGCCCCCACGGGACGCGTTTTTGATTCCTCACAGGGAACAGATCCTAAAGGGACACAAACTACGCGTGTCCCTGCAAAAGACGCCGTCATCAACAGTGGGCTGTCAAGCACCGACGCCAACCCCATCCAGATCAGAGTCGGCGGTGGCCTGACGAGCCCGCCGTGCTCCAGGAGCGGCGCCGGCTCGGGGGCTCGTAGATGTCGTCGCTCGTCTCCGGAGTCGCGAAGAGCTCGCCGGAGTCGCTGGAACCTCTGACGCCTCCACCACCCGAGGAGCCGCCAAGGGAGCAGTTGGCGGGCCCGGTCCTCGTCGCGGCAGGGTCCTGGCCACCTTCCCCGAGGCAGCACTCCAGCCGGCGCCCGCTTGCATCGACCTCGAAGAGCATCACCGAAGCACCGTAGTAATCCAAGTGGACCGCGAAGACGCCCCTTACCCTGCAAACCCAGGCGATCTCTCTCCAGCCCCGAGTCATGAAGACCTTGCCCGGCGCAACGACCGCGACCTCTGCCTCGGTCGCGAGGGTGCTGCAGCCGGCGTGCTGCAGCCAGAGCTCCAGGGGCTCCCCCTGCGGGATTATGGAGGCGAAGAAGGGAGGATGGCGGATCAAAGACTGAAAAGGAATGGCGACGTGGAGCACGAACTCTTGGGAGGAGCCCTCAGTGTGGACCCTAGGGGGGACGACCCACACCTTCGTGACCCGTCAGCGCCGACGGTGACGCCGCCCGTAGTGGTCAGCATCAGCTCCTTCGGGGCCCTTGACGTGGGCGTACAATGGAAGCGGGAACCCCGGCGGCGCCCGCTCGCACCAAGGCCTCGACACCACCTGAAGTGCCCATTCGTCCGGGCCACGGGGGACGAGCCGTTTCTTCGGCGGGAGTGGGTCTGGTTCCTCTCGGGGAGCCTTTCCCTTCTGTGCCGTCAAGAACCGGCAGATCGGAGCCATCGCAGCAAGACGGAGCAAGGATCGGGAAGAAGGAGAAGCAAGGGGGGATGGACTGGAAGGGCGTGCGCTGTTCCGTACTTATGGCCGGCGAAGGACAACCGCCGACCTCCACGATTATAGGTAATCATGACCCACTTTGCATGCAGGGACTTGTCCAGTCTATGCGGTTGCCGAGGCGCCACGGGGAAGTGGAGGCGCCCGCATCCAATCAACCGCCACGCGGCGCCCAACGCCGCAGGCTGTTAGGGCCCGCGGCGCTTCGCTCTTGCCCTTCCGCCTCCCTTCATGGCCAAGTCCGGGCGCGCCTTGGGCCCGGGGGCTACTGTCGGCGTTCTAGGAACGGGGGTCCCTAGACTTGCCTGCCTGCGGCCTGCGGGCTCAAAGGGGGGCCCAGCGCGGCCCATCTTCACCAACACAAACCCAAGACCCTCGCGAGGGGCCAAGCCTCGCGGGGCGGACGACGCGGAGCTTCCTCAGGCATGGCCTCGTCAGGCTGGCTCACGAGGAGGCGGGGAGATCAAGGCGGGGTACCTCACGAGGTGCCCGTGACGGAAGCCATGATGACCAAGGGCGCCAGGCGGGTGCCAGCCCGCGCAGTGTCCTTCCTTCCTCTTTGGTGCAAAGGGGGCAAGCACAGCCGCGGAGTACCGAGGCATCAGGCAAAGGTTGCCATTTCGGTGCAACAAGACCAAGACCAGGAGGACTACGAGACGGAGGTCATCGTGGAGCCCAAGACGGCGTCATCACCAGAGCTTTGCGCAGGCGAAGACTACTTTTGTCAGGATAGCTGATACTAGCTGTCCCCCTTCAAATTAGCCCGCCATTGTTGGCTCCCTTCCCTCTCGATATTTGGGAAGAGGACCAGGGCCTCTATAAATAGGATCAGCCACCCGCAAGAGAGAAAGAGAGGGCGGAGGGGTTCGAAGAAGGAGGCTCTTTAGAGAGAGGTTTCGATCAGAAAGAGAGAGAGAGGAAGGTGACTGAACTCCTCCCAGCAGTTCATCGCCCCAGCCAAGAACAGACCCTCGCGAGGCTGTTCTTCGTTGTATTGTTCATCATCATTAGCCCAAGAGGCAATCCACCACACCACACACTGGAGTAGGGTATTACACCACAACGGTGGCCCGAACCAGTATAAACCCTGTGTCTCTTGTGTTGTTCTTTCCGTAGTTTAGATCCTAGCAAGGCGGAGGAGTGCAGGTAGGTAGGAGGTGAAATCTCCGCGAGCACCCCAGTGTTCGAACCTCAAGGGTCTACCGGAACCCGAAATCCGACACTGACTACTGGGCCCCACGCCCTTAACTAACACCAGTTTAATTTCTGTTTAGTTTTATTTAATCACAGTGGCCCCACGCATCGGCGTTGACCTCGCTGACGTGGCTATTGACTGGCCCCACCTATCTGTGACCTAGGCAGCACTTGGTCACTGACTAGTGGACCCCACTGGTCAGGTTTGACCCAAACCAACCCTTGTTGACCTACTGACGTCAGCATGACCTGATGCTGATGCAGTAATACATTTTATGGATTTATTAATAATCAGGAAATTCTAGAAAATGTTCAAAACTTCTAAAAATCATAGAAAATAATCTATAACTTAGATTGAAAATATTTATATATGAAAAATGATCAGAAAAATCCAAAGAATCTGAATCTGGCATTTTCATGCATGTTGGAACAACTTAAAGTTGCTGTTTAGGACAATCCAATTAAATGGCATTTAAGAAATCACATATGGAGTTTGAATTTGAACTTAGGGTTCAAACCAACTCCATTTAACCTGTTGCTAGTTGCATTAGCTAAAAACACAGCATATTGAGATGTCATGATCATGCATCATATTGTGCATCGCATTGATTGTGTTCTTTCTGTGTTTGCCAGTGGTTGTCCCCTCTCGATAGACGTGTTCCGACGATGAGTTCGATGACACCGATGAAGAGCTATACTATCTTCAGAAGTGCCAGGCAAGCAAATCCCCCTTTGTTCATTCTGATACAATCCCACTCTCTCGCTCCTGCTCTCTTTTACTGCATTAGGACAACAACGATTCAACTATTACATGTGCGGTAGTTGAACCCCTTTCCTTTGCATGACCTGTCATTGCCACAATAAATAGATGAAACCCACTAGCAGGAGTAGGAGTTGTTTGAGCCCTGATGTGCCTATTCATTCATGCTTGTTTATCATGCCTGCTACTGCTTAGAGTTGAGTCGGGTATGATTCATCGGGGATGAATTGGAATGGCGTTGAACATGTCCTACTATGTGAGCTAAGTGTGTGAACACGATTTGGTAAAGGTAGCGGTGAGAGGCCATGTAGGAGTACATGGTGGGTTGTCTCATTGAAACCGTCCTCAGGATATGTGTTGGCGGCCGTACGTAGTGCTGACCCTAGGGGTGGGCTATGATGCGGTAGATACACCGTGGCACGGTGTACCGGGAGCCCGTTTTGTGTCTCGGGAACCCTACACACATCGTTTGGGGCTGTGAGCGAAACTCCGGCCGAATCTCCTCGCGGATGGAACCCGAATAGGCGATAAACCTGGACTAGAGACTTGTGTGGTTAGTCAGGTCGTGGCCGACACCCTCGCCAGGCTTCCGCTTGAAGGTTGCCGAGATACATGACGTGTATATGGTGATAAGTGGTGGGAGCATGTGTGAAGAAGTACACCCCTGCAGGGTTATCATTACTATTCGAATAGCCGGATTCCTCGGATATGGAAACTTGGACCCCTTGCATAGTTCATAGACAAGTGAAAGTGGATACTCTAAAATGCGCAAGATAAGCGTGAGTGCTATGGATGGCGTTCTCGTAGGGAGACGGGAGCGCATCCATAGTGGTGTATTAATATGGTGAATATGTGGACTTGTGTGCGCCACCTCAAAGAGTTGCTTGCAGTCGTAGTTCAGGTTAGCCACTGAGTGAAAGCTGGCTTGCTGCAGTTAAACTCCACTACCCCTTTGTTGATACCGATGCATATGTAGTTAGTTCTGATGTAAGTCTTGCTGGGTACATTTGTACTCACGTTTGCTTAATTTATGTTTTGCAGAGAGACTTCAGTCTTGCTAGTAGTTCCATATGGACTTCGACGTTTAGCTTGATACCTCAGCTACGATCTTGTGGCCTCGGCAGGATCTGGTAGATAGTCAGGCTTCTCAGCCTTTTTCATTTGTAGATGTCTGTACCCAGACATGTTAAGCTTCCGCATGTGCCTTGATTTGTATGCTCTGAATGATGGGTCATGAGACCCATGTTTGTAATATCTCGCTCCTCGGAGCCTAATGAATAAATACTTGAGTCGTAGAGTTATGTTGTGATGCCATGTTGTATTTACCCATATCGAGCATATTGTGTGTATGATTGAAATGCTTGGTATGTGTGGGATCCGACAATCTAGTTGTTTATCCTTGGCAGCCTCTCTTATGGGGAAATGTAGTCTAGTGCTTCCATGAGCCATAGTAGTCCGCTACAGCCCGGTTCACCGGAGTCCTGCTAGCCCAGCACTACTGCTCAGGACACTTGACTGGCCGGCATGTGGTTCACTTCGTTCCTGTGTCTGTCCCTTCGGGGAAATCACACGCGGTGACATCCGGAGTCCTGCCTAGCCTGCTACAGCCCGGTTTTCTGGAGTCCTATTAGCCCAGTGCTACAGCCCGGATTCACACGCTGCTGACCGACATGCTTGATGTGATTCATGTATGCCTGTCCCCATAAGTTGGTGCCGCTTTGGATTCACGACTAGCCATGTCGGCCTGGGTTCTCTGTCATATGGGTGCTAGCGACACTATCATATACGTGAGCCAAAAGGCACAAACGGTCCCGGGCCATGGTAAGGCGACACCCGTGGGAATACCGTGCGTGAGGCCGCAAAGTGATATGAGGTGTTACCGGCTAGATCGATGTGACTTGGAATCGGGGTCCTGACAGCTTTGGTATCAGAGCCTGACTGCCTATAGGATTACCAAGCCAAACTGGTCGAAGTTGTGTCTAGAAATGCTTTAGTTATGTAGGGGAATTGATTTGTGGAAGGGAACATAAGGCTCTTTTTACTTCTTATACCGTATGCCCTTCTGATCTGAGTCACCCTCTTCTTTTCTGCGGGGGTTAAGATCTAGGCTTCTCTTCTATCTCTTAGGATGACGTGTTACTAAACTGTAGTTGCCTAGGATTGTTGAGTTCAAGCCTCAGTTCAGTTCCTACTACTTCCATATGTCATAGCTGTCCTCAGAACTTTGATATTGTGATGTTGAGTGGTTATGCCACCATTTTGCAGGATGTCTCAAATCATTTTGAGCATTTACAGCCGTTATGCTGTCCGAGTCATCCTAGGTTTCTAAATAGTCTGATGCACTTGCAAATCTTTCCTCCATGTTCCCGTTATATTTTTGGGCTAGATTAACCACACTAATCGGTGTGTTGAGGTACTCCGTTGCCTTGACGTGTATGTTGGAGTTAGTATTATGACCCTAGGTGTCCTCGAGAAGTTAGCAATGCTTCCGTATCCCCAGTGTGATGATTCTGGCCATAATTCTTGAAAGCATCCCGTGATGCCATTTAGTAGTAGGTATTCTACTCCTAGGTTTTGAACCCGAGATTCACCCTACTTCATGGTGTTAGTATTTGCTAGTTCCCTTAAGATATTAGTAACGTTGTGATAGTCCTCGAGGTCCATGGTATTTCCTTCTTCCAAATACCGTGAACCATTAAGGCATAAGTTCTTTGAACCAAAAGATCACCATTAGAGTACTCCTGAGGAGTTCTCCATTCATAATTGTGATTCTGCCAGTTCTACCTTTCTGCATGGGTTATCCGGAAGAAATATGATGAACTCATTCGACATACTAATCTATGCATCCACAACTTAGAAAGTTATATGTTCCTTTGAGTTGTCCCCCTTCATTTGTATTCTGACCACCGCCTATCAATTGATAGTCAGGAGTAATTGTGCATCCGTGTTATCGATGCTTATTATTCTTGTGGTCCGTCAAGCCATTCTATCTCGGAATGACTAGGAGAAACAAACTCCAATACCTCATCCATATCCAGGATTGGGTCAAAGTAGTTGTGTTCTGCAGATCAAATTCCCATCCAGCTCTTGCTCTGTTCTACCCTGGAGTATTACCCCCTTTATGTCAGGATTGTCATGAGAATTGCACCATCTCTCATGAATTCTTGATGCAGTGATACTTTGTGCCATCATTTTTCATTCCTCGGTTCCGTGTTGTCGCAACTGGAATGCCGGCAAGTGAACCATGATGTGTGAAATCAATACTCCTAGCAACCGTGTTGCTTGGTAGTTAATGGACACTAATATCATTCTTAGCATGTTGGTTATCGAAACACTATTCTAGGATTGATTGTGCTACCTTGTCCTTATTTCCGGTGCACTCTTCGATCAATGAGTTAGGATTATTCAATCCCTTGCTTATTTTTCCATATCGTCTTGCTTTGAAAAGCAAGATTGTTCTCAAGCTTAGTAACATATCGGTGGTTCGGGATTTTCCGAATGTCTTCTCTGAAGCATTACCAGGTTGTCCCCTGACTGTTATGTTGAGTTCGTGATCAAGTTGGTTTTCCAATAAATCACTCCTTATCCAAGAATATGTGTTGGATATCCCTGAGCTAGTTGGTTGAGCTAGACAACAACTTGGAGAGTTGGAAGATAAAAGCTTGTCTGACTTAGTCCATGTTAAGGGATATCTTTTTGTGTGTGCGTTGAAGAAAGATAATATCTCCATCGATTGGTCCTCGTGATCAGTTGTTGGATCTATTGCCTTGTCAAAACTTTGACTTGAGTATGGGCTATCATCAAATCAAGCCAGAACACATGATGTTCGTAATGTTATCTTACTCGTGGTTGATCCCTTGAGCATACACCATTACATCTTTTGGTCTGACCAATGCTATCGCCGTGTTCACATAATGGTGGAAGTCCAGTGATATGGAAATTCCGATGAGTCGCTGTTGAGCCCATCAGCAGCATTTTTTCTCCTCCATGATTTGTGTTGAACATCCACCTAGTGTTGGAAACTTGTGTAAGCATTTTCTTCATGCCCCGTTCATGAAGTATATGTTTGGATGAAAGAAGTGACCTCCTTTGATTCACGTGCATTTGATGTAAGCTGCCGCTGTGAATCTGAGAAAGTCTGTTTTGCTTCCTCTGGAATCATCCCAAGTCAGTCATGCATGTGCGAAGTATTCTATGGTCTGATAGACTGATCATCTTCATTCCATATGTATCCCCTAGCACACCAAGCCACTGATTGATTGGTTCAAGGAAAGGAAGTTCCTTCTTAAGAGCATGCCTTATGCAAGGACCTCAATATCCTCGATTATTGTTCCCCACCTGAACTCGGTAATGTTTTATTATAAGACTGCCATGTGGTCACGCTTGTCTAGGACAGTGTGTTCACAGGTGTGTAGCAAAACCTACTCATGTTTTGGAGCTTTCTATCGTAGTTCATCTCCCGAGAGTCTCGCAACGTTATCTCTCGACTTGTGTTGAAACTCTTCTTTTCAGACATGTGAGTCTGAAGTATCCTATTTCTAACCAGATCTGAATCTCAGGCAGATATGATGGTTGGAACATTCCCGACATTGCATTTTGTTCCCAGCTTGCACTGCCTTCTGTCAATCTCCCATGGACTGCCCTTCTCAGCAATTGTTTTTCAGGATCATCTTCAGAAGTGGTCCTACCATGGGTCCCATCAATTCTAGATGATAAGCAAAAATCATCCATTGTGTTGTCTTCAACAAGGTAGTCCACATCATCCATTCTAGTCCGAGTATGTCATTCTCTCGAACTCCTTCAAAAGATCGATTGTGATTGCCTTAGGATGGTATAAAGAGTTTCAACGATCTTTGTATCATAAGTAATTCTTTTTGCCACTTAAGGGAATAGCTCTATGAGTCACCTTCCCTAAGATGCCCCGTTATAGAATCATGGCAATTCAAATCCTCGCTATGTTGACAACCGTTCACCACCCTCTTAGGTGTGGAATTATTGTCTACCAGTTTGAACCCTTTTCATCCTCTTCTTTCCATCACCCCTGATGTGTGTTTTGTCTCTCAGCTCAAGAGATGTTTCTACATCTCATTCCAAGTTGATCCTGAATTGTTCGATCCTCGAGAAGATCGATTCTTCTAGAGTTTTCCTTTTTTCTCTCTCGTTGTCATGTTGGTTGAAGTTTCCGAAGCAAGACGTCGGGACAAAGATGGTGACAAATCAACGTTCTTACGAAGTGCAACCTGGATCGTGAAGATTGTGTTAGCTTTGTGTCCCCTTTGTCTTCTTACCTCACGTCTTGAATCTCGGGACGAGATTGTTGTTTAGTAGGGGTGAGTTGTCACAGCCCTAGAACTTGCTTGCCATTAGTTGCCTTAAAGCATCATGCATCATGTTAATTTTTCAACTAAAGTTGAAATGGGGATGAAAAACCCTAGCACCAAAATTAAATCAAATAGCTTCAACTTAAAAACATTTTGAAGAACCCAGAATGCTCTTTAGAAAAGTTCATCATTTTTGAATTGGTCTAGAACCTCTGACAAAAATGGTGCACACCTTTCTAGGTCATTTTTGGATTTTTGAATTAAATCATAAGTACTTGCATTGGGGCATTTAAATCCTATAAATAATTTTAAATGTCCAAATAATCTTGGAAGTATTTTAAGGTTGCTGGAAATAATCCAAACATATGCCACAATCATTTTCAAGATTTTTCGAAATGAATTAGTATTTCTACTAATTCAAAACAGAATAAAAGTAATAGAAAAACTGAAACATAAATGGGAAAGAGAGAGAGAGGAAATACCTGGCGCCTACCTTCAGCCCAGAGGCCCAACACTGTGCAGCCCAGCAGCAGCCCAGCCCACCACAGCCGCCACCGTCTTCAACCTCCTGCCAGTAGGCAGGAGGGCGTGTGCCCAATGCGCGCGCACACGCGCCGGCCACCTCCTCCCTGCCTGGCTGCTCCCTCGCCGCCCTGGACGCCTCCTGCGTCGCCACGCAACGCCTCTGGTCTTCTCTCACCCTCCCCGTGCTCCTCCTCCCCTCGGTCTCTCTCCCTTTCGCACGGTTTGAGCGCCACCGTCGCCGCTGACAAGCACCACCGCGGCCACCGCCTCCCCCTTGCTTCTCTGACCGGCCCAGAGTCTCCGCCTCGACCCCCTCTTTCTTCCACCCCGAGCCACGCCACCGCGGGAGCCCCACATCGCCGCCACGAGTCATCTTCCCCAAGCACGGCCGCCGGACTCCATCAACGGATTCGTCACCTTCCGGTCGTCCCCGAGCCAGCGGAGCCTGTCGTCGGCCTCAACGTGAGCTCCCGGTCCTTTCCCCCGCTCCCGGTCCTTTCCCCCTTAACCACGTCGTCGTTTTCGTCCCATAGCCACTGCCCCGCGAGTAACCGGAGCCGCCGTCCGCCATGGATGTTGAGCCACGCGCTCCAGAGCTTCGCTTGCTCTCCCTAGTGGCATAGACGTGCTCCTTGTCGGGGGTTTGGTGCGACATATGCCAACGGATGGCTTATCATGGTGGGGGCGAGTAGAACGTCGCCGGTGCCTGGAAACGGGATGAGGCGAAGACATGCACGCCAGCGAATCTTACCCAGCTTCGGGGCTCTTCGGGGACATAATACCCCTACTGCTGCTCTGCGGGGTCTCCGCATGATCACTATGGCCAAAGTGTTTACACGGTTGCTCCTTGAGCTGTTTTCTGGTGGTAGGAGAGGGCAAGGCTAGCTCTCTCCCTTCTATATGATCTGGTCTAGAGCTAATGGGTTCCAACCCTTTGCATGGATGCCCTAGGGGGTTTATATAGGCCTACCCCCCAGGGGTACAATGGTAATCCGGCTGGGCGCGGGCCCAGCCGTCAGTGTCTTTGGCCTCCCTCTTCTCCGCCGACCGCTGGGGTCCGCCGACTAGCGGGCCCCACCGACTGCCCTGGTACGGACCCGACAGCCCGCGTCCGCCGCGGGCGGGTCTTGCCGGCTGCTGCTTACTGTGGTCGTGCTTCTGGTGATGCGGGTTTGATCATGAGGTCGTGGCAACAGCCCCGCCGCCTAGCGGGTGATCACTGTTGCCTCTCCCCATCACATCTTGATTAATGGTGCGTGGGCCCCGGGGGAGGGCTCGGCCAACTCCCCCGGGCCGACTCCCGACGGGTCCGACTGGTGGTTCTCCTGCCATCTCCCGAGGTCTCACTGACTGGTGGGACCTGCTGCCTCCAGGCCGTACAGACAAGCTGTCGTGGGTGCAGGATTCGGCCCTGCGGTGCTGATGTCAGGGCCAGCATGGCAACAGTGCCACGCCGCACGGAGATCTTCTGGGGTACGGCGTGCTGTGGCCATGCCTGCCCTTGGTGAGGGGCGGGGGTGGGCTTCACTGTAGCCACGCCCCTGCCTCATCCCCTTTGATGAGGTCATGGGGTTTGTTGGAGTCGCTGGCCGACTCCCCAAAGCCGGCTTCTCCGGAAATCGTCCCTGGGACTCGGCCGTGAGCGGGCAGTCGGCCGTCTTGCCGTCCACTCCTCAGGAGGCGGCTCTTCGTCCTCGGGTCTTGAGGGGTGCAGCCTGCCCCGATGTCTTGAAACGTTCTGGGACCCGGGTTGGCCTACCCGTGGCCCATTACTCCGACAGTAGTCCCCAAAGCTGGTGAGGCGCTGCGGACGATCGGCCGAGAAGCCTCAGCAGTTTCTCTTTCCGGGTGCTCAACACATGGTCTTTGATTGACTTCTGCCGGGCCGACTAGAAGGAGTCGGACTTTCTCAACTCGGACTCACTCAGTTCTGACTCGCTCAGTATTTCGAACGTCGCGGCGGGATTTAAGTGACGTGCTAACTAAGCCTCCAGGCCGCCGCCCGTTCTAGGCCTGTCACGCGAGGCCACGTGGCTAGGCCGTCCTGCCAGCCTACGCGCGCGACGGGACAGGCCCATAGGTGGGGCCCGCCACTACCGCGCCTCAGCGCCCGAGCGGATCCGCTGCGGCCTCGGTGGATGGTTGGGATTCCCGTGAAGTTACTGCGCGCAGTAACTTTATCGTGGATCGTGGGGGTCGTGGGGTCGTGGGCGCAGTAAATCCCCACGTCCGCCCCTCGGCTTCGCAGCCCACAAGGCTATAAGTAGGGGGAAGAGGGGGGCACGCGCGCCCCTCCTTCCCACTACTCCTCGTTCTCCTCCTTACTCTTCTCTTCTCTGCTTCGCCACGCGCCCAAGCTCCGGCGAATGCTTCAACGACAGCTCGTGATGAGTTCTTCCTTCGCCGTCGCGCCTCCCCCAGTGCGCTCGGGCACCTGGGACGGCTCCGAAGTTCATGAAGACCACATTGAGTTCCTTCGCCGGACTCGTCGGCTCCCCGGCGAGGATCGCGTGCAGGTGCGTCTTGCACCGAAGGGGGAGATTTCCCCCGCGCCGCAGGAGGGCGAGCGGGTTATCTTCCGCTCGCACTGCCTGTGCAGGTTGGGGCTGCCGGCGAGCAGTTTCTTCCGGTCCTTCCTCGAATTATACGGCCTCCAGCCGCACCACCTCACCCCCAACGCAGTGGTGCTGCTGTCCGCCTTCATGGCCATGTGCGAAGGCTTCCTCGGAGTCCTCCCCACCCTCGAGCTCTGGGAGGAGTTCTTCTTCTCCAAGCTTGGGACCCAGGCTGCGGGCGTGCCGGCTCAGTGCGGCGCTTTCATCGTCGTGCGAAGGTCGGGGGCCGATAATCCCTTCCCCTCCATCTCGCTGATCAAGTCAGTGAAGATGTGGCAGAGATCCTACTTCTACTTCAAGAACGCCTCCGTGAGGGGAGACTGGGTCAACTTGCCGGCTTTCGAAGCCGGCCCGCCGGCTGGGCGACTGCCCAACTGGTCGTACCGGGCCAAGTCGTTGACGCCTGCGGGAGCCGGCGCCATCATGCGACTCCGAGTGCTGACGCAGTCGGAGGGTCTGACTGGTCCGGACCTGCTGGTCGCCTTCGTTTTGCGCCGAGTTCTCCCACTCCAAGGCCGTCCTCGTATGACATGCCAGATGAGCGGGCACCGCGACCCGAGTCGGATGTGCACCAAGGACATGCCTCACGAAGAGGTGGCCTTCATGGTGAACTACCTCTCGGACAGCAGGCTCCTGGAGGACTGGCGATTCGGTAAGGAGCCGTACTCCCGCGCCAACTCCCCACTTGTGGTGAGTCGCCTTTCTTTTCTTTCTTTGGATTGTTTTCTTCTTGCCGAGTTTTGTTTTGACCAGCCGGCTTTGGTTAGAATCCCCTCCTCCACCCACCAGCCGGCACCTCAGGGCCGGCCCGTGAGTTCCTCGCCGACCGGGCGGAGAGCGACGTCGACGACCCCGATCTAGGGGCGGCGGATTTGGAGGACGACGCCGATGGAGGAGGAGGGACAGCAGGCGACTTCAGGCCTTCGGCCACTTTCGCCGACTCGCGAGACGATGACGCCGAGGGAGAAATCGCCCCTCGCCATTGGCCAGGAGCCAGCCAACCTGGCGCGGGCTCTTCTGGCGCGTCAGGCACTCCAGGCGGCGGAAAGAAGCACAGGGCCGTGCCGACCTTGTTCGGCAGTCGGCCGAAGAAGCCCAAGGGTTCGGCTGCGGCGACACGGCGGGACGAGGCGGCCGCGAAGGCCATCCGCTTCCGTAAGGAAGTGAAGAAGCCGCCATTGGTCTCCGCGTAAGTATTCTGTCTTCAAAGTTTTATTCTTTCTTTGTGACTTGTCTGAGTCTCTGCTTGCCCCTCTTGCTTCAGGGCTCCCCTCTCTCTTGAGAGGGTCACCGCCTCCTCCGTCATGGGGTCAGCGGAGACGTGTGCCACCACTCGGCGGATTGACCCCGCTGCTGACCTCCGGGAGGAGACGGAGCGGAATCCGCAGGAGAAGCGCGACGAAGAAGAGGCCCTCTGCCTGGAGAAGGCGGAGGCCTCTGCCAAGAAAAAACTGGCGGCGGCCGAAGCCTCCGCCACGGTGAAGCAGCAGGCCGAGGAAGCCACACGCCGCCAGTCGGCGGTTCTCGTTACCCCGTTGAACTCTGCGCCGCCGCCTCCGGAGTTCACGTGGCAGACTAGGTAAGCCGGCGGGGAGAACCCCGTCGTGGAGGGGGAGGGCGGCGACCCCTCTACGCCGGATGCGAACGTTCCGCTACTGCCTCCGCCGCCGTCTGAAGGTGCGCAGGGGGAGCAGCCGGCGGGCCCTCCAGTGTCACCGACCGAAGACGAGGCCGTGGCGAGGCTACTCCTTCAAGTCGGCTCGCCAACGCGCCACCGTCTGGAGAAGGAGACTTCGGCACCCCGCCCCCTAGAAGCCGGCACCGCCAGCTCGGTGATCCCAGACGCTGAAGCGACAAGCGCCGAGCCTACTGGGTGGGTGCGAGGAGGCGGCACAGGGCCTCTGAACCAGGTGCTCCTGGACGTCCAGGCGAAGCTTCATGCCGAGGGCGACGCTCTCCAGAGTTGTACCAAGGCATTCCTGGCATCGCGGGCAGGCGCCTGGGTATGTTTTTTCCCTTTGGTTTTTGTTTTTCTTGTTCCTCTCTGTGGGGGCGCGCCAGCGCACCCACTGGGTGTAGTCCCCGAGTTTCGGGTTGGCTGCTGAGCAGGCAGCTCGGAACTCCAATTGATGAACTTTGGGTGTTAACTTTTTTGTCTGAAACGTTCGTCGCAGGATTACCACAAACTCCGTGTCACTGCCTTCAACCGTAACGTTGAAGAGCTGGGCAAGCGGGCCACCGATCTGTCGGAGAGCCGGAGTAAGTCCTTTTCCTTCTTCGCGGGGGCGCGCTAGCACACCCGCGGGCTGTAGTCCCCGAGATTCGGGCCGACTGCTGAGCAGTCGGGCCGGATCTCCCTGGCGACCTTCTTTACTGGTGGCTTGACGCCTTCTTTCTTTCTTCTTCTTAGGGGCCAATGCTGCTCTTCAACAGCAGCTGAGCGACGCCAACTCTGCTTTGCGCGCCAAAGAGGAGGAGTGCAGCAAGCTCGCCACAGAGCACGATCTGATGGCCACTCAATTGGTAGATCAGAAGGAGCTGCTTGTGAAGTCGCAAAGGGAGGCAGAGGAGACGGAAACCACCCTCTTGGCCGAGTTCGCGAGCGAGCGCTCCTCCTGGTCTGACAAGGAGGCGCTACTGTCCTCCGGCTTCCATGAGATTGAAGACATCGTTGATCGTGAGCCTCTTTGTTTTCTTTCTTTGAGCTGCGGATTTAAGTCGTGCCGACTCCTAGTTTTTGACTAGCTTCTTCATTTCTTCACGTCTTTGCAGACTTCTTTCGTGGGCAGTCGCAGGCTGCCATCCAAGCCATCAAGGCTGACCGTGAAGGTCGGAGGGCGGAGGGCGCAGAGATTGCCGCCGATGCCCCCCGAACTCTTGACGAGCACATCCTGAGCATCGAGGCTCGCCTCTGGCCGGCTCACCGGATGATGCGCCGGCTTCAGCGTGTCGGTGCCCAGGCGATTGCCGCCCTGTGGCCCCATATGTAGGCTCCGCGCACCTCCAGCCTGACGGCCGACTGGATGGAGGTCGCGGCTGGTCGTCTTGAGGCCTGGAAGGGCTCTTCGGCCCGAGCTGGAGCGTGCCGGGCCTTCGAGTTCGTCAAGGCATGGTATCCGGGGCTGGACCTAGACCGGCTGGCCACGCTTCGGTCAGAGGCCCAGCCGGAGCTGGCGGCCGCGGAAGACACCCTCGTCAAGCGTGCTGCGGCGATCGCCGAGTACACTGACACCAGCATGTTCGTCCCCGAGCGGTCTGAAGACGGCGAGGAGGTACCGCTGGAGTGGTTTGGGATGAACCCAGACTACGGCGAGGACTCGGCGGAGGTGATTGGCTCCAGCGTCGAGGAAGAGGGCGAGGCGAAGGACGGAGGCGAGGCGGAAGCACCAGAAGACGGATTAGACAGCCAGCCTCATCTCGACCGTGCCTCCAGCAACGAGCCGTGTGCGACCGACCCAACTGCCGCCGGAGGCGACCAAGCCGAGACTAGCCAGCCGGCCGCCCCGACGCCTAGCGCTGGCGCCTCCTCCGACCCTCCGAGTCCGTCTGCTGCTTCCTAAGCTGCCGCTATATCTTTGTTTTGTCTGCTTCAGTAGTCTTTGAAGAACTTGTTAATTCGCACAATTCCACCCGTGGGGTGTATTTTGAACCTCTACTCGAAAATTCGGCCAAGGGCCTATGTTATGTAAATATATTTATCTGAGTTCTATCTTTTCTTGCTCATTGCTCTTTTCGCTTTTTCCTTTGCCGCTTTCTCTTAGTTGCCTGCCTTGCCAATCGGACAGCTGCTCTGCGGACTGTCGCTGGATCAAGTGCTAGGCTACTTTGGGAAAGCAAGTACTTAGCCCTTTTCAAGATTTTTTTTGAGCAAGTTAGATAGAAGACGGCAATCCGACTATCCAGAGTCGGTTTGCGAGAAAGGCTGGAAGCTGTCTTGAGCTATGTTTTATGCTTTGAGTCCTTAGCCATTTTTCATGCGAATGCCCATTCTACCTTACTGCTGCCCACCGTACAGTCGCTCTGCAAGCTGCGGCTTCTGATAGGAGACGGTTTAGGCGTTTACACACTACTTGTCCGACTGCAGGAAGCATTTCATAGTGCAAGGCGGAAAGTCCCCGGGCCGACTTGTCGAGCCCGGTGCCAAACGACATAAAAAGGAGTAACATACTCGCAGTCATAATTTTTATCATACAGACAAAAGAGGGCAGTCCCCGAGCTCGCCTCGGGGGGCCTGAAGTCTTGGTACTTTAATACAAAAGGTAGCGTGGGACATACTGCATCAACTGTAAAATCTTCGGAGGAGATTTGCATTCCATGGCCGCTCTGTCTCCTTGCTGGAATCGTCCCTCTTGCGTGCTCGGGGCTTCTGAGCATCGATCAGGTAGTAGGAATAATTGCCCAGTAGTTTGCTGATGATGAAAGGGCCTTCCCAAGGCACCGACAGCTTGTGTTGGCCGGCTGTTCGCTGGATCAGCCGGAGCACAAGGTCGCCTTCTTGGAAAGATCTTGGCCTGACCTTCCTGTTGTGGTATCGGCGCAGGCTCTGCTGGTAGATGCTGGACCGCCTGAGTGCCAACAGCCGGCCCTCTTCCAGCAGATCAACGCCGTCTTGTCGTGCTTCTTCTGCTTCGTCCTCGGTCTGCATGGTGACTCGTGGGGAGTCAAATTCTATGTCCGTTGGGATGACGGCTTTGGCACCATAGACGAGGAAGAAGGGCGTGAAGCCGGTTGACTTGTTTGGAGTCGTGCGCAGACTCCAGTGGACGGCTGGCAGCTCGTCGAGCCAGCAGCCAGCCGAGCGCTCCAGAGGCTCGATCTACCGAGGCTTGATGCCGGACAGGATGAGGCCGTTTGCTCGCTCCACTTGTCCATTTGACTGCTGGTGGGCGACGGATGCTACGTCCAGTCGGATGCCCTGTGTTGCGCAGAAATGGGCAAAGGCGCGTTTGGCGAAATTTGTGCCGTTGTCGGTGATGATGTTGTGTGGTATGCCGTACCGAATTGTGATATCGGAGATGAAAGTTACGGCAGTCGGACCGTTCAGCTTCTTGATTGGCTTTGCTTCTATCCACTTGGTGAACTTGTCCACTGCGGCAAGTAAGTGAGTTAAACCACCTCGTGCTGTTTTGAATGGTCCCACCATGTCTAGACCCCAAACTGCGAAAGGCCAGGCAATGGGGACGGTCTTGAGTGTGGAAGCTGGCTGGTGCAGCTTGGAGCTGAACTTCTGACACCCTTTGCATCTTTGGACCAGCTCCTTGGCCTCTTCCAAGGCAGTTGGCCAGAAGAAACCGTGTCGAAAGGCTTTGGCGACGAGTGCTCTTGAAGCCGCATGGTGGCCATACTCGCCTTGATGGATGTCTTTGAGAATCGCTTGGCCTTGCTCTGGCTCTATGCAGTGCTGGTAGACACCAGTGACGCTGCGCCTGACCAGCTCTCTGCTGACTATGGTGTAGACTGCCGCCCGGCGTTGTATTTGCCGAGCTGAAGTTTCATCAGTCGGCAGCTCTTTGTTCACCAGGAATTTGAGGATGGGCTGGGCCCATGAGGGTGTTGCTACTTCTTCGACTGCCAGAACTGCGACTTGGATGAGGGCGGTTGGGCTGGGAGGCGGCGGGTTGGAGTCAACAGCCGCTTGCTGGGTTGATGAAGTCCCCAGGCCGACTGGCGCAGTCCTTGGGCCGAGTTCTGGAGTCTTCGAGTACGCCACCGTAGTCCCCGGGCCGGGTTTCGCTCTGGCAGCTTTGGGGTCTTCCGCCAAAATCCTCGTTCCGACTGCCGGAGCTCTGGAGTCGGATCCGCCGTCTTCGGGAGGAGCCGGCACAAAAATGGAGTCTGATTCTGGTGAAGGCTTGATAGACGGCTTGAGGAGGCGTTGAAGGGCGACGCCAGATGGTATTGCTTGGCGGGTAGAGCCTATTCGTGCCAAGGCATCTGCTTGGTCGTTGTCATTTCTTGGCACATGGAAGAACTCGCACCGTTCGAAATACCCGCTGAGTTGCTGCACGAGGAAACGGTAGCTCGCCATGTTTGCATCTTTCGCGTCCCAGTCGCCAGATGATTGCTGGACCACTAAGTCCAAGTTGCCATAACACAAGATCTGGCGGATGCCAAGCTCTTTGGCAAGCCGGAGCCCGTGAATGAGCGCCTCGTACTCGGTGACGTTATTGGAGGCGGCAAAGTGGATTTGCAGCGCATATTTGAGCTTGTCGCCTTTGGGAGAGGTGAGGACGACGCCGGCTCCCAAGCCAGTGCGCATCATGGAGCCGTTGAAATGCATCCGCCAATGGGTGGAATTAGGTGCTGGAGATAGGTACTGGGTCTCGTCCCAGTCGACGAGGATGTCGGCCAGTGCTTGTGACTTGATAGCGGTGCGGGGCTTGTAGTGGATGGTGTAGGGAGCCAGCTCTATGGCCCACTTGGCCACTCGGCCAGAAGCATCTCGGCTACCAATGATCTTGACAAGTGGGGCCGTGCAGACCACCGTGATTGGATGCTCTTGAAAGTAAGGCTTCAATTTCTTGGCAGCAAAGTGTACGCCATAGCACATCTTCTGGTAGTGGGGGTAGTTTTGCTTGGAGGTCGACAGTACCTCGCTCAAGTAATATACCGGTCTCTGGACAGGCAGCGCCTCGCCTTCCTCCTTGCGCTCCACTACAATGACCGTGCTGACTACTCGGCTGGCGGCGGCGATGTACAGGAGCATAGGTTCCTTGGGAGTCGGAGCCGCCAGGACGGGTGGAGTAGTCAGCATCTTCTTCAACTGGTGAAAGCTTCGTCCGCCTTATGGTTCCACTCGAAAAAAGTGGTCTTCTTGATGAGTTGGTATAACGGGAGAGCTTTCTCGCCTAGCCGACTGATGAATCGGCTGATGGACGCCAAGTAGCCGGTGAACTTCTGCACGTCTAGCAGTCGGCTGGGTACCTCCATTCTCTCAATGGCCTTGATCTTTACTGGGTTGCATTCCATGCCACGTTCAGAGACCAGGAAGCCAAGGAGCTGGTCGGCTGGTACTCCAAAGACACACTTCTCGGGGTTGAGCTTGATCTGGAACCGGCGCAGGTTCTCAAAAGTCTCCTTGAGGTCTTCTAGCAGTGTCCCATGCTTTTCCGTCTTCACCACCATGTCATCCACGTAAACGTGGGCGTTCCTGCCGAGTTGCTTGAGGAGGCACTTCTGCATGCAACGCTGAAAGGTGGCGCCGGCGTTCCTTAAGCCGAACATCATGGTGAGGTAGCAGAAGGCTCCAAACGGCATGATGAAAGCAGTTTTCAGTCTGTCAGCCGGGTTTAGCTTGATCTGGTGATATCCTGAATATGCATCCAAAAAACTCAACAGCTCGCATCCGGCTGTGGAGTCTATCACCTGATCGATTCTTGGTAAAGCAAATGGGTCCTTGGGGCAGGCCTTGTTGAGGCTCGTGTAGTCAATACACATTCGCCACTGCTTGTTCTTCTTTAGTACCAGGACCGGATTTGCTAGCCATTCTGGAAAGAATACTTCCTTAATGAAGCTGGCTGCTAGGAGTCGGGCCATCTCTTCTCCGACAACTCTTCTCTTCTCTTATGATAAGCGGCGCAGGGGCTGTCTGACCGGCTTTGCATCAGATCGGACATGTAACTTGTGCTCGGCGAATTCCGTCGGTACACCTGGCATGTCTTTGGGGGACCATGCAAAGATGTCCCGATTCTCACGGAGGAAATCGACGAGCTCGCCTTCCTATTTGCTGTCGAGGTTTGCACCTACGACGGCGTACCTCTCTGGGTGCTCCGGGTCCAAGGGTATCTTCTTTGTCTCTTTGGCCGGCTTGAACGAACCCTCAGCCTCCGACTCTTTTGGGTTGGGCGACACCTCAGGCTGCTTGCTGGCCATCGCCACAACTCGCTCAAGGAGTTGCTTCTCAGCCGCGATTACCAAGGACTCAGCCAGCCGACTGCTCTCTGCTGTGCAAGCAGACGACTTCCGGTAGTCGCCAGCCACAGTCAGAATTCCCCTGGAACTGGGCATCTTCATCTTGAGGTAGGCGTAGTGGGGGACCTCCATGAACTTGGCCAAGGCAGGTCGGCCAAGCAGCGCATGGTATGGTCTCTCAAGATCCACCACCTCAAACCAAACGAGCTCTCTACGGAAGTGATCTTTGTCCCCAAAGAGGACGTCCATCAGGATCTTGCCGATTGGTGAGCAGGAAAGCCCAGGAACAATGCCGTGGAACACAGTTCGGCTATTCTGAAGCTGTCTTTGCTTGATTCCTAACTTCTCCATGGTGTCCTTGTACAGGATATTGATGCTGCTGCCCCCGTCTATCAGAACTCGCGAGAAACGCGCGGCACGTCTATCCGTAGCAAAGGTGGCTTTCAGGACCAAAGCATAGGAGCCCGGACTTGGCATCACTTCTGGGTGGTCCGCCCTGCTCCAGCTGATGGGATTCTCAGACCAGTGCATGAACTCTGGCGTCTCCGATGCTACTGCGTTCACCTCTTGTCGCTGCAGCCGCCTGCTGCGTCGATCATCAGCCACACTGGTGAACACCACATAGGCTCCATGCTCTTCAGGGTATTCGTCTTGTACCGCGCCAACTGGCCTGACAGCCGGCTGCTGGGCGGCGGCTGCCCAACAGGCGGGGGAGGCAGGAGGCCGTCTCCCTTGGCGATCCTAGTGAGCCAGTGGCACTTCCGGGTGGTGTGATTCGACGGCTTTGCGCCGCTGTGGAACTTGCAAGGTCCATCCAAGGTCTGCTCATAGGAGAAGGCAGGCAACCAGTTTGGCTTGCCGCCTTTCTGTCGCTTGGGCAGGGGCTGCTCATCTGGCTGCTGGGCTTCAACGGTCGCGATCTGCTGGCTGCTGGAAGCCGGCTGCGGGGCCTTGCGCTTGTTGTCGCCCTACTGTTGTCGCCGGCCGGCATATGCTGCCAGAGTTCATGGAGCTTGAGGAGCCACTTTGCTAGTTGTGCTGATTTGAATTTCTGCCTTCATGGAGGAGTCGGCTGTGGCGTACTTGTCTGCTATGATCAGCAGCTCATCGAGCGTTTCTGGCTCGTCGCAAAGGAGCTTGTGCTTGAGGAGGGTGCCTTCTCTGCACCCGGCCGTGAAGTAGTCGATGGCCTGCACCTCGTGCACGCCCTCGCAGGAGTTCCGGAGCTCGGCCCAACGCATGAGGTAATCGCGAGTCGACTCGTCGGGGCCTTGCACGCACAAGGAGAGCTGATGAGGCTTGGGAGGACGCTTGTACGTGCTGGTGAAGTTGCGGACAAACGCTTCGGTGAAGTCGACCCAGCTGTTGATGCTGCGGGGCTTTAGGCTGTTCAGCCATCTCCGGGCCGTGCCCTGGAGCATGAGCGGAACGTACTTTACGGCAACACGCTTGTTGCCGTCCGCTATGCTGACAGCCGTGGAGTAGTCAACCAGCCAGTCTTCCGACTTCGCGGAGCCAGTATACTTGGGCGTGTCTCTTGGGAGTGTGAACCCTCTGGGAAAGGGTTCGTCCCGAATGTGGGGCCCGAAACAAGGCGGACCCAGCTCGTCTTCTTCTTCCAACGCTATGGATCGGTGGAGTCGGTCGATCCAGTGGCGGGCGTCGTTCTCTCCAACTCCCTCTCGGTGGCCAAGGCGGTCACCGAGAGTCGGATGGTCAACAGGCGGCGGGGAGACTCGCCTCTCCTTGCGGGGAGGGGGAGGCGGACATTCGTCCCATCGTTCCACTGCTCTTGGGAGGCTGTCTCGGTCACGCTCTATGGTAATGCGAGTCCGACTGTGGCTGATAGTCGGCTCCTTGTCTATTCTTCCTCGGGCGCCGCCAGTCGGCGTCCGAGACGTCGCGCCTTGATCTCGGTGAAGGTCGTCGACGGGCCGTTGAGGTGCCTCCGCGCGGCAGTCGGCCTCGTTCTGCGCGGCAGCCGCGTCGAGAAGCTGCTGGACTCGCTCCATCATGAGGCGGTGTTCTTCGCCCTCGAAATTGTCTATCTCATTCGCCGCTGCCTGGGTGGCTCGGATGTTCTCCACTGGTGTAGCGTACATAGGGTAGCTTGCCCCAAATAGGTTGGCGATGGCTACGCCGCGCTGCCGGACCGCGCCAAGGCGGCTGGGCCCCGCCGGGGCCGGCAAGCCGCCGACGGCGCGATCCATCTCCCGCTGGTAGGCTTCTGACAAGCGCCTCATGCTGACCAGCTTCTTCGCGCCTTCAACGAGCTGAAGGCGGCGCGCCTCCAACGTCTCTGCATCAGCGTCTTCCAGAATGGGCGCAGTTAGGTCTTTCAGCGCTGCGCCAAGTGAGTCGGGCGCTCCTCCGCCGGGAGCTCGTCATGACTGATGACTAGCACCTTAGTGACGGTGCTTCTGTCGCTCTCTGCATGGGGGAGAGGTTCGTCGTAGACCACCACATTGGTGGGGAACGCGTCGAGCGACGCGGTGTCGGAGTCGACCAGCATCGGGTCGGTGGAGCCTACGGACTCCAAGTCTACGGCAGGCTCGCCGGAAACGTGGAGTTGATCGAGGAGGCCCGCGAGGAGGTTCTCGGGGCTGCCCGTGCCTACGTTGGATGCAGGTTCGTCGGAGAGGCGGACCGCGCCGACAAGTTCGGCCAAGGAGCTGACCGCGCAGGCGATCTCGACGCCGCTTAGCGCGTCGGCGCAAACTCCATCCGGGGTGCCTGGCTGGCTGTGCTTGCCAGGGAGGAAAAGAGTTCCCATCCAGAATAGATCTCCGGACGGCGGTGCACCAGGCCCCACGGTGGGTGCCAAATGTCGGGGGTTTGGTGCGACATATGCCAACGAATGGCTTATCATGGTGGGGGCGAGTAGAATGTCGCCGGTGCCTGGAAACGGGATGAGGCGAAGACATGCACGCCGGCGAATCTTACCCAGCTTCGGGGCTCTTCGGGGAGATAATACCCCTACTGCTGCTCTGCGGGGTCTCCGCATGATCACTATGGCCAAAGTGTTTACACGGTTGCTCCTTGAGCTGTTTCCTGGTGGTAGGAGAGGGCAAGGCTAGCTCTCTCCCTTCTGTATGATCTGGTCTAGAGCTAATGGGTTCCAACCCTTTGCATGGGTGCCCTGGGTGGTTTATATAGGCCTACCCCCCAGGGGTACAATGGTAATCCGGCTGGGTGCGGGCCCAGCCGTCAATGTCTCTGGCCTCCGTCTTCTCTGCCGACCGCTAGGGCCCGCCGACTAGCGGGCCCCGCCAACTGGCCTGGTACGGAGCCGACAGCCTGCGTCCGCCGCGGGCGGGTCTTGCCGGCTGCTGCTTACTGTGGCCGTGCTTCTGGTGACGCGGGTTTGATCATGAGGTCGTGGCAATAGCCCCGCCGCCTGGCGGGCGATCACTGTTGCCTCTCCCCATCACATCTTGATTAATGGTGCGTGGGCCCCGGGGGAGGGCTCGGCCGACTCCCCGGGGCCGACCTCCGATGGGTCCGACTGGTGGTTCTCCTGCCGTCTCCCGAGGTCTCACTGACTGGTGGGGCCTGCTGCCTCCAGGCCATACAAACAAGCCGTCATGGGTGCAGGATTCGGCCCTGCGGTGCTGATGTCAAGGCCGACAGGGCAACAGTGCCACGCCGCACGGAGATCTTCCGGGGTACGGCGTGCGGTGGCCATGCCTGCCCTTGGTGAGGGGCGGGGGTGGGCTTCACTGTAGCCACGCCCCTGCCTCGTCCCCTTTGATGAGGTCATGGGGTTTGTTGGAGTCGCTGGCCGACTCCCCAAAGCCGGCTTCTCTGGAAGTCGTCCCTAGGACTCGGCCATGAGCGGGTAGTCGGCCGTCTTGCCGTCGACTCCTCAGGAGGCGGCTCTTCGTCCTGGGGTCTTGAGGGGCGCAGCCTGCCCCGATGTCTTGAAAGGTTCTGGGACCCGGGTTGGCCTACCCGTGGCCCATTACTCCGACACTCCTGGTGACCCCACAACGCCGTCTATGCCCTTGGTTGAGCTCCCGGTGCTCTGCCACGCAGCGCCTGTGCAAACCGGTAGCTGTGCCGCCGCCAAAGCTCGTCGCCAGCGAGATTCCGGCCGCCCCGCGACCCCCTGTCTGGCCCATTGGATGCGCCCGAGCAAGGGCTTCTCCCTGATGCTTTCTGCACGACAAACTGCGGCCCCTAGCGCTTTCCCGACGCCCGTCCGCCGCGGCAAATGGTCGCCGGCGGCTGAACGTCGGCGGGCCGACGTGGCAACGTCGTTAACTGCTAATGACGGGGCTAACTAACCCCCTCTCTCACTGACTACTAGGCCCCACGCCCTTAACTAACACCAGTTTAAGTTTTGTTCAGTTTTATTTAAGCACAGTGGCCCCACGCGTCGGCGTTGACCTCGCTGACGTGACCATTGACTGGCCCCATCTGTCTGTGACCTAGGCAGCACTTGGTCAATGACCAGTGGACCCCACTGGTCAGGTTTGATCCGGACAAGCCCCTATTGACCTACTGACGTCAGCATGACCTGATGCTGACGCAGTAATACATTTTCTGGATTTATTAATAATCAAGAAATTCCAGAAAATGTTCAAAACTTCTAAAAATCATAGAAAATAATCTATAACTCAGATTGAAAAGATTTATATATGAAAAATGATCAGAAAAATCCAAAGAATCTGAATCTGGCATTTTCATGCATGTTGGAACAACTTAAAGTTCCTGTTCAGTACAATCCAATTAAATGGCATTTAAGAAATCACGTATGGAGTTTGAATTTGAACTTAGGGTTCAAACCAACTCCATTTAACCTGTTGCTAGTTGCATTAGCTGAAAACACATCATATTGACATGTCATGATCATGCATCATATTGTGCATCGCATTGATTCTGTTCTTTCTGTGTTTGCCGGTGGTTGTCCCCTCTCGATAGACGTGTTCCGACGATGAGTTCGATGACACCGATGAAGAGCTATACTATCTTCAGAAGTGCCAGGCAAGCAAAACCCCCTTTGTTCATTCCGATACAATCCCACTCTCTCGCTCCTGCTCTCTTTTACTGCATTAGGACAACAACGATTCAACTTTTACATGCTGCGGTAGTTGAACCCCTTTCCTCTGCATGATCTGTCATTGCCACAGTAAATAGATGAAACCCACTAGCAGGAGTAGGAGTTGTTTGAGCCCTGATGTGCCTACTCATTCATGCTTGTTTATCATGCCTGCTACTGCTTAGAGTTGAGTCGGGTCTGATTCATCGGGGATGAATTGGAATGGCGATGAACATGTCCTATTGTGTGTGAGCTAAGTGTGTGAACACGATTTGGTAAAGGTAGCGGTGAGAGGCCATGTAGGAGTACATGGTGGATTGTCTCATTGAAACTGTCCTCAGGAACTGAGTTCTGTGTTTGTGATCCATGAACAGCTACTACCACTGATTGGGATCCTAAATTGACCCTCTAGACTTATTAACAGCCCTAGTCCTCTGTCTAGGAGTTGCAACTAGTTTCTGGTGTTTATAGGATATGTGTTGGCGGCCGTGCGTAGCGCTGACCCTAGGGGTGGGCTATGATGCGGTAGATACACCGTGGCACGGTGTACCGGGCGCCCGTTTGGTGTCTCGGGACCCTTGCACACATCGTTTGGGGTTGTGAGCGAAACTCCAGCCGGATCTCCTCGCGGATGGAACCCGAATAGGCGATAAACCTAGACTAGAGACTTGTGTGGTTAGTCAGGTCGTGGCCGACACCCTCGCCAGGCTTCCGCTTGAAGGTTGCCGAGATACATGACGTGTATATGGTGATAAGTGGTGGGAGCGTGTGTGAAGAAGTACACCCCTGCAGGGTTATCATTATCTATTCGAATAGCCGGATTCCTCGGATATGGAAACTTGGACCCCTTGCATAGTTCATAGACAAGTGAAAGTGGATACTCTAAAATGTGCAAGATAAGCGTGAGTGCTATGGATGGCGTTCTCGTAGGGAGACGGGAGCGGATCCATAGTGGTGTATTGATATGGTGAATATGTGGACTGATGTGCGCCACCTCAAAGAGTTGCTTGCAGTCGTAGTTCAGGTTAGCCACTGAGTGAAAGCTGGCTTGCTGCAGTTAAACTCCACTACCCCTTTGTTGATACCGATGCATATGTAGTTAGTTCTGATGTAAGTCTTGCTGGGTACATTTGTACTCACGTTTGCTTAATTTATGTTTTGCAGAGAGACTTCAGTCTCGCTAGTAGTTCCATGTGGACTTCGACGTTTAGCTTGATACCTCAGCTACGATCTTGTGCCCTTGGCAGGATCTGGTAGATAGTCAGGCTTCTCAGCCTTTTTCATTTGTAGATGTCTGTACCCAGACATGTCAAGCTTCCGCATGTGCCTTGATTTGTAAGCTTTGAATGATGGGTCATGAGACCCATGTTTGTAATATCTCGTTCCTCAGAGCCTAATGAATAAATACTTGAGTCGTAGAGTTATGTTGTGATGCCATGTTGTATTTCCCATATCGAGCATATTGTGTGTATGATTGAAATGCTTGGTATGTGTGGGATCCGACAATCTAGTTGTTTATCCTGGCAGCCTCTCTTATGGGGAAATGTAGTCTAGTGCTTCCATGAGCCATAGTAGTCCGCTACATCCTGGTTCACCGGAGTCCTGCTAGCCCAGCACTACTGCTCAGGACACTTGACTGGCCGGCATGTGTTTCACTCGTTCCTATGTCTGTCCCTTCGGGGAAATAACATGCGGTGACATCCGGAGTCCTGCCTAGCCTGCTATAGCCCGGTTTTTCGGAGTCCTGTTGGCCCAGTGCTACAGCCCGGATTCACACGCTGCTGACCGACATGCTCGATGTGATTCATGTATGCCTGTCCCCATAGGTTGGTGCCGCTATGGGTTCATGACTAGCCATGTCGGCCCGGGTTCTCTATCATATGGGTGCTAGCGACACTATCATATACGTGAGCCAAAAGGCGCAAATGGTCCCGGGCCATGGTAAGGCGACACCCGTGGGAATACCGTGCGTGAGGCCGCAAAGTGATATGAGGTGTTACCGGCTAGATCGATCTGACTTGGAATCAGGGTCCTGACATAAATCAAGCAGGACATAGGGTTTTACCTCCATCAAGAGGGCCCGAACCTGGGTCAAATATCGTGTCCCCTGCCTCCTGTTACCATCCGCCATAGACGCACAGTTCGGGACCCCCTACCCGAGATCCGCCGGTTTTGACACCGACAACGTTCCTCGTACTCTTGATCCAGTTGAGGCCGAGGGAGAGTTTCGTTAGAATGACGGCGTGGTGACGGTGATGATGAAGCTACCGGCACAGGGCTTCGCCTAAGCACTATAACGAAATGACCGAGGTGGAAATCTGTGAAGGGGGGCACTACACAGCTAAGACAACTATCAACTTGTGTGTCTATGGGGTGCCCCCTCCCCCGTATATAAAGGAGTGGAGGAGGGGAGGGCCGGCCCTCTCTATGGCGCACCCCAAGGGGGATTCCTACTCCTGGTAGGAGTAGGTTTCGCCCCTTCCCTAGTTGGAGTAGGAGAAGAAGGAAGGGGAAGAGGGAGAGAAGGAAAGAGGGGGGACGCCGCCCCCTCCCTAGTCCAATTTGGACCAGCCCATGGGGGGCGCGCAGACACCCCTTGAGGCCCTTCTCTCCTTTACCGTATGGCCCATTAAGGCCCATTACTTCCCCGGCAAATTCCCGTAACTCTCCGGTACTCCGAAAAATACCCGAATCACTCAGAACCTTTCTGATGTCCGAATATAGCCTTCCAATATATCGATCTTTACGTCTCGACCATTTCGAGACTCCTCGTCATGTCCGTTATCTCATCTGGGACTCCGAACAACCTTCGGTACATCAAATCACATAACTCATAATACAAATCATCGTCGAACGTTAAGCATGCGGACCCTACGGGTTTGAGAACTATGTAGACATGACCGAGACACATCTCCGGTCAATAACCAATAGCGGAAACTGGATGCTCATATTGGCTCCTACATATTCTATGAAGATCTTTATCGGTCAAACCGCATAACAACATACGTTGTTCCCTTTGTCATCAGTATGTTACTTGCCCGAGATTCGATCGTCGGTATCATCATACCTAGTTCAATCTAGTTACCGGCAAGTCTCTTTACTTGTTTCGTAATGCTTCATCCTGCAAATAACTCATTAGTCACATTGCTTGCAAGGCTCATAGTGATGTCCATTACCGAGAAGGCCCAGAGATACCTCTCCGATAGACGGAGTGACAAATCCTAATCTCGATCAATGCCAACTCGACAAACACCATCAAAGACACCTGTAGAGCATCTTTATAATCACCCAGTTACGTTATGACGTTTGATAGCACACAAGGTGTTCCTCCAGTATTCAGGAGTTGCATAATCTCATAGTCAGAGGAACATGTATAAGTCATGAAGAAAGCAGTAGCAATAAAATTGAACGATCTTTATGCTAAGCTAACAGATGGGTCTTGTCCATCACATCATTCTCTAATGATGTGATCCCGTTCATCAAATGACAACACATGTCCATGGCTAGGAAACTTAACCATCTTTGATTAGCGAGCTAGTCAAGTAGAGGCATACTAGGGACACTCTGTTTGTCTATGTATTCACACATGTACTAAGTTTACGGTAATACATAGCATGAATAATAAACATTTATCATGATACAAGGAAATATAAATAACAACTTTATTATTGCCTATTGGGCATATTTCCTTCAGTGGCCTCCTTGGCCCACCTCCAGTGCCCATCTTCTTGTATATAAGTGGTTTTCCTAGAAAAAACTACAATAATACTTTCAGGACGGAGCGCCGCCGCCTCGAGGCGGAACTTGGGCAGGAGCACTTTTGCCCTCCGTCGGAGTGATTCTGCCAGGGGAACTTCCCTCCCGGAGGGGGGAATCATCGTCATCATCATCACCAAAAACTCTCCCATCTTGGGGAGGGCCATCTCCACCAACATCTTCACCAGCACCATCTCATCTCAAACCCTAGTTCATCTCTTATATTCAATCTTGTTACTAGAACTATAGATTGTTGCTAGGGGGTGACTAGTAGTGGTGATTACATCTTGTAGTTGATTACTATATAGTTTATTTGGTGGAAGATTATATGTTCAGATCCATTATGCATATTAATACCCCTCTGATCATGATAATGTTGTTGTTTGTGAGTAGTTACCTTCGTTCTTGAGGTCACGGGATAAATCATGTTGCATGTAATCATGTGAATTTGATATGTGTTAGATATTTTGATAGTATATATGCTGTGATTCCCTTAGTGGTGTCATGTGAACCTTGACTACATGACACTTCACCATATTTGGGCCTAAGGAATGCATTGTGGAGTAGTAAATAGATGGTGGGTTGCGATTGTGACAGAAACTTAAACCCCAGTTTTTGCACTATTCCATAAGGGACCGATTGCACCCTAGAATTTAATGCTATGGTTAGGATTTATCCTTAATACTTTTCTCGTAGTTGCGGATGCCTGCGGGAGTTTTAATCATAAGTAGGAGGCTTATTCAAGTAAGAACAGCACCTAAGCACCGGTCCACCCACATATCAAATTATCAGAGTAGCGAACACAAATCAAATCGACATGATGAAAGTGACTAGATGAAATTCCCGTGTACCCTCAAGAACGCTTTGCTTATCATAAGAGACCATTTTGGTCTGTTCTTTGCCTCAAATGGATTGTGCTACCTTGCTACATACTTGTTACTATTATCGTTACTTGCTTGTTACAAACTATCTTGCTATCAAATTACTCGCTACTTAGAATTTCTGCACTTGCAGACACTACCTTACTGAAAACTACTTGTCATTTCCTTCTGCTCCTCATTGGGTTCGACACTCTTACTTATCGAAAAGAGCTACAATTGATCCCCTATACTTGTGGGTCATCAGGGAGCCAAAGAATAGTCTCAAGTATTAGCAGATGAGTTGTCAATTCAACCACACCTGAAAGACTTAATATCTACAGCAAAGTATTTAGTAACAAAGTAGTATGGAAGTAACAGTAACGGTGGCAAAAGTAACGGTAGCAGTTTTGTAGCAATCGTAACAGTAGCAACGAAAAAGTTACTTAGCAAAGATCAATATGAAACGAGCTCGTAGGCAATGGATCAATGATGGATAATTATGTCAGATGGAATTCATCATGCAACATTTATAACATAGGGTGACATAGACCTAGCTCCAATTCATCAATATAATGTAGGCATGTTTTCCGAATATAGTGATACATGCTTATGGAAAAGAACTTGCATGACATCTTTTGTCCTACCCTCCCATTGCAGCGAGGTCCTATTGGAAACTAAGGGATATTAAGACCTCCCTTTAATAGAGTACCGAACCAAAGCATTAGCACTTACTGAATACATGAACTCCTCAAACTACGGTCATCACTGGGTAGTGTCCCGACTATTGTCACTCCGGGGTTGCCGGATCATAACACATAGTAGGTGACTATAACTTGCAATATAAGATCAAGAACACAAATATATTCATGAAAACATAATAGGTTTAGATCTGAAATCATGGAGCCCGGACCCTAGTGACAAGAATTAAGCATAGCAAAGTTATAGCAACATCAATCTTATGACATAGTGGACACTATGGATCAAACCCTAACAAAACTAACTCGATTACATGGTAGATCTCATCTGACCCATCACCGTCCAGCAAGCCTACGATCGGATTACTCATGCACGGCGGTGAGCATCATGAAATTGGTGATGGAGGATGGTTGATGATGACGATGGTGACGATTTCCCCTCTCCGGAGCCCAAAACGGACTCCAGATCTGCCCTCCCGAGGAAGAACTGGAAGTGGCGGAGGCTCCGTATCGTAAAACGCGATGAATCCTTCTCTCTAATTTTTTTCTCCCTAAACGTGAATATATGGAGTTGGAGTTGAGGACGGTGGAGGTCTGTGGGGCCCACAAGGACAGAGGGCGCGCCCTCCACCCTTTTGGACAGGGTGTGGGCCCCCTTCGGTTGATTCTTTCGCCAATATTTTTTATTTATTCCAAAACTAATCTCTGTGAAGTTTCAGGACATTTCGAGAACTTTTATTTCTGCACAAAAACAACACCATGGCAATTCTGCTGAAAACAGCATCAGTCCGGGTTAGTTCCATTCAAATCATGCAAATTAGAGTCCAAAAGAAGGGCAAAAGAGTTTGGAAAAGTAGATACGATGTAGAGGTATCATGGGTCTCCACTTTATGCTTGCCGAACTCCATTGGAGCGCCACTAGACATCCCCACTCTATGTGTCGTCATGTGTGTGCTTGTTGTGTTGTGGGCGCACGATCGAAAGGTTGAAGAGACTAATGTTATAATGGCCGCAGGAATTCAAGGGGAAGCCGGACGGCCTGGAATATCGACACACCCCGATGGCAGTTCTAATTTGCAGCACATAACTCCATCATGCCGCACGTAACTGCATTGCATGGCAACACACGCAGCGCAACCGCATGCATATGGGGCCCCCGACATGATCGTGCGCAGGCCCAACCACTGGCAAAGCGCACGCGGAGGGACGCGACCAGAGCGCTCTGCGGTCGCCTCAACGGCTAGCAACCATATATATGCATATAGCAGTTGAGCACGCAAGGAAAAGCTATCCACAAGCCGTGCGCGCCGACGAACGCGAGAGCAGAGTGCGCCGACGGACGCGAGCAGAGCCCACCGTGGCGCCTAACGGCGAGCACAGCGCGCTGCGGCGCCTAACGGCGAGCAGAGCTTGCCGAGGGACGCGAGCAGAGGCCGGCCCAGTGATACGTGGCAAATAAGATGAACTGTGCGAGCGATGTTGGAGACATCAAGCATGAATCAAATTAGAGTTGTGTGTGCGATACGTGGCATACAGTTGATCCATCTGAGCTATTTGTGATGGAATAAGCCATGTGTGTTGTGGGCAAATGCTTGCTGGTATATAACCTTAAATTTAACTAACAAAATGTTAATGCATGTTAAAAAAATTATATAACTGGAAACTATGTTCAAATACAAATCCAACGAGATAATCTTTGGCAACATGCATTCGTATTTTATTAGTTAAATCCTACTTATAAACCAGGACAAGGGTATAGTAGGTAATCAAATCACAAACGTTTTTTTATTAACTGTATGTGTACGTGTCCTTTCGTCCTCCTCTCGCACGTCTTTTCACCCCGCTTCCACAGACGGCTTCGAGCGCAAGCACGAGTAGCGCGCGGGGCATTCTTTTGGCCATGCGATGGTAAGCTCATTCCCGCGCAACCGCACAGGTTCCCGCGCAAGCTTCCCACCCGACTCGGTAAATCCCACAAAACCCCAATGCTTACTGATACGTCTCCAACGTATCTATAATTTATGAAGTATTCATGCTGTTATTTTACCATTCTTGGATGTTTTACAATCATTTTATATCAACATTATATCAATTTTTGGGACTAACCTATTGACCCAGTGCCCAGTGCCAGTTGCTGTTTTTTGCATGTTTTTTACATCACAGAAAATCAATATCAAACGGAGTCCAAACCCCGAGGGGGGCACAACCCACCAGGGCGCGCCAGGGCCCCCTGGCGTGCCCAGGTGGGTTGTGCCCACCTCGGTGGCCTCCCGCACCCCTTCTTTGCACTATAAATTACCAAATATTCCGAAATCCTTCGGGGTTAACCTAGATCAGAAGTTCTGCCACCGCAGGGCTCTGTAGCCACCGAAAACCAATCTAGACCTGTTCTTGCACCCTGCCTGAGGGGGGAATCATCTCTGGTGGCCATCTTCATCATCCCGGCGGCCACCACGATGAGGAGGGAGTAGTCCACCATTGGGGTTGAGGGTTTGTACCAGTAGTTATGTGTTTAATCTCTCTCTCTCTCTCGTGATCTATATCATGGGATTTGTTAATATAGTCGGATCATATGATGTTTCTCCCCTCTATACTCTTGCTGTGATGAATAGAATCTTTACCCTTTGAAGTTTTGTTGTCGGATTGAATATTCAAAGATGAAAACACATGATATATGTCTTACAATTGGGGTATCTTATTGATTCACTTGATATATGTTATGGCATTCAACTCGCGGATTCCCGCGGTGATATTGGGCTAATCTATGCATAGGGGTTGATGCACGTTTTTATCATCGTTTCTCCGACAGAAACTTTGGGGCACTCTTTGTAGTTCTTTGTGTGGATTAAGTGTTATGAATATGAATATTCTTTGGTGTTATTCTAGTACGGACTCTAGGATAGATCGAACAGAAACAATAGCTTTGTGTTATTTTAGTACGATCTCTTGAATAGATCGATCAGAAAGAATAGCTTTGAGGTGGCTTCGTACCCTACAAACAATTCCTATCTTTTGTTCTCTGCCAATAGGAACTTTGGAGTGATTCTTCGTTACGCTTTGAGGGATAATCATATGATCCAATTATGTTAGCACTGTTGAGAGATTGCACTAGCGAAAGTACGGACCCTATGCCTTGTTTTTAAGAATTGAAATACCGTTTTTGTGCCCGTTTACTATTTGCTACCTTGCTATTTTTATTTATTCAGATTATAAAAATATATTTCTACCATCCATATTACACTTTTATCACCATCTCTTCGCCGAACTAGTGCACCGATACAATTTACCATTGTATTGGTTGTGTTGGGGACACAAGAGATTTCTTGTATTTGGTTGCAGGGTCGTTTGAGAGAGACCATCTTCATCATACACCTCTCACGGATTGCTAAACCTTAGGTCACCCACTCGAGGGAAAATTGCTACTGTCCTAAAAAACTCTGCGCTTGGAGGCCCAACAGGTGTCTACAAGAATAAAGTTGCATAGTAGACATCAAGCTCTTTTCTGGCGTCGTTGCCGGTGAGGTGAGTGCTTGAAGGTATATCTTTAGATCTTGCAATTGAATCTTTTAGTTTCTTGTTTTATCACTAGTTTGGTTTATAAAAGAAAACTAAAAATGGAATTTAGGTTGCATCATATTATTGATCTACTTTAAAATATATTTCTTGAAAATGATGGTTCAGAATTATTATTTTTTGAATATGGATGGTTCAGAAAATTGTACTCAATTATTAGAAGAAGAAGTCAATAAAATGCTTGCACAAAATATTTGAATGATGAGCATGATTGCAATGTTGTTAGTATGAATTCTTTGAATATCCAAAATACTAATAATGATTGCACAAGTCATGACAAAAATGTTTCTTATAAGCATGTCACTTTTTGCGGAGTGAGTTGGGAGTGCCTTTGCACACCAAAAAGGGAAGATATATTTTGTAAGAAGCATAAATATTTAGAAATGAAAAGGTTGCAAGAGAGGCTAGATGATTGTGCTGAAAGATGTAATTTTTTTCGCCATCCTTGTGAACTTTGCAATGAACGTGGTCATTTTAAATCTCCAATGCAAATTGTTTCATGATCAAATCGTGTCAAAAAATTATGATAACTTGATTACCCTTGAGCATCATAAAGAGCTTAGCCTTCTTTTGGGGTATGAAGAAATGAAACGTATAACTAAGTGTTTTCCAAATCCCAAGAGATTTCTTGGTTTTGATCTAGAGGAAATTTATATGTTTTGTACAGTAAATTGCATTCAGAATCCTTATGTTGCAAAATATCTAAAGTCAAGAAAACAAATGGAATATGAAGAGAGTACTAACGAAAGGGAAAACATTTCCCAATACCCTCCTACTGTTTATTATGATGAATCGGGTAACAAGGAGGAGCTTCCTATCCAATCAATCTCTTCAACAAGAAGCTTGAAAAAAATTAATTAAACCCACACATTGTGTGGTGAAGAAGAAGAAAAGAAGAAAGAATAGAGGTAAAAAGGTATCTCTCCCAAATAGTGTTGTTCCCATCACCATCATGCCTCATGAAAGTGAATCAAATATGTTGATGGAGGATGATGATATTGATGATGATTTTGTTATGCCTATTGCTTGTTGTGATGATTATGACTGGGAAGACAACGATATCCCTTATGATCTTGAAAATCTTGTTAGCACTTTCTTGGAAGAATATGATAATAATGTTTGCTATACTATTGGTGCCATTCATCCTATTGATAAGAATGATTGTGATGATATGCAAAACCACAAACTTGGGGATGCTATGTTTGATGAGTATGATATGTTTGAAGATTTCTTTGCTGGAAATAATGCTTGTCCTAAGCTTGGGGATGCTTTGCTTAATGAATATGATCCTTTGATTCCTTCCACTTTCGATAAGAAAATTTATTATGATGATAGCATGCCTCCTATTTATGATGATTACATTAATGAAACTGGGCTTAGAAGAGTGTCAACTCTAGGTAGTAGTGATCCCACTATTTTGGAGGGTGTTGAATCTTATTACAATATTGATGAAACTGGATTTGGAGAGGTCATGACTTTATTTAGTGTTACATCCACTATTTTGGAAGAGGTTTCAATTGATTATGACAATGAAGTTGCTATCAATGATGATTATTATGATGACATCTATGCCATAAAGAGTGATAAATCTTATATGCTTTTGCATCATGAAAAGAGTGCTGCATGTGATGGTTATATTGTTGAATTCATTCATGATGCCTCTAAAAATTATTATGAGAAAGGAACTTATGCCCTTACATATCTCAATAGTATCAAGTTTCTTATCTATGTGTTGATTGTTTTGAAGTTACACTTGTTTTGCCTTCCTATGCTAGTTGATTCTTGTTCCCATAAGTTGTTGGCTCACAAAATCCCTATTCATAGGAAGTGGGTTAGACCTAAATGTGCTAGTCTTATGCTTCATGATGCTCTCTTCATGTTTCAATTCTTATATTTTATGCGAGCATCATCGAAATCATTATGCCTAGCTTAAAAGGCATAAAAGAAAATCACTTGTTGGGAGACAACACAACACTTTTACCAACTGTTTTTGTGTGTTCATATGATTATGTTACTGTAGTAATCATGTTTTATTGCTTTTGTTTCAATAAAGTTCCAAGTAAGACCTTTGGGATGGCTTATGGTGATAGTTGATTTGATCTTACTGAAAAATAGAAACTTTTGCGCTCAGGAAAATAATTCTTTTGGCAAAAGATTAATAGGAAAATTTCTCAGGTTGTCCTAATTTTTAATAATTTTTGGAGTAGTAGAAGTATGGTTTGAGTACATATTACTACAGACTGTTCTGTTTTTGACAGATTCTGTTTTCAATGCATAGTTTGCTTGTTTTCTAGTTTCTATGGCTTATATTGCTTAATATAAATTGTAGAAATGATATTATACAATAGGAATTGTGTGAAAAAAATTATGAATCTTGTCTTTGACAGTACCAAATTGAGATGGTTTGCTCTTTATCATACTAACCTATCTCACCAAGTTCCGCTAAGTTTTGTGTGATTGAAGTTTTCAAGTTTTGGGTGAGATGTCGATATGAGGAGAATAAGGAGTGAAAAGACGCTAAGCTTGGGGATGCCAGAGGCACCCCAAGGAAATATTCAAGGAAGATCCACGCAACTAAGCTTGGGGATGCCCCGGAAGGCATCCCCTCTTTCGTCTCCAACATTATCGGCAACCTCACTTTGAGGTATGTTTTCATTCGTCACATGATACGTGTTTTGCTTGGAGCATCAATTTATTTTCTTAGGATTTTCTTGCTTTTATTTAGAATAATGTTTTGCATCTTTTATTTCAATAAAAGTGACATTGATAGCCTTTGCCATGCTTATTTTGTATGTATAAATGTTGTTGTTTGAAAACAAAAAGTTTACCGCTGTTGCAAAAATTCCCTAGAAAAGTAAGAATGTGGTAAAATGTTGAATTTGTTTTGCAAAATGAGCTCTGATAAATTTTCTATAGTGTGGTAAATTTTAATAATTTTTGGAGTTGAATAAGTATTGATACTCTTGCATTCTTTATAGACTGTACTGTTTTGGCAGATTGCTGTTATGTTTGCATTGTTTGCAGATGTTTGCTTGTTTAATGATTCTATTTGGGGATAGGAGTATTAAATATGCAAAGGCATTTAGGATGCAATGTTGAATAATAATTTTAGTGATTTGCTATAGTAGAGAATGATATGGTTTTTGCATTGGTTTATACTAACTTATCTAATGAGTTCTTGTTGAGTTTTCTGTGGATGAAGCTTTCGAGATTTAGGAAAATTGTGATATGAGAGGAATTAAGGAGACACAAAAACTCAAGCTTGGGGATGCCCAAGGCATCCCAAGATAATAATTCAACAAGTCTCAAGCATCCAAGCTTGGGGATGCCCCGGTAGGCATCTTACCTTTTTTCTTCAACAATTATCTGTTAGTATCGGTTGAGCCTAAGTTTTTGTTTCTTCACATGAGTTGTGGTATCCTTGACATGTCATTCTGTTTTGTTTTGCTTCCTGTTTTAATAAAGTACTTAGATCTGAAATTTTTAAATAATAGACAGTCCACACATAGCTATATATATTTACTTAACTACTCATTTTATCTTCACTTATATCTTTTTGGAGTAGCTTGTCATTTACTCTTGTGCTTCACTTATATCCTTTGAGTAAATTGTTGAATAAATTGAATGTAATGAAGTTGAAATCATATCATGCCTAGTGGTAGCTTCACATTCGGTTTAGAAAGTGAAATCTTTTGAGGCTTGACAATCACAATATTGGTCATACAAGCAATTCATGAATAATTAGTATAAGGAACAGACTTTCACATGCAAATAGACTATCATGGAAATCTTTTGTGATTGTGAGCCCCCATCAAAATATTATATGCCAAAATTGTTGATGTTGGACAAGGAAGACAACGTAATGGTTTATGTTTGTTCATATTCACATAGAATTTATATTGTCATAGATCCGTCAACATGTGGTGCTTGCCCCCATCTTTGCTAGCCAAAAATTCTGCACCAAGTAGAGATACTACTTGTGCATCCAAAAACCCTTAATCCCATGTCTTATTTTCAAGATTCCACCATACCTATCAAAGGATTGAGCAAGATCCTTCAAGTAAGTTGTCATCGGTGCAATAAGGCAATAAAAATTGCTTCTAAAAGTGTGAGATCATTTAGTGCAAGAGAAAATTGAGCACTGTACGGACTTGTGATGGCAAAGTAATAAAAGCGACGGACTGCATAATAAAGGTTTCTATCATAAGGGGCAATATAACATGACATTCTTTTGCACTAAGGCGTTGAGCAAACAAATAAATAAGCACACGGCAACCTCTTCTTCCCTCTGCAAAGGGCCTATCTTTTACTTTTCAGTATTTACTTTTATGCAAAGAGTTAGAGTATTCCTCTCTATTACTTTTTATTTTATCTTTTGGTAAGCATCATGTTGTGAGGAAAGATCTAGGCACATATGTCCAGATGAATATGGGTAGCATGAGTTATTATTGTTGACATCACCCATGAGGTGATTACGTTGGGAGGAAAAACAATAAGCCCCTATCTTTCTATGTGTCCGATTGAGACATTTTGCTCATGTGTATGTGGTGAGTGTTAGCAATCATAGAAGACTATATGATGGTTGAGTATGTGGAGCTCTTACTTAAACTCCATTGAATAAGTTGAATTGCAATTGCTTGGTGACTAAGAACATAGGTTGTTCGGTTTCAAGAGAATTCATTGTTTGAAACTTAACATGTGAATTGGTTGCCACTATAACATGAGAAGTTCCAACTTATCTATAATTTATGAAGTATTCATGCTGTTATTTTATCATTCTTGGATGTTTTACAATCATTTTATAGAAAATTTATATCATTTTTTGGGACTAACCTATTGACCCAATGCCCAGTGCCAGTTGTTGTTTTTTTCTTGTTTTTTACATCGCAGAAAACCAATATCAGACGGAGTCCAAACACCGCGAAACTTTTTGGAGATTTTTTTTGGACCAGAAGGAACCCATTGGGCCAGAGCTGCACCTAGGGGGTGCCCCGAGGGAGCACAACCCACCAGGGCGCGCTAGGGCCCCCTAGCACGCCCAGGTGGGTTGTGCCCACCTTGGTGGCCTCCTGCACCCCTTCTTTGCACTATAAATTCCCAAATATTCCGAAACCCTTCGGGGTTAACCTAGATCAGAAGTTCCGCTGCCGCAGGGGCCCGTAGCCACCGAAAACCAATCTAGACCCGTTCCGGCACCCTGCCGGAGGGGGGAATCATCTCCGATGGCCATGTTCATCATCCCGGCGGCCACCACAATGAGTAGGGAGTAGTCCGCCCTCGAGGCTGAGGGTTTGTACCAGTAGCTATGTGTTTAATCTCGCTCTCTTGTGATCTATATCATGGGCATTGTTAATATAGTCAGATCATATGATGTTTCTCCCCTCTATACTCTTGCTGTGATGAACAGAATCTTTGCCCTTTGAAGTTTTGTCTTGTTGGATTGAATATTCAGAGATGAGAACACATGATATATGTCTTGCGGTATGAATACTTGAGGTGACAATTGGGGTATCTTATTGATTCACTTGATATATGTTATGGCATTCAACTCGCGGATTCCCGCGGTGATATTGGGGTAATCTATGCATAGGGGTTGATGCATGTTTTTATCATCTTTTCTCCGAGGGAAACTTTGGGGCAGTCTTTGTAGTTCTTTGTGTGGATTGAGTATTATGAATATGAATATGCTTTGGTGTTATTATAGAACGAACTCTAGGATAGATCGAACGGAAACAATAACTTTGTGTTATTTTAGTACAAACTCTTGAATAGATCGATCGGAAAGAATAGCTTTGAGGTGGCTTCGTACCGTACAAACAATTCCTATCTTTTGTTCTCCGCTAATAGGAACTTGGGAGTGATTCTTCGTTACACTTTGAGGGATAATCATATGATCCAACTATATTAGCACTGTTGAGAGATTGCACTAGCGAAAGTACGGACCTTAGGCCTTGTTTTTAAGCATTGAAATACTGTTTTTGTGCCAGTTTACTATTTTCTACCTTGCTGTTTTTATTTATTCAGATTATAAAAATATATTTCTACCATCCATATTACACTTTTATCACCATATCTTCGTCGAACTAGTGCACCTATACAATTTACCATTGTATTGGGTGTATTGGGGAAACAAGAGATTTCTTGTATTTGGTTGCAGGGTCGTTTGAGAGAGACCATCTTCATCCTACACCTCTCACGGATTGATAAACCTTAGGTCATCGACTTGAGGGAAAATTGCTACTGTCCTACAAAACTCTGCACTTGGAGGCCCAACACGTGTCTACAAGAATAAAGTTGCGTAGTAGACATCACTTACTAGTCTACTATATAAACCCTCACCATCGGCGAGTCATGCGTCGCATTTTCTAATCATTATGTTGTGTTTGTTGTTTCCGTGTTGTTCATTATTTCGTGTAGAGGTAACTTAGCTTGGCATGCTTAGGGTAGCCTCCTCCTTGTGAGGGACTCGCTTCCTCGTTCTTGCGGAGGCCTTCCTTGGCTTGGCAGGTGTCAGGGAACTGCAAAAAATTTGTCAGGAGCGTCGCCCGAAGGTTTATCGTTCTATCAAGCCTAGACCCAGTGCTTCGTATCGTGATACCCGAGGGGCACGGATCAGGAGAGGTGCGCCAGCTTGTTGGCTCGAGCGAGAATGACTCGCAAAGAAACAGATGAAGGTCCTCGCGAAAAACAAACGAAGGGCAGAGGAAAGGAAAAAGGCTCGCGAGGGCACCTGCCTAGCCCCCTCGCGAGGCACACGCGAGAGATAAAACAGGTTAACTGCAACCGAAAACAGCAGCAGAAAGCGACGGAACCAAACCAGCAAGGAACTCCAGAAGCAAACTTTCAATTAAAAGAAGGCAAGCCAACTACGGAAAGCAAATGAAAAGCCGCGTCCGGCACCTATCCTAGTCTTCAAGTCTTCTCACCGGCGTTGTAGCGACCTGACCCGAATGGATCACGTCTACTGTGCTACGGTGTCATCCCTGGATCAGTAATGCTGACACCACACAGTACATCGAGGTTTTATAGCAGAGTTGCAATCACACACTTATTACATCGATGGCTCAAAAAGAACTTATTACACTGAATATGGCTTAAGGCCATATAATAAAAATAACAGCGGAAGACTCGGAAGATAAATGGGTCCATCAACTCCAGCGACATCACTGAGTATAGGGCCACGACCTAAACACCTCAAACGTCGTCTGAAAAGTCTGCAACATTAACGTTGCAGCCCGAAAACGGGTCAGCACATGGAATATGCTGGCAAAGTAACACATAGAGAGTAATGGAATGAAACAGCTATACTATATGCATATATGGCTGGTGGAAAGCTCTATGGTTACAGTTTTGCGTAAAGCCAATTTTTCCCTACTGCAAAGGAATAAATTTATTTAACTATCATGGTGGTTGTGAAACATTGAGAATGGTTGAAAGCATTCTCAATCCCAATTAAAAATAATTAAAACCCAACAACATAAATTAGAAGTAACATGTTGAGATTCACAATGATATTCAAGTACTAGATACTCAAGTTGTCCATAACCGGGGACACGGCTAATCATGATTAGTTTGTACACTCTGCAGAGGTTTGCGCACTTTTCCCCACAAGACTCGATCGCCTCCGTTTGGTTTCTCGCACTACATGGTGTTTGAGAAGACGGATGACCGAGACACAGTCTTTCAGAAGCGCTAGCACCTTACATGTGGGGTAGACCGTACCACCTACAACCCCTACATCTGGTAGTCCACCCCGTAAGAGTTCGCACAACTTAGTCAACTATGCCACAGCCCATAATGGCTTGTGGCTGCACACGGAAGTTTCTAGCATGAAAGATCTTATGATCCCTTTGAGCCTGGGTGGCGGTCCAAAAAAAACAGGCAAGTCCTGATAGACATCAGGTGCCTCAATCCACCCAGATGTGTGTTAGGTTGCCACCTTAGATAAACCATTAAAATTATCAATCTCACATCTGTCATGGATATCACTCACCCAATCCACGTCTACTAGCATAGCATGGCATAAATAAGCAAACGTAGAAGTAACTCCCAAAGGTTTCATAATAATACAGGTAATAGGTACTACCTCATCTACTTCCCATCCCACAATTTAATTAGATCCTAATCATGCAATGTGTGAGGATTGATCTAATGCAATAAAACATGGGTTGTAGAAAAGGTATGATCAAAGTGTTACTTGCCTTGCTGATGATCCGCGAGTCCTAGGGTTTCGAAGTAACAAGCGGCGCAATCCGGGTAATCTATCGCAGACAAACAACAAGCACACAATAAGTACTCATCTAATGCACAGGTAAAACTCGAACAAGAGAACGAACCAGAAAAGTTCCATTTAAGAACTCCGGTTGCAAAGAAAAAAACGAACCGAACAAAGAAACGGAAAACAAACGGCGGAAGAAAACAACTCGGTTCTAGCAAGTTGAAACTAGGTCAAATTTTTATCGGGGCAAAAGCTTGTTCAAGTTGATTAGACGGAACGGCGGTTTCGAGACGAAACTCCAGGCGCTTGAATCACCTGATTCCGATAAACGAGCGAAAAGAAAGACTAGAAAGAAGATCGGATCTAAGATCGCGATCGCGGAATAAATCTGACGAAAAGAAAAAGAAGAACGGTTAAATGAACGGGCGTTCGTTAACCTAGAAGAATCCGGTGATCACGTTCGTTAGGACGAACGGTCCGGCGAACGGTCCAAAGGCAACTAAATCAGAGAAGAAAACGAATCCGATCTAGGGTTTCGGAGAAGAAAAACCGAACGAAAAACCGATCTAGAAAACCGGAACGGTTTAGAGAAGAAAAGAATCGGAACGATTAGAAGAAAACGATCCGAGAAAAAGAGACGTGGGGCAACCTCGGCGAGGTCTCCGGTGAGGGGCTCCGGCGGCGTGGGCGTGGGGCGGCGGCGGCAAGGTGCGGCGGCGGCGCGGGTGAGGCGGCGGCTTAGGGCGGTGGGTGGCAAGGTGCGGCGGCGAGGGGCTTTGATTTGATGTTTAGAGGGGGGGGTGCTTGGGTATTTATATTGGGGAGGGGTGGGGTTTACTTGGGGTAGAGGGCAAGGAATTAGACTAGGAATAGGAAAGAATAAACGGAGTAGGACTAGGAATAACGAAACAAAGGAAAAAGGGGCAAGGGCTACCCTAGAATCCTAAAAGGATTCGTAGAGCAAGAGGCGGCGGCGGCGGTTCCCTGGCGCCTGGCGCTAGGCGCGCGGTGGCCTGGGCGCGGTGGACTTCGGCCCGGCTGGGCCTTGGCCTGGCCGGCCTTAGTCCAGTTTTTTTTGTTTTTTTTAAAATAGTTTCCACGCGCAGAGAAAAAAAAACAAAAAGAGATCTAAACGAACTCCCAAAAATCTAAAGTAAATTTTCCCCGACTCCTAAAAATGAGCCGAACAAAATGAACTTTTCTCCGGACGTAAAATGCAATTTTCGAAAACGCGCATTTTTCCCTATCCAAATAAAATGCAAATAAAACTCCGGCAAACAAAAAATGATCTATTTATTAAATCTTCATTTTCCTAAATTTTGGGAAAGTCATATTATTCCCTCTCTCATATTTTGACACCGGAAAATTTATTGAAGATAAAACAAATAAATCAAACGATTCTCTTTTCAAAATTTGAGAAACTCTCAAATATGAAAATAACAAAATCTCCAACTCTCTCCGGAGGTCCTTGAGTTGCGTGAAATTTCTAGGATCGGCCAAGATGCAAGAAAATATGTTATGCATGATGATCTAGTGTATAACATTCCAAATTGAAAATTTGGGATGTTACAAACCTACCCCCCTTAAGATGAATCTCGCCCTCGAGATTCGGGTTGGCTAGAAAATAGGTGAGGGTGGTCTTTGAGCAAATCTTCTTCTCTCTCCCAAGTGGCTTCATCCTCTGAATGGTGGTTCCACTGAACTTTGCAAAACTTGATAACCTTGCTGCGGGTAACTCTGCTGGCATAATCGAGAATCTTGACTGGCTTCTCCTCATATGTTAAGTCGTCCTTCAACTGAATCGCTTCAAGCGGCACGGTATCTCTTAGCGGTACCTCTGCCATCTCGGCGTGACATCTCTTCAGCTGAGAAACATGGAATACATCATGAACTCCTGACAGTCCCTTTGGTAATTCCAACTTATACGCGACTTCTCCCATACGTTTCAAGATCTTAAACAGTCCAACGAAACGCGGTGCTAATTTTCCCTTAACTCCAAAGCGCTTAACTCCTCGAAGTGGGGATACTCGAAGATAAACTCTGTCTCCGGTTTCGTAAACTATCTCCTTGCGTTTAGAATCTGCGTAGCTCTTCTGCCTGGACTGGGCTACCTTGAGCCTATCGCGAATCAACTTAACTTTCCATTCAGACTCCTTAATCAAATCTGGTCCAAAGAATTGTCGGTCTCCAACTTTGTAACTGTTGTCATGGAACGAAACCGGTATCTGATACGATACTCCTCGGTACTCCATGCAAACAAACGATCCTAGTCATGTATATCTTTGCCAACTTAGCACTGGTGTAAGTGGTCTTAACTGGAATGAAATGTGCTACCTTCGTCAAACGATCAACTACTACCCATATCGAGTCATACCCTGCTTTCGTCCTGGGTAGTCCTGTGATAAAATCCATGCCTATCTTATCCCACTTCCATTCGGGTATCGGCAATGGTTGTAACAATCCTGCTGGCTTCTGATGCTCTGCCTTTACTCTCTGACATACGTCACAAACTGCCACATATGCTGCAATATCCTTCTTCATTCCGGTCCACCAGAATGTTTCTTTCAAATCCAAATACATCTTGGTATTCCCTGGGTGAATCGAATACGGTGAATCATGTGCCTCCTGCAAAATCAACTTCCTGATCTCCGGGTCATTGGGCACATAAACACGGTCCTCAAACCATAGGGTATCGTGCTCATCCTCACGAAATCCCTTTGCTTTTCCTTTGCTAAGTTTCTTCTTTATAGCAGCAATCTCTTTGTCAGATTTCTGAGCTTCTCTGATCTTATCCATCAATGTTGATTGAATCTCCAATGCGGCTACATAGCCTCTCAGATATGTTTGGAAATAGTTCCGAAGGTTTTCTGCTAACTCCTTGGGTACTTCTCCCGTCACTAGGGTGTTGACATGGCTCTTACGGCTCAATGCGTCAGCTACTACATTAGCCTTTCCGGGATGGTAATGCAATCTCATGTCATAATCCTTGATGAGCTCCAACCATCTCCTTTGTCTGAGGTTCAACTCCGTCTGCGTGAAAATGTACTTCAAACTCTTATGATCCGTGTACACCTCACAATGATTTCCAATGAGGAAATGTCTCCACATCTTCAATGCATGCACTACGGCTGCTAACTCCAAATCATGCGTGGCATAATTCAACTCATGAGGCTTCAGTTGTCGTGAAGCATACGAAACAACTCTTCCTTCCTGCATAAGCACTGCTCCAAGTCCTCGACGTGAAGCGTCGCAATACACCTCATAATCCTTGGTCTGATCTGGCAATATCAATACTGGTGAGGTAACCAATCATTTCTTCAACTCCTGAAAACTAGCCTCACACTCCTCAGTCCATTTGAACTTAGTATCCTTCTTCAACAATTCCGTCATAGGCTTCGCAATCTTTGAAAAATTCTCAATAAATCTCCGGTAGTATCCTGCGAGTCCAAGAAAACTCCGGATCTCTCCAACTGTTGATGGTGCTTCCCATTCGGTTACGGTCTCAACCTTTGTGGGGTCAACTGCTATACCTTCTCCGGATATAACGTGTCCGAGGAATCCTACTTCCTTCAACCAAAAACTCACATTTGCTAAATTTGGCATATAACTGATGTTCCATTAGTTTCTCCAAAACCAAACGCAAATGTTCCTTATGTTCCTCTTCATTCTTTGAATAAATCAGGATGTCATCAATGAACACTACGACGAACTTATCCAAAAACTCCATAAATACCTTGTTCATCAGGTTCATAAAATAAGCAGGTGCGTTAGTCAATCCAAATGACATAACGGTATACTCATACAATCCGTATCTCGTGGTGAATGCTGTCTTAGGTATATCCTGCTCTCGAATCTTCAACTGATGGTACCCTGATCGCAAATCGATCTTGGAAAACACTTTAGCTCCATGCAATCGATCAAACAGATCATTAATCATCGGCAGTGGGTACTTGTTCTTGATGGTTACTTCATTCAATCCCCGATAATCTACAACCATCCTTAATGATCCATCCTTCTTTTCCACTAGAAGTATGGGTGATCCCCAAGGTGAAGAACTTGGGCGAATGTAACCTTTATCCAATAACTCCTTAATCTGATTCTTAATTTCCACCAAATCCTTTGCTGGCATCCTATATGGTCGCTTCGATATTGGGCCTGTACCTGGCAATAACTCAATCAAAAACTCAATGTCTCTATCCGGTGGCATGCCTGGCAATTCCTCAGGAAATACATCAGGAAAATCCTTTACCACTGGTACTTCTTCTTGCACAACTCCTGTTAGGCAATTCACTTGTGTCCTTTTTGGTACATGCCGGGATACATACTTGATCCTTCTCCCTTCTGGTGTAGTAAGCAAAATTGACTTACTAGCACACTCAATATTCCCTTCATACTTTGATAACCAATCCATGCCTAATATCACATCCAATCCTTGAGATTCCAATACTATTAGGTCTGAGGGAAACACATAGTTACCAATCCTTAATGGTAACCAATCACACCATCGTGTAGCCATAAACTCTGCTCCTGGTGAGCTTACTAACATGGGTGACCTAAGGGCTTGGGTTGGCAGGTTATACTTATCCACAAATCCCCTTGATATGTATGAATGCGATGCACCAGTGTCAAAAAGAACGAGTGCAGTAAATGACTTAACCAAAAACTTACCGATTACCGCATCGGGCTGATCTTCGACCTCCTCCACATTAACGTGGTTCACCTGTCCCCTATTGAAAGGGTTCGGCTTCTTCCTAGAGCTTCCATTGCCATTTCCATTCTGGCCTTCAGGACATTCATTGGCATAATGTCCGGTCTGCGAACACTTGAAACAAGTGACATTACTCAGATCTCTCTTGGTTGGGGTCGATGGGATGGTGCGATTCTTTCCATTGCTTCCTCCATTCCCATTACCATTCTTGTGGCCATTATGGTTGTGCGTGCTACCTCCTCCATGGGTGTGCTGAAACTGAAATCCCGGTTTAGGGGTAAAACGGGGCTTCTGCTGGGCTCCAGAGTTATACTTCCCCTGTCCATACTTCCTCTTACGGTTCTCAATCTGCTGTTGCTTCCCTTCAATCATGATGGCACGATCTACCAACTCCTGGTAGTTGTTGAAACTTGCTACCATCAACTGCATGCTTAGCTCATCATTCAGTCCTTCCAGAAACTTCTCCTGCTTAGCTACATCCGTAGCAACGTCATCTGGGGCATAACGGGCTAGCTTACTAAACTCCTCCACATACTGGCCAACAGTCCTTCCTCCTTGGCGTAAGTTGCGAAACTCACGCTTCTTTATGGCCATAGCTCCTGCTGAAACATGGGCAGTGCGGAAAGCTTGCTGAAACTGATCCCATGTGACAGTGTTAACTGGGTAAGTGGCTGTGAAATTCTCCCACCATGCTGCCGCGGGTCCGTCTAGCTGGTGAGCGGCAAACTTCACTTTCTCACCATCCGTGCATCCTGCAGTGGTCAACTCCCTTCCTATCTTGCAGAGCCAATCGTCTGCTACTATCGGCTCGGTGCTACTAGAAAACACCGGCGGATTCAGCCTAAGAAAACGGGCTAAGTGGTCAACAGGTGGTGGTGGTGGTGGGTTGTTGTTGTTGTTCTATTGGTTCTGAACTAACATCTGCATCAATTGATTCTGCTGCTGGATCAACTGAGTGAGCTCCGGTGGAAATCCATTGTCACGTCTCGGAGGCATCTGAGGGTTTAGAAAAGACGAGAATTAAGAATAGAGGGGGTCTAAAGAGAAAACACTACCCATATGCACATGAGGCAAATGCACACAAAATCACTTCAATCAATCAAACAAGGGCTTACAAACGGTCTATCTATCGCAAAAGTTCTCGACTATAATGTTTTACATGGGGGAAATACTACTACTATCTGGCGGTCATCTAGAAATTTGAACCGGTGGAAGACTCCATGATATCTGCTCCAGCTTCGTCTTCAAAGTCAGGTTCACTTGGATCCGAATCGGTGTCGTTGATGATGATGTAGTTGTCCGGACATGCGACGTACTCGTCTTCCTCCTGGGATGCTAACTTCCTCTTGAGTTCTTCAATCTCCTGCTTAAGATCGTTATTGTGCCTTGCTAGAGCTACGATCTCGTCCATGTAGTCCTTGCGTGTAGACTTCAGTTCTCCTTCTAGCTCGATGATCCTTGCCTTCGCATTCTTCAACTCCATCATATCATTGCACATCTGGTTCTCGTGGCGCCGAATGTGCTGGTTTAACTCCTGGATGAATGCTGCAATGGATCTATCCTTCTTGGTGCTGACTAACTCCCATTGTTCATCTCGGCGTCCGCAAATCTGGTAGATAGTGTCCTTGAGGTCTTCTTGATAAACTTCTCCAATGCGTCCTATGGTGATATGAGCTGCCATGCTCCTTCCTAGACTCCAGGTTGGTGCATTGAAAACACTATCTATGGGCTTCGTGATTAGCGCGAATGTTCTTCCCGGAACGTGAGCTTGAATTTTCCAGCGCTCCTCTTCAGGCAGAGTGGCGTTGAAGGTTCCCGTGAAGCTTGGTAATCCAATTTTCAGGTACTTGGTGACTTCCATCAGGTGAAATCCAAAAGGTGTGCCTTCATCCGGTTGAGCGTACTTAATCTTCGCGTGCGTCATCCTAATAGAGTAGAAAAGATGAGGAGTTAGAAAATGAGGAGAGAATAGTGATCTATGGCTATAACTTAGTGGTCGTGTCCTACAGTCAGCGTGTGCTCTGATACCATCTCTGTAGCGACCTGACCCGAATGGATCACGTCTATTGTGCTACGGTGTCATCCCTGGATCAGTAATGCTGACACCACACAGTACATCGAGGTTTTATAGCAGAGTTGCAATCACACACTTATTACATCGATGGCTCAAAAAGAACTTATTACACTGAATATGGCTTAAGGCCATATAATAAAAATAACAGCGGAAGACTCGGAAGATAAATGGGTCCATCAACTCCAGCGGCATCACTGAGTATAGGGCCACGACCTAAACACCTCAAACGTCGTCTGAAAAGTCTGCAACATTAACGTTGCAGCCCGAAAACGGGTCAGCACATGGAATATGCTGGCAAAGTAACACATAGAGAGTAATGGAATGAAACAGCTATACTATATGCATATATGGCTGGTGGAAAGCTCTATGGTTACAGTTTTGCATAAAGCCAATTTTTCCCTACTGCAAAGGAATAAATTTATTTAACTATCATGGTGGTTGTGAAACATTGAGAATGGTTGACAGCATTCTCAATCCCAATTAAAAATAATTAAAACCCAACAACATTAATTAGAAGTAACATGTTGAGATTCACAATGATATTCAAGTACTAGATACTCAAGTTGTCCATAACCGGGGACACGGCTAATCATGATTAGTTTGTACACTCTGCAGAGGTTTGCGCACTTTTCCCCACAAGACTCGATCGCCTCCGTTTGGTTTCTCGCACTACATGGTGTTTGAGAAGACGGATGACCGAGACACAGTCTTTCAGAAGCGCTAGCACCTTACATGTGGGGTAGACCGTACCACCTACAACCCCTACATCTGGTAGTCCACCCCGTAAGAGTTCGCACAACTTAGTCAACTATGCCAGAGCCCATAATGGGTTCTGGCTGCACACAGAAGTTTCTAGCATGAAAGATCTTATGATCCCTTTGAGCCTGGGTGGCGGTCCAAAAAAAACAGGCAAGTCCTGATAGACATCAGGTGCCTCAATCCACCCAGATGTGTGTTAGGTTGCCACCTTAGATAAACCATTAAAATTATCAATCTCACATCTTTCATGGATATCACTCACCCAATCCACGTCTACTAGCATAGCATGGCATAATAAGCAAACGTAGAAGTAACTCCCAAAGGTTTCATAATAGTATAGGTAATAGGTACTACCTCATCTACTTCCCATCCCACAATTTAATTAGATCCTAATCATGCAATGTGTGAGGATTGATCTAATGCAATAAAACATGGGTTGTAGAAAAGGTATGACCAAAGTGTTACTTGCCTTGCTGATGATCCGCGAGTCCTAGGGTTTCGAAGTAACAAGCGGCGCAATCCGGGTAATCTATCGCAGACAAACAAGCACACAATAAGTACTCATCTAATGCACAGGTAAAACTCGAACAAGAGAACGAACCAGAAAGTTCCATTTAAGAACTCCGGTTGCAAAGAAAAAAACGAACCGAACAAAGAAACGGAAAACAAACGGCGGAAGAAAACAACTCGGTTCTAGCAAGTTGAAACTAGGTCAAATTTTTATCGGGGCAAAAGCTTGTTCAAGTTGATTAGACGGAACGGCGGTTTCGAGACGAAACTCCAGGCGCTTGAATCACCTGATTCCGATAAACGAGCGAAAAGAAAGACTAGAAAGAAGATCGGATCTAAGATCGCGATCGCGGAATAAATCCGACGAAAAGAAAAAGAAGAACGGTTAAACGAACGGGCGTTCGTTAACCTAGAAGAATCCGGTGATCACGTTCGTTAGGACGAACGGTCCGGCGAACGGTCCAAAGGCAACTAAATTGGGGAAGAAAATGAATCCGATCTAGGGTTTCGGAGAAGAAAAACCGAACGAAAAACCGATCTAGAAAACCGGAACGGATTAGAGAAGAAAAGAATCGGAACGATTAGAAGTAAACGATCCGAGAAAAAGAGACGCGGGGCAACCTCGGCGAGGTCTCCGGTGAGGGGCTCCGGCGGCGTGGGCGTGGGGCGGCGGCGGCAAGGTGCGGCGGCGGCGCGGGTGAGGCGGCGGCTTAGGGCGTGGGGTGGCAAGATGCGGCGGCGAGGGGCTTTGATTTGATGTTTAGAGGGGGGGGGGGGGTTGGGTATTTATATTGGGGAGGGGAGGGGTTTACTTGGGGTAGAGGGCAAGGAATTAGACTAGGAATAGGAAAGAATAAACAGAGTAGGACTAGGAATAACGAAACAAAGGAAAAAGGGGCAAGGGCTACCCTAGAATCCTAAAAGGATTCGTAGAGCAAGAGGCGGCGGCGCCGGTTCCCTGGCGCCTGGCGCTAGGCGCGCGGTGGCCTGGGCGTGGTGGCCTTCGGCCCGGCTGGGCCTTGGCCTAGCCGGCCTTAGTCCAGTTTTTTTTGTTTTTTTTAAAATAGTTTCCGCGCGCAGAGAAAAAAAACAAAAAGAGATCTAAACGAACTCCGAAAAATCTAAAGTAAATTTTCCCCGACTCCTAAAAATGAGCCGAACAAAATGAACTTTTCTCCGGACCTAAAATGCAATTTTCGAAAACGCGCATTTTTCCCTATCCAAATAAAATGCAAATAAAACTCCGGCAAACAAAAATTGATCTATTTATTAAATCTTCATTTTCCTAAATTTTGGGAAAGTCATATTATTCCCTCTCTCATATTTTGACACCGGAAAATTTATTGAAGATAAAACAAATAAATCAAACGATCCTCTTTTCAAAATTTGAGAAACTCTCAAATATGAAAATAACGAAATCTCCAACTCTCTCCGGAGGTCCTTGAGTTGTGTGAAATTTCTAGGATCGGCCAAGATGCAAGAAAATATGTTATGCATGATGATCTAGTGTATAACATTCCAAATTGAAAATTTGGGATGTTACAGGCGTGGTGCTAAGTGCTGCAACTAAGACATGTGAGGGAGCCCCCGAGGCCCGAGGGAGGCACTCCTGAGACTACGGGGCGTGTACAACCCCACTCATTGTTACGTGAGAGTGTCACGGGCAGCGATCTTCACAGGCACTGGGCCTTTCTTCACAGGTGCTGGGCCTTGCATCATGGTTAGAACTTCCGGAGGTGCTGGATGTTCCAGGCGTTCTGGATGGGCACCCCGTCCTGTGTCTCCAGGCGCGCGGCGCCAGGCCTTGAGACATGTACGACCTTGAACGGGCGCTCCCACATGGGTGAGAGCTTATGCATCCCTTCCCTAGAGAGGACCCGCCTCAGGACGAGGTCACCCGCCTCGAGCGTCCTGGAGCGGATGCTGCAATAGTGGTGTTGCCGCAGCACCTGCTGGTACCTTGCCGCCCATAGTGCGGCTTCGCGGCGGCGTTCCTCCCCAAGCATGAGGTCCATCCCCCGCGTGGCGTCCTGTTGCATTTCATCAAACGCCAGGACCTGTGCGGAGCGATGCCTGACCTCGTGAGGGAGGACCGCTTCTGCTCCGTAAATGAGGAAGAATGGGATCTCGCCCGTTGGCTTGGTGGCGGTGGTGCGGATGGACCACAACGCGGACTAGAGCTCGTCGTACCAGCCCTTGCCGCAGGCCTCGAGCTTCTCCTTGAAAGTCCTGGTCTTGAGGCCCCTCAGGACCTCTGCGTTGGAGCGTTCGGCCTGACCATTGCTCCTGGGGTGTGCCACCGAAGCGTAGCAGATCTGTGTTCCAAGGTTAGCACAGTATGTTCTGAAGAGATTACTAGTGAACTGCAAGACGTTATCAGTGATGATGCGGTTGGGGACCCCGAAACAGGTCACAAGACCCTTGATGAACTTGACTGCGGAACCAGCTGGGATGGTGCGGACAGCTTCCACTTCCGCCCACTTGGTGAACTTGTCGATGGCAATGTAGAGGTGGCGGTAGCCCCCTGGCGCTCGAGGAAATGGGCCCAAGATATCCAGCCCCAGACCGCGAACGGCCATGTGAGTGGAATAGTCTGGAGGCCCTGAGCCGGCTGATGGATCTTCTTGGCGTGGAACTGGCAGGCTTCACAGGACTTCACCAGCACGGCCATGTCGTTGAGTGCTGTGGGCCAGTAGAATCCGTTGCGGAATGCCTTGCCGACGAGGGTCCGTGATGACGAGTGGTGCCCGCATTCCCCTTCGTGTATGTCAGATAGCAACTCCTTCCCCTGGTCTCTGGAGATGCAACACAGTGAAACGTCATTTGGTCGCTTCCTGTACAACTCATCGTCCCGGATGCAGTATGCCATGGCCTGCCGGGCCACACGCTCCGCGTCCACCTCCTTCTCCATCAACATCCCTTGCAACAGGTATTCCTTGAATTCCTTGGTCCAGCATCCCCCTGGGGCTCGAGCGCCAGGAGTAGGCGCGCTCCCGAAGTCGGGCCACAGGCTAGGGCTCCTGTGGCAGGCGGCTGCGGGAGCTCCTCCCGAGGCTGAGCTGTCCTTGTAAGTGGTGGCGTTGCTGACGGCTTTAAGAGCTGCTCCTCGAAGACGCCAGGCTCTTGGGGCTGCCGCTTGGATGCCCTCTTGGCGATGTCGTCAGCTTCCTTGTTGGTGCCACGGGGCACGTGCTGCAACTCCAGGCCTAGGAACTGCTTCTCCATCTTGCACACTTATGCGAGGTATGCCTCCATGTGCTCGTTCTTCGGCTTGTATACTTTGTTGGAGAAGTTGACGAGAACTGCGAGTCGCCCCTGACGGTGAGGCGCTTCACCCCCAGGGCTATCGTAGCTTTCAGGCCAGCTATTAGGCCTTTGTATTCTGCAATGTTGTTGGAGACCTTCTTGCCCTGCTGAAAGCAGAGCTGCATAGTGTAGTAGAGCTTGTCTTGAGTGGGCGAGACGAGTACTGCTCCAGCCCCCGCGCCCTGGTGTGCGAAGGCGCCATAGAAATACATGACCCAGCCGTCGGGCGCCTCACTTCCCGACGAGGTGGACCGGTCCTCGCCTACTTCCAGCGTCGGGGCATCCATCCATTCCACCACGAAATCAGCGAGTGCAGCTCCCTTGATGACCCTGGTAGTGCTGAACTCCAACTGGAATGCTTGCAGCTCGATGTTCCACTCAGCGACCCTTCTAGTGGAGTTGGGGCTCCTGAGCACTCTCTCCAATGGGTTGGCTGAGACGACCTTGATGGGGTGGCCCTGGAAGTAATGCCGCAACTTGCGCGAGGCCACCAAGAGCGCGAGAAGGAGCTTTTGGGGCATGGGGTATCGCGCCCTTGCGTCCCGTAACACCGTGCTGACGAAATAGACCGGGTGCTAGACGAGGGCTGGCGCATTGGTGAGGCTCGTGTCTTGCGGAAGATGGGGTGTCTCATGAGGTGATGGAACCTCTAACGCTTGATCGCTTGTCGGGACCTTGTCGGCGTCGTCCTGCCGAGGTTGGTCCCCTGTTGATGCCGCTATGGCTCTGGCTGTGCCTTCCTGATCTTGCGTCACCCCGGCTGTAGCTTGGCGCGACGCGCCTTTGGCTTGGTGCTCTTCCCGAACCGCCACCAGTGCTGCGCTGGCGGAGTACGGAGTGGCGGCAAAGTAAAGTACTAGGGGCTCGAGAGGTCGCGGCACCACCATCACTGGAGGGCTGGTCAGGTAGCTCTTGAGGTCTTGAAAAGCTCGGTCAGCCTCCGGGGTCCACTCGAACGGCCCCTTCTTCTTCATCAGCTTGAAGAAGGGTAGGGCGCGCTCTCCCAGCTTGGAGATGAAGCGCCCCAACTTAGTCATCCGACCAGCCAGCTTCTGCATTTCCTTGAGGGTCTACGGTGGGTTCATGTCTTCAATGTCCTTGATCTTCTTCGGGTTTGCCTCGATCCCTCTGTGGGACACGAGGAATCCCAGGAGCTTGCCGAAAGGGACACCGAACATGCACTTTTCTGGATTAAGTCGCAAGTTCACCCGGCGCAGGCTCGCGAAGGTCTCATCCAGATCTTGGATCAAGGTTCTTGCCTCCCGAGACTTCACCACAATGTCATCGACGTAGGCCTCTGCGTTTCTCCCGAGCTGCCGCCCTAAGGCGATGTGCATCAACCGCTGAAAGGTTGCGCCTGCGTTGCGCAGTCCGAAGGGCATCCAGGTGTAACAGTACACCTCACACGGGGTTAGGAAGGCTGTCTTCTCTACATCTTCTACCGCCATCTTGATCTGGTGATACCCTAAGAACGCATCCAGGAAGCACAGCAGGTCACACTCGGCGGTGGAGTCAATGATCTGGTCGATGCGTGGGAGTGGGAACAGATCTTGGGGGTAGGCCTTGTTGAGGTTGGTGAAGTCGATGCACATTCGCTCCTTCCTGCCTTTCTTCGGCACTACGACGGGGTTCGCCAGCCATTCGGGGTACCGAACCTCGCGGATGGCACCCGCCGCCTCCAACTTGTGGGTTTCTTGGACGATGAAGGCCTGATTCTTCGTGGACTGCCGTCTCGCCCGCTGCTTCACCGGGCGTACGTTGGGGCACACCCTTAAGTGATGTTGAATCACTTCTCTCGGGACCCCCACCAGCTGCTTGGGCTCCCACGCAAATATCTCCTTGTTTGTGCACAAGACTTCACCAACGCTTTCTCTGGGCCCGGGTCGAGGTCGGCACCTATGGTAAAGGTGGCTCCCGAGGATCCGTCTTCATCGACCGACACCTGCTTGGTTTCCGCCTTGTCATGGGTGAACAACTACTTCTTCTTGGTTGGTGGGCCCAACTTGGCCTCGGAGGCGCCCGCGTCGACGGGCCGCGCCGGCGCGGCGGTCTTGAGGGCAAGCTTGAGCCCTGCCAGGGCCTCCTTGGCATCCCCCTTGATAGTGAGGACACCCTTGCTTCCAGGCATCTTCATGAGGTTGTATGCTGGGTGGGTCGCTGCCATGAATTGGGCCAGTGCTGGGTACCCAAGGATGGTGTTGTATGGGAGGCCGACGCGGGCAATGTCGAAGTCGACCAGTTCAGTGCGGTAGTTGTCGCGCGTGCCGAAGGTGACGGGGAGGCAGATCTGCCCCAAGAAGTGGGCGGTGCCGCCGCCGACTCCTGAGAAAGGCTTGCTGAGGCGAAGCCGCTCGAGCGGCACGTGAAGAAGGCTGAAGGCCTCCACGGAGAGCATGTTGAGGCCGGCGCCACCGTCGATGAGGGTCTCGGTGATGGCCACGTTGCAAATAGTGGGCGTGCAAAGCATCGGGAGCATGCCTGAGCCAGCGGTGGTGACGGGGTGGTCTTCTGAGTCGAAGGTGAGGTCGGCTTCGGGCGCGGCCTAGCCCGGCGGAGCCCCGGAGCGCTTGGGAGTGGTGCCAATCTGGCGAAGGAACGGCTTGACATGGCAATCTGAAGGCAGTGCTTGAGAGCCGCCTAGTAGGGCCGCAACCGCGTGGTGCGCTGGTGCCGCGTAGCGCGTAGTGAAGAGGTTGCGCATCTCCTCCCAAGATGCCACCGTGGATCCGGGGAGGTTGAGCAGCCAGGCGCGCGGCGCGCCGGTGAGGGCCATGGGAAACCAGTTGCCTATGACCTTGTCGTCGCCCCGGGCCTCGAGGACGGCCTCCTCATATGCCAGTAGGAAAGCCGTCGGGTTTGCCGCGCCATCGTAGCGCGGCGGCATCTCCCGCTTGAACTTGGGTGGCCATTGCACCTGCCGCGGGGCGAGGGCCAGGGCACGGAGCCCCCTGGCCCCGTCGTCAGCGCCGGCCGTCGGAGCCGGTAGTGTGGCGCCTGCCATGAGGGCAGAGCGCGATGGCGGCGGAGCATAGATTGGCGGAGGGAAGGCTACGGCGCACCCCTACCTGGCGCGCCAAATGTCGGATCATGGGTTCCTGCAAAACCCTTAAGGTTCAAACTCTGGGGTGTGCATGAAGATTCCCCCCTACCGATCCATGTCCTATTTTTGCTAAGATCTAGCAGACTAACTCGACAAACTCACAACACAAGGGACGCAAGATGTATACTGGTTCGGACCACCGTTGTGGTGTAATACCCTACTCCAGTGTGGTGGTGGTGGATTGCCTCTTGAGCTGATGATGAACAGTACAAAGGGAAGAACAGCCTCCTGGGGTTGAGGTGTTCTTGTGCTTGGCGAACTTGTGTTTGTAAGGATTCGGTCAGCTCAGGCTTGCTCCCCTTGCTTGCTTGCCTTTTTCGTCCTCTTTTCTCTACTGAGGTGGCTAGTCCTATTTATAGAGGCCCTGGTCCTCTCCCCAAATATTGAGCGGGAAGGGAGCCACCAACGGCCAATTTGAAAGGGGACAACTAGTACAGCTTATCCTGACAAAAGTGGTCTTTTCCCGCAAAAGGCTCCGGTGGTGACACCGCCTTGGGCTCCATGGTGACCTCCGTCTTGCCGTCCTGCTGGTCTTGGTCTCGTTGCACCGGTATGGAAACATTTGCTTGATGCCTTGGTACTCCGCGCCTGCTCTTGCCCCCTTAGCACCAAAGAGGAAACAAGGACGCTGCGCGTGCTGGCGCTCACCTGGCGCCCGCCTGGTCTCGATCGTCACGGCTCATGTCACGGGAACCTCGCGAGGTTTGCCTTGACTTGATCTCTCCGCCCCTCGCGAGCCTGCCTGGCAAGGCCGCTCCTGAGGAGGTCTTGGGGCGTCCGCATCGTGAGGCTTGGCCCCTCGCGAGGGTCTTGAATGCCTTGTTGATGAAGATGGGACGTACAGGCCTGCTAGCAAAGCCACGCCGTGGGCCACAGGCAGGCAAGTCTGGGGGCCCCCGTTCCCAGAACGCCGACATATCTCGTGCAGCCGTCGGCCGGTTTTACATCTCCATTTTGCATCATCTATTGGAGTTGCATTTTTACATCACCAATATACATCATCTGTTGGAGTTGCCTCTTTTTTCAAGATGTAAAACACACTATTTGGTGATGTAAATTTTACATCAACTGGTTTTACATCTCCAAATTTGCATCATCTATTGGAGATGCTCTTAAAGCTAGACAGATGGCTATGCTATGATGGATGTCCCACTAGTAATGCTATCCCGCTACCTACCCCCATCAACACAATGTAGTATATTGGGACAATCTTTATGGTGTGATAGTGGCAAAGTTGTCTCCTAAGAAGTTTCTTGCCGAGCCTAGCGTTGCGAAGGCCACCAATCCTTGCCCGCTTTTCGTGTGTCTTCTATTAATAAATAGAAGTGGCATATTCTCTGTTGAAACACTGGGGGAATTAGTTCTGAACATAAGCCACTTACCCTTAGGAATGCTATGGCCAAAAGTGGTTGTGATTTGTTATGTTTGTAAGAAACAATATACCTCATTTTTATCTTGCCTGTGTTAAATCATTCTACCCTCCCGGTTTGATCAATTGCCCATATCTTCTCGGGGTATGGGAATTATTACTGTTTGGTGGCTCTTTATTCTTTGGGATTGATTTTTTTTCTCTGATCTGTTTTCCCTAGAAATTATGTTTATCTCCAAGGTCTCTGGCATAAATGGAAACTACTAAATATTTATGGCCCATGTCAAGGGAGGGCAGAGAAAATTTCACTACTAGGTTGTTTGATCTTGGCATTCTGAGTAATGAGGATGGCTCTTTGTGGGGGGCTTCAGTTATTCTAGAGCCCCTTGCAACTGCAATAAACCGGTTGGGTGATGCAAATGATATGTTGACCTTTAATAACTTTATTAGAAGTCAATTCTTGATGAAGTTGACAATTAAGGGATAATTTTTCATGGAGTAATACGCATGAGGATCCACTTCTTGTCTAACAAGATTGGTTATTCACATCTTGTAATGCAATTGGACCAGTTCATATCCTAATTCCTCTGTTAAACCTCTTCGCAAGCCGGTGTCGGGTCATACACCATTTGTTGTGAATATTTGAATTTTCATTCCCAAGAGTAAAATCTTTTGCTTTGAAAACTTTTGCATCAATCACTCGAGTTTCTTGCAGGTTGTGGAAGAATGTTGGAGTAAGCCTTGCTTTGCACCATCTAGTGTTGCACTTCTAGGAAAGAAAAATAGAAATCCAAGATATGAGTTGAAGGGGTCGAGTAGAGGGAATTCCCACCTCTGGGACAGGATTCAAAACACTAATTGGCCCCTTGTTGGGTTGGAAGATAGACGGCCGGTACATCCAGAAACAATTTTCATTTAATTCTCAAGGCATGTTTATTGAGAATCTCTTTGTTCATCATATTGAGAATCATTATGCATTGATGGCCTTGATGATCTCTCTATTCCATTCACACATTCTGAGTCGATGATGTCATAAAGGAAATACCCTCGGATGGGGTGCCCAAACATGATGGACTCAATGGGGGTTTCTTGAAGTCGTGTTGGCATATTATCAAATTTGATTTCTATAAGTTGCTCTCTGACTTCTATAATGGGAAGCTCTCTCTTGAGAGTATTAACACATGAATTATCACTTGTATTCCCAAAAGGCCCTCTCTAGAAAATGCTAATGGTTACACTTCTTAATTGCTACCTGAACTCATTACTAAAATTCTTGCTAACTAATTGCAGAAGGTAATTCTTCGCATTATTCATCGTAGTCAATATGGATCCTCAAGGGTCACACAATCCAAGATTGCCTTGCATGGGCATTCGAATTCATCCGCCAGTGTCAAGCATCAGGTACAGGTTCTGATCCTGAAATTGGACTTTGATACAACATTTGATATTATTGAGTACCCTACCAACATTTGCTACTATTGAGTACTCTGCCATGATTTATATTATGGAGCACATGGGATCTGATGACCACTTAATTGAATGGATAAAATGCATTTTCGCACAAATAATCTTCAATGCTTCTAAATGGAGTTCTTGGCAGACAATATCTTTGTTGGCATGGACTTTGCCATGCAGTTCATTGTCTTCGTTGATATGTGTTCTTGTGGAAGTCGTGGTTTGTTAGAACGTCACATTCCTCTCAATTCTTCACAAGATTGCCCATTCGTCCAATATGTTGACGACACTATTGTTGTCATGCTAGCTTGCATTGACCAGGCTACCTGCATTAAGCAAACACTACTAGGAAATACCTTATAGGTAGATGGTTATCAGTAGCGATGGGTAAGTGCCCAATACTGCTGTTAAGTAGCAACAATGATGTGCAGTAACACATGCTACATGTAAGTATTAGTAGTAGCGCGGGCTGGAGCACCTAATGCTACTACTCGTAGGGCCCACAGTACCCCCCGATCGAGCTGTAGTAGCAGCCACTACAAAAAAATACACTTCCGTGATGATACGTGTTTGTCACAGTAGGTCGCTTTTTTTGTCATGCATGTACATCCATGACAAATTTATGACAGAATCAAGATAGTCATACCTGTGCTGTCGTAGAAGTGTTCCATGACATTACCAAAATTATCATCACGGAAGTGTCCACTTCCTTGACGATAAATCGCGCGTCACAAAAGTGCTTTTGTCAAGGGTGACCGACACGTAGCATCCACCATAACGGAACACCGTTAAGCTATCGGGTCGGGTTTTGGATCCGATAACCCGTTAACAGCCCCGGCCAATGGGGATTTTCCACGTGTAAAATCATCATTGGCTGGAGGAAACACGTGTCGGCTCATCGTTGGGACAGATATCAACCACTCATTGGACGGAAGGCGCCTATGATACGTTGACACGTGGCACGGCCCAACAGAGGCCCATTCTTGTGAAAAGGCCGGCCCGTTTGACTGGTCAAAAGCTGGCGGGCCGGCCCATGGAAAGCCTGTTAACGGCCTGTTCGAATATAGCCCATTTACAGCCCGCTAACCCAAGGCCCGTTACACCCTATCCGAATTAGGCCCAGTAGCGTCATCTGGGCCATCCAATATGATTCCAGCCCGTTTTCACTTCTGGCCCATGTATGGCCCATGACGTCTTTTGGCCCATATGAGGCCCTATGTAACTCTTGGCCTACTAACGGCCCGTGGTGAAATTGGGCCGTAATGAACAGTGTATCACTTTACACCCATTAACGGCCCGTGGTGAAACTGACCCGTAATGAACAGTGTATCACTTTATACCCATTAACGGCCCGTTATTCCGTTGGGCTGTTTCCAGCCCATGTTATCTTTCGGCCTTCTCAGAGCCCATTTATTCTTGGGCTCATTTCCAGCATTCGTTTACTTACGGCCCGTTACTGTCATTTTCTGCTTGTGGGCCAAATTCAGCATGTGGTTACAGTCGACCCGTTTGTGGTCCATTAATACGTTGGGCCGATTTCATAGCGTCATCAAATACGGCCTATTAATGATGGCCCATTATAGTCGGCCCATGAACGGACGATTCCAACTCTAGCCCGTTTACGGCCATAATGTGGTCTGTTTAGCCCATGTTTGGCCAATCGATTATACGGCCCGTATAAGGCCCATTGATAATATGGACCGCAGAAGGCCCATTGTTTCTACAGCCCATAGAAGGCCCATTGTTTCTACAGCCCGTAGAAGGCCCACTATTTCTACGGCCCGTAGAAGGCCCACTGTTTCTACGGCCCGTAGGAGGCCCAGTGTCACTACAGTAAATATTAGCCCATGGTTATTGTGGCCTAGTTTTAAAGAATAGGTTATTGCAGCCACTAGCAAACCGCAGAAAAAGAACTGCACTGACTACAAGCAAACCAATAAACAAGACAACAAGGAAATAAATAAGCAAGCAACTTACACTAGGCTATCACGGCTATTACACATATTACATCCACTGGGCATCAAAGTTCGCCACCAGTGCAAATATAGGGAATACAGCAGCATATAAACGCCGCAGCAAAACAAGTCTAGAACTGAAACCACTTCAGAAGAGCTCAATAAACAATATCCTAGGTACCCATAATGCTAGCAAGATGCTTAGCAAGCTTATTAAGTTTCTCTTGTTTGGCGCTTAAGTCCTCCAGCGCTTGTTGTTGCACCAAAAAGTATGCATCTGAATTCTACAGGGACTTCCTCAGTCCTTCGGCTTCCTGTCGCATAACATCTGATCGATGTCTTTCAACCTGAAGTTGAGACTCAAGAAGCCGAACTGATTCAGGCAATGAGTTCGAAGAGCTGGTGCCAACAGTGGTAGCTAGTAACTCGAACACTACATCAAGACAGGACTTTGGGGTTGTCTCAGTGTCTTCAATATAGTTTTTATCAGCTTTCTTGGAGACCAACAGGGATGTCTCACTATCTTGAACCTTATCTGCATTACTTCCTTTACCATTGCATAACAGGGTACTCTTCTCCAATATTTTATCCGCGTTCTAAAAGAGAAACAAACAAACACATCTCAGGTTTACAATGTAGTATATAAATCTCATTTTGGTAAACCAGTTCAGTAGTAAGGTGGACAGGATAACAACATGAAACAAACATATATCTATGTAGTATGGTCACTATATGGTCTATATCATTCTAGTTTATGTTGCCAAATCAAGATAGATACAGTTCGAATCATATCTATTTAAGACAAAGCAGCATAGACAAAATATAAGTGTGGGAACCTACAATGCAAAAACAACACTTGTAATGTGCATGGCATGAGAACATAACTGTTTATTCAATTGAAAGTAAAATCAACATAGAGCAAGTTACAACAGCAAACAACCAAACACGTTGAAGAAACAGGTTTAAAACATACCTGTTGCGCCATTGGAGTTTCAATTGCATCCTTCAAATTTGAAATTAGTTGGTATCAGTAAATACAGTGATGCAAGAGCAAAGTAGTATGAACCATAGCTACGGAACCTGACCTGAGAACAATTCTTCTTCTGCTTTAAGCATTGACTTCGGGTTCAGAGTGGTGGTCCTCATGATTTGGGCACTGCAGTTGCCTTACTAATTGCTCGTGTTTGGGTGCTCTGTGGTGGAGACGGTGTTGTGTCAATGGGAACTGGGTGTCTATCTGCTGGTGTTGGGGTTAGAAGGGGTGTAGCTTGTTCTTTGTCCAACTGGGTAGGGGTACAATCTGCATGAGTGTGGGTTATGTGTGGTGGGGCTGGTTCTTGGGCAAGTACAACCGTGGTTCTATCTGCATCAACAAGTAGCACGATCTTTTCTGAAGACCGTGTTTTTACTCCCACAGATACTGCCATCACTCCCTCCAATTGAAATGGCTGATAAACAAGAAAAGTAATTGAATGTACAAACATTGTAAGATAGACAGGTGCAATGGATAGTAGGGAAGAAAACAGGGCATGAAATAATTCACATTTATGTTGTCTAAGCAAACAGAATAGCAGGACATAATTTCACATATATGATGGCTAATTAAACAGGATAGCATGACACAATTTCACATGTATGATGGCTAACTAAACAGGATAGAATGACATACTTCAAAATATGATGACTATGTAAACAGGATGACATGATATAACTATACGATGTGTCTATTAAAGTGGTTGGCATGCCATAAATCACAAACATGCCGTTGATGGAAACATGATGGCATGATATAATTCACGGATAGAATGACATTATTTAAATATGATGACTATGTAAACAGGATGAGATGATATAACTGTATTATGTCTTTAGAAAATGGGTTGGCATGCCATAATTCAGATACATGCTGTCTATGTAAACATCATGGCATGACATAATTCAAATATATGATTTATATACTAGGGAAGTGAGTAGAGGGCAATCGCATATATGATGTGTCAACTAAGGAGATGGCATTCAATATTGTGTATATGATGTAAAAACTAAGCATTGCAATACAACATATGCATTATATGAGTAATATAACCCTGCCAAGTTTGAGCATACACCTCAGGGGATAATAGGACTGGTCATCTGCCTCCGAATCCTCCTCTGAAGAGCTATCTGTAACCAGCAAGATATCTGCTTCAGCAGGTAGCATTGTCTGCTCTGAAGACCTTGTTTTCACTCCAGATTTCTCCACAATTCAAATGGCTGATGCACAGGAAGAGCAGTTGAATATACAAACATTGTCGACAAAAGCAATGAGAAATACAAAAAAGGACAGAATGATATAATTCACATATATGACGCTTGCCTAAACAGCATGGCATTGCATAATTCACATACATAATGCCTTGCAACAAGATAACATTGCATAATTCACATATATAATGTCTTGCAACAAGATGGCATTGCATAATTCACATATATGGTAATTAGACACTAAACAGGTGGCATTCGCACAAAGCATGTCCAAACTAAGCAAATGACATAGCAATGCAAGATACCATACGCACGATATGAGCAACATAACCCTGCCAAGTTAGGGCATGCACCTTGGGGGGGAAATATGACTGGTCATCTATCTCTGAATCCTCCTCTGAGGAGCTATCGGTAACCAGCAAGACATGCGCTTCGTCAGATAGCATTGTCTTCTCTGAAGACCTTGTTTCCACTCCAGATTTTTTTCATGACCGTGCCAAATGGCTGATGCACAGGAAGAGTAATTTAATGTACTAAAATTGTTGACAAATTTAACACGTAATAAAAAAATGATGGCATGATATAATTCACATATAAGATGACTAGCTAACCAGGGTGGCATTGCAAAATTCACATATATGAAGCCTGGCTAGACAAGATGGCATTGCATGATTCACATATACGATAAAGAAAATAAACAGATGGCATTGACACAAAGCATGTCTAAACTAAGCAGATGACATCTTTAATGTATACAGTAAGCAATGCAAGGCACCATATGCATGATATTACCAACATCAGCATGCCAAGTTAGAGCGAAGACCTCATGGGGTAAATAGGAGTGGTCTTCTCCTTCTGAATCCCCCTCATAACAGTTATCTTCCTCTTGATTATGATCCGAAATGGGTGGAGGGGGGCTTCCTTTGCGCCCACCATGGAACGATGTCTGCATGAAATTTTATTGCCACGCAAGGCTTGTCTCTTTTGCTCTACATGATTAGTTCCATTGTGTACAATAACTGGCATGCATAGGAGTAAAACATAGTGAGATTATGTAAGGAGTGCATGCACAAATCCAGAGTGATGGTAGCAAACTGTGGATAGACCCAAAACCAATGATAGCAGGCAGATAATAGCTTTAGTTAAAAAATACAGATAATGTCTCCTTTAATGTTTGTTTGCACCCAACATGAAACTCATAGTAGACACCGGAGATTAACCAGATAGTAGACAGATAGTACTGATTGCTTCCCCAATATGTACCCCACAACCATTTAAAAACTCAAGTTTCAGCATTAGTTTGGACCTGACTCGGAGTCTAATAGGTGAACACGATGATAATATAGCATGTCATCATATTAAGCGACGCATAACGTAAGCAGACACGGAAGAGTGCGACCTCTCTTGCAGACCCGTGTAGTCCTCAAGGTCATCTGCTCAGTTGATGATGGTAATGCAGTTGCTGTGGCTGCCGACTTAGGGGAAGAAGGTCTGAGGCGGCGAAAGACAGTCTGGAGAGCGGATCCCTACTGTGGTGAACCCTTCCGTTGTTGGAGCAGCTGAGCTGGGGTGGAACACAGCGCCGCAGGAGTAGGACAAACCACACAAGGTTTTCTTTGACACATATCTGTAACAGAAGTAATTGAGTAAGGGCTTGTTTGAATTTGAGGATTCTAACAATGCAGGGATAGGAAATAGACAGGAATAGGATAGGAATGCACGTGCAAAACAGAGAATTTACAAACACAGGATTTATGCCAATCTGGGTGTTTGATTCACAACAATTGGAAGATCACGGGATGCAAAAAAGCATGGTGAGATTAAGTCAAACCACAAGAAAATGTACGGTTATAATGCTATTATGCTACTATCTCTTAGTCTTGTGCTTGATGAATAGGAATATGAAAAGGAGGAGAAGTGGAAATTAGAATTCCTATGGTTTTTCTTTAAAGGAGACACTAAAGGAATAAATCCTACAGTTTTCCTTTGCTCCATTCCTTTGCACCAAATTCATGAAAAGTAGTACCATAGGAAACTTTCCAATTCCGATGTTTTTCATTCACTCAAGCACTGGCGATTCTAGTAGGCAGGCTTGAGCAAGGAAAATCCTACAGTAAAAAAATGTTTTTGTGCTACTTCTATTACTTTGGACCTAGGCCACTGCCATACTAGCTCAACTCCCAGGCCCATCGACAAATGCACAGCTCAAACGCGCAGAGATAAATAATGATGGCATTCAAGAGAGTCCATCACGGATAGCTAAGTTGCCTGGTACCTACAAGTGCTCAGTGGACAATATATATAACATGTAGAGTAAAAAAGAGATGCAACAAGTGTACAACCTCTTTGGCGAAGCCATGTCGATCTCAGCGTGATTGGGTTGGCCGGTGAGGATGCTCCGGCTGACTTGGCTGTCGAAGGAGGGGAAGAAGATCTTAGGCGTCTGGAGATGGAGCCCGAGGTACCGCTCCGCTGTGATGGAGGGTTTCGTCGTTGGAGCAGCTCCGGTGAGTTGTACGACGCCGAGGCTGAAGCAGGACAAGAGAGACAACGAACAATGTTAACCTGAGTGGAATTCTAATAGCATCTCCAATACATGATGTAAAATACATAAACACAAAGTGCTAGATGTAATATACATCAGCCGCTCATCTCCGAACTTAACTGTCGAAACTGAATTTAACTGTCGAAACTGAACTTAACTGTCGAAATTGAATTTTGCTGTCGAAACTGAATTTTGCTGTCGAAACTGAACGCACTAGCAAGGTGAGGCTACACGTCGGTCGACTGACTTTTTCATCTCTGGTCAGTCGATTTCGCAGCCGTTGGATACAAAATCAAGGGCCTGCGGTTCATCTTCAACCTCCACCCTCCTGAGCTGGCCAAACAACAGCCTCCCGTCGCCCGCGGCCCGCGGTGCGCCACCCCGCCTGCCCCGAAAACACTCCCCACCGCCAGTCCACCGCCGCCCCGGCCATCCCTCTAGGCCCCCCCGTGCTGAGCTTTTTCTCTGGCGATCCCCACGCCACCGCCCCGCCAACGCCCCGCCACCACCGGCGACCACCGCCCCCATCCTGAACCCTAAGATAGATAGTGGGGTACCTCTCTGGCGAGCCCCCCTCCCCGCTGCGGCTGGTTCTTCCTTCACCCCGGCGGCATCGGAGTGAAGTGTAGCTAAATCGGAGAAGCATCGCAAGCAAGAGCAAGAGCGAGAGCAGAAGCGCGAGCAAGAGCAGACGAGGCAGGGGACCGAAAGCAAGAGCAGAGCAGTAGCGCGAGCGAGAGCTAAAGCAGGAGCAGGTCCTACTGATGTGGACGTCGCCACCGAGGGAGCGATGCCATGGAGGAAGTGGTCGCCGACGCCGCTGTGGATGGAGCCGCGCCGTGTCGGCTCGGGACCGAGCTCCGGCAGCACCGTGAGATCGAATCAAGAAGAAAATGCGGTGATTAGTGTACAACCTCTTTGGTGGCGCCGATTAGGCCGCAGCTTCATCCGAGGAAACGGTGATGATGATACTCTTCCGGTGGTGCAGGTGAAGACGGCGGTGTGGGAATGGAGGTGGCGCGAAAGACGAGGGGAACGTCGGGGCAGCTCCTTGGAGGTGGAGGACGGTGTGGCTGAACCGGCGGGACGATGAGATCGACGACGGATCCTCATCCGGTACGGTGGATGAGGGACGTCGAGGTGTTGCTGTGGACGACGTCGTCGGGGAAGAGGCTCCGGATGGGTGGCGGACGGAGCAGAGTGTGGGGTTTCGTCGCGGGTTTTCGCGGCCTCGGTGTACGAATGGGTGGGCGGATGGGATGGCAGTGGGGAACCATGGCTTAGAGACGCGCTTGTCCAAAATGTGGGGTAAGTTACGAAAGTACCCCCACCGATTTGAGGCGGTTCTTTCGGTTCAGGGGTACCACGGGCATTTCACGTGTCGGGATTTCACAGGAGATGGGAGTTTTCGCGTGCGTTGTAATTTCGGAATAGCAAGGCGCGGGTTGAGATGGAGGGAGTTGTCGGAGCACAACGAGACAAAGATATATCTTAAATATTTCGGGCTAACAAGGCGCGGGTTGAAGAGGCGGGAGTTTCGCAGCACGATAGGCAGAGACGCTAGCTTGAATTTTCGGCATAACAAGGCGCGGCTTGAAATTTCGGAAGAACAAGCTTAACGTGTACAAGAAAAAGACAATTTGCACCTCAACACGCACAACACACACACAAACACCATTTAGACTAGAGTAAGGTACACGTGCATTGCACACATGAGATTTGGCAACCAAATTATGAATAAATAGCACATTATAGCATGCAAGATTTGAGTCATATATGCAAGATGTAGATGTTTGTTTAAATCTTATAGTTCATTTCATTCAAAATCATCTAGTTTTTATAAGAAAGCTAATCTATTTTAAGATTCATGGAATTGTGCGTCGTAAGACATAAAGTAAAAACAAATAATGGCAAATCATGTAGAAAAACATTTGGGCAATTCTGATACGGAAGATTCTAGAACAAATAAGAAGTGCTTGTGTTTTGATGTTTGTGCATTATGCTTAAGTTCAACCATGGAGTCTTTTAGATTATACATGTGGCGAAATCGGGTGGAATCTAGATGATATCCAACGGCCAGTAGTGCTCAAATTTGCCATCTTTGGACCATCGGATTCGCCTCATCCAACGACCATCTTTCAAAGTTCAAGTTACCGTCACACAATATAAAAAAATATAAAATATAATATATATAGGGGTATAGATATAGATATGTGATGCAAAAGCTGCCCATCATCTCCAATTAGAATAGTGTGTCCATGCACGGATGCGACGTGGCCAAATGATGTCTGCCATCGGTATCTCAATTTCAAATCAGTCTGACCTTGTTCAATATGTATACATTACAACATGCTCGTTTCCAAACCACACCGCGTAGATCTCCGTTATATTCATGCATGGATGGGTTTCAAACATCAGGATCTCTTATTCAAATATTTGAATTCAACTTTACATTGATTGTGACCTCACCTACTCAGCTATTCTTTTACACCCACATAGTAGTCTTCTCTTTATAATTGTACCACTAACCTTCTCTTGTGCATGCATGCACACACTACCAGTCGGCATTATCCATCGCACGCATGCAATCTTTTTCTTCAGGTCGGTCTCCCATGAAGGCACACACCAACACACATCCCCCTCTCCATCATATCGGGCATTCTTTATCTCTCACGCGTGCATGCGCAACGATCGATTTTCCTCTATGTATGTGTGTATATAGCTAGGTCTTTCATAGTTTTCCACACAAACCGATCAATCGATATATCCTGTGAGGTCTCACCCTCTTTCCCACGTCCACATTGATCAATCTATACCTCTCTATATAGGATTAACATATATAGCCAATATTCTTCATAAAAAATGTTCCAAGCTGCCTGCCAGGTCTTTGCTTCCCACCTGTGCCTGTTAAGATGAGCTCCCCCCTTTTGGAGCAACACTGGCAATCCCTGGCCTACGGTAAGTCTGATTTCTGCACACAGCCACGCTCCTCTGTTGTTTTTCAAGAGATACCAGATGATTTGCAGGACCCTGTCTCTCAAGCAATACATCATTCCCAGGATGAATTTTAGTTCACAACTGTCACTCCCTCTCCCTTGGGAAAAGAGACCAAGACAAGCTCGTCGCTCCAAGCGAGATGTTCAGATTGTTGAGGAGTTGACCGATTTTTCTGTCAGAAGGATGACACACAGCTGGGCAAAAAGGACTGGCATGAAGCCCACCTCTGCAATTCCTGTGAAGCCTACTCCTCTCCGTCGCCCCAAGGCCAAGAAGCTCAAGCTTGACGAGGAGGCAGGCCAAGACACTCCACTGCCACCTCTGACGCCCATCGCTACAATGCAGGCAATCAGTGCATCACTTGGGATCACTCCGGAGGAGTTATCAGTGGAGAAGCTTATGGCTTCTCCTAAACAAGCTCCACAAGACGACAGTTCTCATGATGAGTGATCTACAGAGTTATTTCCTGGGACCATGGAAACACCTGGTCGTTTGTTCTTTTGGTTTACTTTTGTCTTATGTTGCTCTGAACTTGTCTGATGTGGCTATGTGTTACTCTGCGGAACTTATAGCTGAGCTGTTAAGCAGCGCAGTTCGACTCTATTGTCTTTTGTTAGTTATCTATGGAGACTACATCGTTTCGTAATTGGAATGTGTTGTGCTGGAATGTGCGTGGCCTGAACTCTGATGCTCGACAGCATGACATTAGAGCTAAGATAGAGGAGAGTCACTGCTCCATAATTTGTTTGGAGGAAAGTAAGTGTGAGAAGTTCGACATTAGGAAGATTTGGTCCTTCTTCCCTAGGTGTTTTGATCAATTTTCTTTCTCTCCTTCTGTGGGTGCTTCTGGTGGAATCTTGGTGATTTGGAATCCTTCAGTATTTGAGGGGGAGCTAGTGGAAAGCCAGCGCTTCAGTATTGTTGTTTCTTTTAAGTCTGTTCATAACTCAGAACGATGGACTCTGGTTTCTGTGTATGGGCCATGTGATGGTCAACCTAGAGACGATTTTGTGAGTTGGTTATATCACCTAACTATCTCCTTGGATGAGAATTGGTTGCTCCTTGGTGATTTTAACTTCATCCGCTCTCTAGATAACAGAAATCTGCCAGGAGGAGATATAAATGACATCTTTCTCTTTAATGAAATCATTGGTCATCTTGGACTTCTGGAATTGCCAATAAAGGGTAGAAGCTTTACTTGGTCCAATATGCAGCAAATCCCTCTCTTGGAACAGCTTGATTGGTTCTTCACATCCTCTGATTGGATCTCTCACTACCCTAATACAGTTGTCTTTCCTTTGGCAAAAACCTCATCGGATCGCGTGCCATGTGTGGTTTCAATCGACACTAAAATTCCCAAGTCCAAGATTTTTAGGTTTGAAAATTACTGGGTTGAAATGCCATGGTTTATGGAGTGTGTCAAGAAATCTTGGGAGGCCCTTGTTTTTTCTGATCTCTCTGCATCCGCAGTTTTAACTAGGAAATTTAAATGCCTCACGTATGACTTAAGAGTTTGGAGTAAAAACCTCTCTTACCTTAAGAAGTTAACTGTGGAGTGCAGTAAAGTTATTCTCTATTTTGATAAGTTGGAGGAGTTATGGCCACTGGTTAGATCTGAGTTCAATTTCAGGAAAATAGTCAAGCTGCATTATGAGCATTTGTTGAAGCGCCACTATATCTATTGGAAGGAGAGGTGTACGATTAGGTACATCAAGGTGGGTGAGGAAAACTCAAAAAATTTCCATGCCATGGCATCTGAGCGCATGAGGAAAAACTCTATAGCTAGTCTGAAAACGCAGGGGATGGATGACCCTATTTCTAATCATGATCAAATGGCGGGAATCCTCTGGGCTTCCTTCAAAAACCGAATGGGCCAGGCCCAGGACATTTCAATGGGCTATGATCTGGGCACACTCATCCAGCCTGTCCCTGGTTTGGAGGAATTTTCGCTTCCCTTCTCTGATGCTGAGATTAAAAAGGTCTTACAGGAGTTGCCAACTGACAGGGCGCCAGGGCCTGATGGTTTTAATGGCATGTTTGTCAAGCGTTGTTGGTCAATCATTGAGAAAGATTTCTTAAGTTTGATCAAAGACTTTTATGAAGGGAAACTTTCTCTGGAAAACATTAATGGGTCTCTCATTACCCTTATCCCTAAGATGTTATCTCCTGAGGGACCGGATGATTTTAGGCCCATTTCTCTTACAAACACCTGCTTGAAGTTTCTCACCAAGCTGCTGGCTAATAGGTTGCAAAGGGTGATTCTAAACTGCATCCATAAGAATCAGTATGGTTTTCTTAAGGGTAGAGCAATCCAGGACTGTCTGGCTTGGAGTTTTGAGTATATACATCAATGCAAACAGTCCAAGAGGCCTATTGTTATTCTGAAATTAGATTTTGCCAAGGCTTTTGTAACGCCCCGGACACACCCGCCGGTGGTCGTTACTCTTGGCGGGATCTAGACTGGCCGCACAGATCAATACTAGTCTTTTCAGCGCACTTTGTCCTCACTCGTGCGCACCCGGGAGCAACTTCCCGGTCGGTCACCCATCGTAACACTACTCCAAGCTGAGCACGCTTAACTTTGGAGTTCTGTCCGAATGGGCTCCCGGAAAAGAAGGAAATCCTTATTGATATGAGTAGTCTATCATCCCTAATAAGCCAGGCCATTACATACACCCCCACTCAGAGGAACCGACGTCCTCGTCAGGCCACAGGAACGTTCCCTCTTGGCACATACGTTTGTGCTTCCAGTCCCCGCGAGGGTCGGCTCTGATACCAACTTGTAACTCCTCAGACACACGCGCCGGTGGTATTTACTCCTGGCGGGATCTAGACTGGCCCCACAGATCAATACTAGTCTTTTCTGTGCACTTTGTCCTCACTCGTGCGCACCCGGGAGCAACTTCCCGGTCGGTCACCCATCCTAACACTACTCCAAGCTGAGCATGCTTAACTTTGGAGTTCTGTCCGAATGGGCTCCCGGAAAAGAAGGAAATCCTTATTGATATGAGTAGTCTATCATCCCTAATAAGCCAGGCCATTACAGCTTTTGATACTGTTAATCATGAGGTTATTTTGCTGATGCTCAAACACAAAGGTTTTGATGATAAATGGATTGGATGGATCAAAGAGATCCTTTCTACAGGGTCTTTTTCTGTGTTGCTAAATGGCATCCCTGGCAAGCAGTTCAAGTGCAAATGTGGGGTCAGACAAGGGGATCCTTTATCACCTCTTCTATTTGTAATTGCAGCTGACCTTTTACAATCTGTGATTAATCAAATGCTGACACAGGGTGTCTTATCACTCCCAATCCCCACCCATGACTAGGAGTTTCCCATTATACAGTATGCTGATGATACTGTTATCTTTTTGTCAGCTAGAGATGAGGAGTTGGTGGCTCTCAAGAACATGCTGCTCACCTTTAAACAATCTACTCGTCTCAAGGTCAATTTTGCAAAGTCCTCAATGATCCCACTCAACATTGATGAAGGTGAAGCAATTCGGTTAGCTGCTCTGTTTGACTGCAGGATTGGCCAACTCCCTTTTACATATCTAGGGATGCCCCTTGGAACCACTAGACCCAGGATTGTTGATCTCATGCCTTTAGTGGATACTTTGGAGAGACGTTTGACTGCTAGCTCATGCATGCTCAATCAAGGATCACGCTTACAGCTCCTAACTTTGGTCCTGACTTCCATGCCAATTTACTTTCTTTGTAGCTTGCAAATCCCTCATGGTATTATCAAACAGTTGGACAGAATCTTCAGACAATGCCTCTAGAGGGGGGGTTCTGATGCTCCAAAGCAATCTTTGGCTGCTTGGGATCTAGTTTGTCGGCCAAAAGATAAAGGATGTCTTGGGGTGATTAACTTAAACATCCAAAACAAAGGGCTACTACTCAAGCATTTGCATAAGTTCTATAATAAGGTTGACATACCATGGGTGTCCCTCATCTGGAACAGTTATTATGCTGATGGCGTCCCACATGCTACAACCCTAGTGGGGTCCTTTTGGTGGAGAGATATCCTCAAGCTCCAGGATGCGTACACACCTATTGCCTCAGTGCACATCAACATGGGTGACTCTACTTTGTTCTGGACTAATGCTTGGCATATTGGTGGATCTTCTAGACCTTTATGTTGGACACTGCCAAGGTTATTTTCCTTTGTTAAGAATGACAAGGTTTCAGTGCATGAATTCCTCATATCACAGGATATTTTTTCAATGTTCTTCTTGCCATTGTCTCATGAGGCTGCTCAGGAGTTGCATGTGCTAGAGGATTGGATAATGGCCTTGGACAGGGACACTAACATACCGGATGTTTGGGTATGGCCGGGCAAATCTGGTGCATTCTCAGCCAAGAGTTTCTACACCTTAATGCACTCACATTTGCCCACAATTCAACCGTGTAAATGGTTGTGGAAAAGCATATGCACATTGAAGATCAAAGTCTTTGGCTGGTTACTTTTCTTTGGCAGGCTTAACATCAAGGACCTCCTGATCCGGAGGCACTGGAGATCTCCTTTGGATGATAATCTTTGTGTTATCTGTCAGGAACTCTCATATGAGGATAGGCTGCATTTGTTCTTCAACTGCAATTTTAGTCGGAGGGTTTGGAACTATCTCTCTATTGATTGGTCAAGAGGGCCGGACATTTTGCAATGTATCCAACATGCTAGATCAAGTTTCAGGCATACTTTCTTCTTTAAAGTAATGCTGACAGCTACCTGGAACATTTGGATCCTCAGGAATGGAAGAACTTTTAGAGGGGAGAGAGCTACTTTTGCTACTTGGAGGTCTAACTTTGTACATGATCTCACACTTCTATCTCATAGGCTCAAGGAGGATAGCAGCATCAAGCTTAAAGCTTTGATAAATGCTTTAGTCTAATTAGTCCAGGTAGGTTGATGTACTCTGGTTCTTTAGCTTTCTAGACTAGTTTCTTAGCTCTTGTATATATTCCTTTTGTAATTTTGTACATTTCATTTTAATAAAGGGTTGTGGGGCTTTGCCTCACAGTAAATATTCAAAAAAAAACATATATAGCTAATACACCCACATTAATTATGTATCCAACGTCCCCCTCTCATCATCCATGCCTTCTGCTTCATCTCTCAGACACGTGCACAATGGCGAAGACAGGGGGTAGTAAGGGCCCTGCCCCCCTCCCCCCTAACATCACTATATATCAAGGCTAATATGAATGTGATCATTAGACAATTGCTGCTAAAAATGGTTTAAATTCATGAATTGACCCTCCTCGTAAAGGATTAGCAATGCTTGGCCCCCTAGCTCATTTATTTTTCATGGCTCCGCCACTGCGCGCATCAGCGCACGTGTTCGCCCTCTCTCTCTAAATATCGATCTCGCACTTGTGCATTCCTTCATAGTCTCCCTCCACTCGGCCCCTCGCACCATCTTCTAGCCCCCCACTGGATTTTGCCACATGTACAATCTAGCAGACTCCATGGTTGAACTTAAGCACAATGCACAAACCTGAAAACAACAGTGGTTCTCTTTTGTTCTAGAATCTTCCGTATCATAACTGCCCAAACTTTTTTCTAGTTGAATTGCCATTATTTGTTTTTACTTTATGCTTTACAAAGCACAATTCCATGAATCATAAAATAGATCAAGGGCTTCTTTGATTCAAAGGATTCTCAAAGGAATTTTGGAGGATTCTAATCATTAGGAATTTTTCCTATCTTGGTTGTTTGATTCGTAGGATTTTAAACCATAGGAATTTTTCCATATGATTCATTTGCACTATATTTCATAGGAAACATCCCATCCACTCAAACCTCTTTGAAAGAATTCTGCGTTTTTTCTATGCACAATCAAACACTCGTACAATCCTATAGGATTCAAGACAACATTCCACTATAATCCCATGTTTTTCATATTCCCGCGTTCTTAGTTTTTTTATAAAAACTAATTGATTTTGAATGAGATGAACTATAAGAATTAAACGAAGGGCTACAGCAGGCATATATGACTCAGAGCTTACATGCTATAGTGTGGTATTTATTCATAATTTGGTTGCAAAATCTGATGCATGCAATGCACGTGTACCTTACTAGTACTTCGAGTATGTGCAAAACACGTAAATTAGAATACCAATGGCACCCTACACAGTGTCTCTCTTACAGTTCATGAAGCCACATGGCAACTGAGCCATACTGGCGGAACATGCATGAAGCAAAGATGTGCACCCATGCCATGCACGCACTCATTCCTCGCACGCCCACGCGGGTACACGGGCGGACGCAATTTTGTACCAAGATCCACCCCATGTGATAATTTGACGCGTGTAAAGTCGTTCACTTCATTGATGGTCAATTAATACAGCGCATGCAAATTGAGTGGACGTGAGGGCGGAAGAAAGACATTATTACTCCACTGCGCGCATGCGAGTAGTTAAATCGTGGGTTGCTAGTAGTACTTCCATTGGTCTCCTTCATATTTTGTGCCAATTTTTGACAGTAACATAATATTTACGCATTTGAGCAGTGTAGTAGTACTTGAAATTTATGTTCCGCTAAACTCATCGGGAGCCGTTTCGGGCCTCGAAACCAAAGCCATCAATTAATCTTTACCTTGTTCCCATCACATTCGAAAGCCTGCTCACACCTACTAGTAGTACGTACCAAACCTGCCCACTATGCAGGTATTAGTACTAGTGCTAGTACTTAGGTTATAAAAAGGGGAACTACCTAACCGAAAATCACTCTACCTTTCCTCCTCATAAGTTCTTCTTCTTCGTCCGTCGTTGCCATGGCCGGTGAGCAGAGCTCTAGGTAGAGAACTACTCGTAACAAGGGAGCGGCAACCAAGGCTGCGGAAAAAAAGAGGGCTCGCCGCCACGCAGAGACCTCAAAAGATCTCGCACGGGCAGGCGATGGCTCCCAGGAGCGCCCTAGCCACGGAGGCGAACATGCCGAACCGGCAGAGCTCGAGTCGTTATCCCTCGATGGCATGCCCGATCAGCTCAATAAGCAGAAGGAGTTCATCCAAGGCTTGATGGAGTTGCTGAAGGAGAGCCTCGACGACATGCCCGCTGAGCTCAATCAACAGGGGGAGTTGACCGCCGACTTGGTGATGATGCTAAAGAAGAGCATTGCCTCGGAGAAGAAGGCGACCGGCGAAATCCTGCGACTTCGGGAGGACAATGCGAAGCTCTGCCACGAGATCGACCTATTGAAGGAGAAGAACGCCGGCTGGAAGAAGCTGCATGAGAATAGTAGTTCCTCGATGAAGATGCTGCAGGCCCTCGCCATGGAACAGAAGGAAGAGTTAGCGAAGCTCCGCATCGAGCGCCTGGCTGCTGTCAAGGTATGTAATATGGCCATGGAACAGATGATGAAGGCTCACATCAAGAAATGCCGCGTCATGGACACAATGATGAAGATGGCAGAGGAGACGCGCAAGGAGATGGAGGTCGTGGAGGCGATGAAGAAGCAGTTACGACTCTGCGGCGAATTAGATCATTTGGGGTGATAATCTTCCTTCTTCTTTTGCTCCTGTGTTTCATCTTTTGCTTCGGGTGTTTCGCCGCACGTGTCAAGTTCTCTATGAGGCATGAATAGAACAATGTTTTTTTGAGGGAATGAATAGAACAATGCTAACAATGATATGACTAGCAAATTAGATCATTTTTTATCGCCATATGGCACTGGGCTGCCGTGCTTCATGCTCCTCCGTCGCAGTACTACTCCAGTGGAAAACTTGAGTATACCGCACGGTTCTTTGCTCCTCCTCGATCAGGTCGTCTGCGCATTTATACGAGAAGTCAAATCACAAGGCCCCGCCTTCCAACAGTAATGAGCCATCAAATCACAAAGGCCCTCGCCTCTCGTGAAACCGACCAAGCTAGACTGCTCTGCCCTCTAGCCTTTTAAAAAATGTGTACTTTCGTACAGCAGTAGTATCGATGGATTGCGTCATGGAGCAAAACTTGAAATTAAAAAAAGGTGGTACATATAGAGAGTGCTCGTCGCCAAATTATGCATATAGTACTATTAAAAAGGCTAGTCACAATAATGGTGTCCAACACAACCCACCCCTCGAATAAAACTAAGAGGGTGCTTGGATACGTTTTAGTCCCATGACTAAAAGTAGTGGGACTAAAACATGCTAGCCTCACCCATGCTTCGATCCAAATATAAAAAGGCTAAAATCAAGTTAATGAGCATTTATTATCCTCCAAACCCTCCAATCCAGAACTCGCCTGTGTTAAAGGAGAGGAGTTAAATGAGTAGAGAGAGGACTAATCCACATTTTAGTAGGGGTACCCCTGACTAAATTTTTTTAGTCTCAAGACTAGTTTTAGCCCCTCTTTAGTCAGGGGTGCTTGGAACTTTAGGCTCTTAAAGAGACTATTTTTAGTCAGACTAAAATAAGTCCCTTGGATCCAAGCACCCTCTAAGCATCCTGGAATTCTTTGACGAAACTAAGCACCCGGAAATTCTTTGACAACTAAACTGCTGGCTATATGATGTTGGCCATATATATTGTACGTATATAATGTGAAGAAACGAGTGGTAGTACTATACCAACTAAAAGATGAAATGTAAGAAATACTAGTATGTACGTACTGAAGAGTTAAAGTAACGAGAAGAAACATAACATAGTTCTGCTGGGGGCTCAGCACAACACACCCCTCAAATTAAATTAAGCACACATGAAATTAAACTTTGCAACTATTCCGGTAGACACTGCATTAGAACCACCATGAGCAACGACACTGCCACCTTACTCGGAGTCCTCGTCCACGTCCTCGACTTCGTCCTTGTCCCTCTTCCTCTTGGCTGATACTTCTTTGCTTGAACCGCACACTTGGTTGTTGCTCTTCATCCAACCCTTGTAGATATTGAAGCAAAGGTAGCCATCCATTGCAGCGTAGTGGATGTGGTCTATATCTAGTACATTCCGCTGCCATGCATGACGATGGAACGTGTATCGAGGTTTCTCCAGTTTACCATACGAAGGATGAACCATGGCTCCTGCCAGAGTCAGCATTGAAGGCTGACGAGCGGACACCAGCCGATTCTTCTCGAGGTCGAAGGTGTTGCCTACAATGAGGCCTATCCGATGCAGGACTTCTTTGTCGTTACCAAGTCTACAGTAACGAATTTGACTAGGTTGCTCTCGAGGAAGTCCTTAAAATCCTGGCACTCAACATCGGCATGGCATATGTGGTGGACCAAGCATAAGTCATGCACGCAAACCTGGATCACAGCGGGCTTCTTCCTCTCTTCGTCCTTTAGATCCTTCTCTCGTCCCAAGACTGTGGTGTACTCAACATCTAGCCCAGCGACCCACTCATCATCTGAGTCTTCGAACATGCGTCTGAAATGAGAAAGGCATCCTTTCACCGTCGAGGAAGAACGGGTGTAGATGACATCGAACTCATCGCCGGTGATGGTTCTAACCTTGTACTCACCGCCGATCATGGAGATTTGGGACACCATGGATTTGGGAGGAGGGTTAGGATTAGTGGAACTGCCGTAATGTGAATGGACGGGACGACTAGGAGCGAACCGCCGTAGTATTGAAGGACGTGCGGGGACGAGTAGGAGCAAACTACCAGCATGCGAACGACAGGGTAGTGGCTTTCCATTCTCCCATGATACGGGCTTCCGAGAGCCCTTGGATCTGAGATCGAACGGTTGCATGGAGTGATTCTAGACCTATGGGTGAATATCCTATCCTGGAGGGTTATTCTGCAAATTTTCAGCAACTTAGCATGCGACCATTTGATCTCAGATCCAAGGGCTGCCAGTAGCCCGTATCATGGTCGCGCCTACCACGACCGTCACGTCGCTCGTGCGGTCGCGCCCTTGGAGATTTAACACGGTGCGTTAGGCTATCTGATGTTGGCATGTCATACATAGTCATCACTTAGTCACTCATACTACAACAAGGTTGGCTATAAGTGTATTTTTTACTCCTCTCTATCTCTTTCTTTGTACTCAAGGAAGAAACGGTGCTAAGCGCGTGTATTTATTGCATTTGCCAAGGAGTGACCTCTTCCAATGAAATGGTGTTGCTAAGTTTGCTTCATTTAATTAGCTATAGACTCAAAATTGTCTTTTCACCTAGGTACACGCGCTTAGCACCGTTTCTTCCTTGGGTCACCAAACTAGTCTCTCTCTCTTCTTGATTAACTTGCCACATCAGACTTTATGCTTATGTGGCAAGCTTAAGCAAGCTTAAGCACCTGTAGGAGCAAGTAAAAGTAAGTACAATAGTGCGCTTTACATGGAATTTTTGCATATGTGGAGGAAAGAGAGGCAAGGAAAAAGTGGAGAAGTGGGCTCTCATGCAAGAGCCAGCCTCTACTACATGGTGGAGCATTGGGAGAGGCACCTGTATGGAGGTGGTCAGGAATCTGGGAGACTCACGCCGGTCATAGAGCCACAGTTAAAATGATAATGGCAAGTCAAATCACGGGGCCCCACCTGTCCAGCAGTAACTCGCTGTCAAATCACACAGCCCTACGTTTGCAGCAGCCTACTCCCTCGTCTTCTCGCGTCTCTGTCGAACCGACTAGGCAGAACTGCCCTGCTGCCTACCGCGTAGGAAAAGCCCCGCCCTCGACTTTTAAATAGTATACAGTATACTAATTTTGTATCCATGGATTGCGCCCGCGCCATGGAGCAAAGCATCTAGAAAACGGAGGAGAGACAGTGGTCTTGCAATAGAGAAGAGGTAGAGGCGAGACGGTGGCATTGGAATGGAGATGATGGAGAGGAGAGGAGGTGGTTTTGCAATGGAGAAGAGGGAGAGGAGCATGCGGCAGCGATTTAGGATTGGACGAGAGGGCCGGCGCGCTCTGACTGGATCAAAATCAAAATCAATGTGGTGACATGCATTCACATTTTGCTTGTCAAATACAGTACGTGGTCAAACTTTGACCCAAAATACGCAAAACAACAAAAAAATACTTCCAAGACCAGCGCCGCTCTTCCGCTCTTCTCCTCTTAAACCACCGCCGCTCCTCTCCAGTTCCAATCTAAATGTAGCGCCGCTCCTCTCCTCTTCCATTTCAAAACCACCGCCCCTCCTCTCCTGTTCCAGTCCAAAACCAGCATCGCTCCTCTCCCGTTCTAATCCAAAACCAGCGCTGCTCCTCTCCTCTTCCATTCAAAAACCACCGCCGGTGAGTGAAGGTGCTATGGAGAAGTAGATCGATGGAGGAGTACAACCAATACGTGAGGATCGTAGACGGCGACCCTGTGAAGCTAGCTAGGATGTTGGAGATACAGACTTGGTTTGACAACAAGGACCAACTAGCGGCGACGGCGACGGCGACATCCATGACCAAATATCTGCAACAAAGCGAAAAGGCGGCGATACTCCCGGAGGGAGTCACGCCGGAGTACATAGAGCTGCTCCTCTGGGCCATGGAGCAAACAGATTCACCGAATCCGATCATGAGGGAGCGGTGGTGGGAGTATCGATCCCAGATGGATCATCCACCAGAGATTGAAGGATCGAGCATCTATAGGGTGTCGTTTGTGAGGGTGTCCTGCCAGAGCGAGCCGGTGGAGTCTTCGTCGACCGAACCCAACTGCAAGAGGAGAAAAGCAATTGGCCCGACGACGCTTCCCCACCATCGTCTCCCACGCTGTTCAGATCGTCTCACGGGGCGGCTGTCTGCCGTCGAGGAATAGGAGGGGGCTGCCCCCCCCCCCCAGCCCAATAGTCGGGCAGGTTGTGAATTGTCAGGAGGATCTTAGGGTTGTCAGTATTTGCAGGTTGTGAATTGTGTTTTGTGTTGTGTATTTTGAGAGTACTTTCAGATATGAATGTCTTTTGAATTTCAGATTTGCAGTATTGAGCATATGAAGTATTTTATGAATTCTAGATATCTATTTTTAGCACTTAAAAAATGTAGTTTCATAGGAGTATAAAAGTGCAGACAATGTGATACCCAGAGAAGAAACTGCAAGTTTCAGTTTCAGATAAGAAACTGCAAGTTCAGTTTCAGATAAGAAACTGCAACTTTCAGAGGCAGAGCACTTATATTAACACCGCCTTTTAAAACAGGGTTAACATCATGTTGGAAGTTTTATTCATGGTCGAAAATGGAACTACCAGCCAGTTAACATCATGCTGATCAACATTCATGCATAGCACATCTTCATATGATGCATAGTCAAAATGCCCACACAATGTCGAGTGTGCGAAACACAGAGAAAACGAGGGATGAAGTTTTGGCAAGTGTTGGACGTGGTTTTGGGCTGCCCTATCTAGGCTTTCATTTTTAACATGCGCAACCCACGTCCTCGGATGGGAGGTCCATATGCATGTTTGTATTTTCTTAGGGCCGTCATGTATCGACCGGCCTATGGACCTCCCATCCAAGATTTTATTTTTGGCAGCCCAATTTATGTATTTTTTTGAAGAAAACGCATAGGTCTGTTCTATTTTTATATAAGAATAGGAACGCCAGGTCCAACTTATGTTTCCCTTCTAACTATATTGTATATATTTAAACTATTTTATATGTTGACTGTTTAGTTCACATAACTGGCAAATAGATGACCGCTCTCGCGATCCCCTTCACCCCCGCCACCACCTCCACCCTCGCCGCCGCCCCCACCACTACCTCCACCCTCGCAGCCGCCATAGATCTTGCTGCCACCCCCCGCCTCCTGACTCCGGGCACGCCTGCCCCCCTCAGCAAGTCCGCTCGCGCGCCCCATGGAGTCGCCGGCCATATCCACGGGGGAATGGCTGGAAGACAGGCAGATGTACAAGATGCATCTCCCACATGTCTACAAAGCCTTCCCGCGGATGCTCCAGCCGCTCGACTCCGTCGCGCCAGCGGTGCTGCGGGAGACTCGAGGGAGGAGATGGAGGGAGTGGGCGATGCAGATCCGCGACGACGCTCTCTCCTGGACCCAGTGCACGCGTGAATGGAGGGAAGCAGAGGAGGAAGCTGCGAGGGAGGAAGCCAAGGAGGGACCGAATCCGTTCTCTCACTCGCACAGGTATGCTCGGATGTGCAAGGATCATGTGGATTAGGAGCTGCTGAATCTAGCCATGCGGATCTACTTCGAAGGAGATTTCTTGAAGAAGCACAGGATGCCCCACCCCAGTGAGCCTCCAATTGCGTTCGTTCGATGAGAGAAAGGAGAAGCGAATTCAGGAGATCCACGTCGTGCTGCGAGATGGGAATGCTTGACTGGACTCCTGCCCACCAGCACGCCACCGGAGCCAGAGCAGGTGGATCCCCTATCTTACCTCTCCCCCAAACCTGCAGAAGATTGAAATTAGGCTTGCAATCTGCTTCAATTGAGCTGTCTGGTGGTTATTTCTGCTTCCTGAGAGACAACATCTGGCTGGAGGATGAGAAGGAACCAGGAACTCCAATGAATTTCCCCTATCACAATGGGGGGAAGCACCGGTTGGGCAGTGGTACGGCCCACCTCCGCACACAATGGGGGCACAATCTGGGCAGGCTCCTATAATTGCCCAAGATCAATCTTCTGGTGGTTCTGACTATCAGATCAGTGGGAAATCTCAAGGCAAGAATCAGCAAAAGAAGAGACAGGACATCCAGAAAACGGTTCCTGCCCCTGCTTCGGGCTTATGGCATACTCTCAGGCGATCTGCTACAACTGTGGGGAACCAGGGCATCATTTGGATAAATGTGTCAAGCCCAAGAGTTGTTTTATATGCAAAATGGTTACCCATAAAGTTGAGAATTGCCCTGTCAGAAGGAAAACCCACAGTTCTGCTAGATATGTTGGAAGTGCTGCTCCAGGATTATGTCCACCATTAACAGAATTTTCTGTGACACATAATTAGATAGTTTTTCCCCTTTCTAGTTGTAGAGCTCTGCCCAGATGTGGTAGTGACCACACTCCTTTGCTCTGGGACTCTGGTCTTAACCAAACTCCAAAGAGCAATAGTTTTAAATTTGAAAAGTGGTGGTTGCTTAGAGAAGATTTTACTGAGCTAGTCAGAAAAATCTGGAATGAGCCTACTGGGAGCAGCTGCCCCCCTAGAAAATTGGCAGATCAAAATCAGAAGATTTAGAAGAACTACCAAAGGGTGGAACTCCAATGAGGAAGCTAATCTTAGAACATGCAAAAGGCTTCTCCTCCTTGAGTTTGATTCTCTAGATATTAAGGCAGAAACCACTGACCTCTCTGAGGCTGAGACTAATAGATTAAACTTTGTCCATGCAGAGCTCAAGAAAATTTGGCTTCAAGAAGAAATCAAAGCCAAACAAAGGTCTAGATATAGGAACATTAAGGAGGGTGATAGAAATATTGCTTACTTCCATGCAGTAGCTAACCAGAGGAGGAGGAAAACCCTCATTCACTCCCTTGATGGCCCTAATGGCCTTGTTACTGAGGTAGATGAGATGCTGAAAGTAGCTAGTGACTTCTACAAAGACCTCTTTAAGAAAGAAAACCCTTCTGGGTTCTCTCTACAAAACAATTTTTCTCTGCTTCTGAAAAAGTCTCTCCTGCTGAAAATGAGCTGCTAGAAGCCCCTTTTTCAGAGACAGAGGTGAAGGAAGCCATTTTTAGCTCTTATCCTGATGGGGCTCCTGGTCCTGATGGGATTCCCTTCTTGTTTTACCAGCATTTTTGGGACTTAGTGAAAAATGATCTCTTAGATCTTTTCCAAGCCTTTCATAGAGGAGAGTTGGATCCAGCAACTTACTCATGGGGGGTCTGTTGGGGTCAAGTTAAATAACTGTGGAAGTGATTTTTTTCCTTGCTGGTAAAGGCCTTAGGCAAGGTGACCCCATCTCCCCGCTTTTGTTTAATTTAGTAGTGGACGTTCTTACTAAAATGCTGAGCAAAGATGCTGATCATAGTCTGATTGCAGGGCTCTGTCCTAAGGTCTGCCCTGGTGGCATCATCTGCCTTCAATATGCAGATGATACCATCCTTTTCTTAGACAATGACTCCACACATGCTAGCAATCTGAAAACTGTTCTAACATGGTTTGAACAAGTCTCAGACATGAGAATCAACTACTATAAGAGTGAACTCATCCCTATCAGCATGGATGATCAGTAGTTAGCTGACTTCCTCTCTATTCTAGTCTGTAATAAAGGTAACTTCCCCATTAAGTACCTAGGTATCCCTCTCCACTATGATAAACTGAGGAGAGAGGATATCCAACCCCTTCTGGATAAAATCATTAAAAGGATTGCTGGGTGGAGGGCCAAACTTCTCTCTTACAGAGGTAGATTCATCCTCATACAAGCTTGTTTGGCTAGCATTCCAGTGTATCTCCTCTCCTTCTTCAAGTTCCCTAAATGGGCAGTGAACCTCATCAATTCTCAGATGTCTCATTGCTTGTGGAAATATTTTGAGGGAAATAGGAAGCTACACCTTGCTAATTGGGCCCTAGTCTCTATGAAAAAAGATTTTGGAGGCCTAGGCATACCTAACCTGCAAGAAATTAACATCTGTCTTCTAGGGTCTTGGATTAAAAGATTCTATGAGGAAGACATGAAACCCTGGAAGCTTCTTATTGCCCATAAATACCTAGGAAATAAACCTAATATTTTTATCCCTTCCTCCAACCCTAAGACCTCTAGATTTTGGAAAGGATTAAAATCTATTATGCATGATGTGAAATTTGGCTACAGATGGAACATAGGGGATGGGAGCAGAACCAGGTTCTGGGAAGATACTTGGTTTGGCACATCCCCCTAGCAGTCCAATTTTGGCCTATTTACTCTGTCTGCAATGAGCTTAACAAAAGTGTCAATGAAGTTTGGGACGGTCAATGCCTAAAACTCTCTTTTAGAAGGAACTTTAGTGATAGTCTCATGGAACAATGGTTCCAGTTGGAGGAAATTGCCAAAAGCATTACCTTTACTACCGAGCCGAATGCCCTGATTTGGCAGCTGGACAATAACGGGAAGTATTCCTCTAGCTCCCTCTATCATGTTATCAACTTTAGAGGGGTTCAACCCGTGTTTATCCCTGCAGTCTGGAAATTGAGAGTTCCCCCTAAAATTCATGTATTTCTCTAGCTTCTCTCCAAAAACAAATTGATGACTAGGGATAACCTTAGGAAGAGACACATCATCAAACCCCTTGATTGTGTTTACTGCTTGGAACAAGAGTCTTGTTCTCACCTATTTTTTGAATGTATAGTTGCTAAACATCTCTGGGCCCACATTGAGGAATATTTCTTTAGTCAGATTGGCTCATCCTTCGAATCTGTCGCCAGATTCTGGATTGCTACCAAAAAGTGCTCTGTTTTAAACACTGTTAGCTCAGCTGTCCTTTGGTGCCTCTGAAAAAATATAGAAATGCTATGATTTTCAGTAACACCTCCTGGATTTCCATTCCGCAGGTCTTGAGGTTGATCAGGAACATGGTGAGGAACTGGGAAATTCTCTCCTCCAGATCGGACAAGGACAAGTTGATGAGCTTCATGGAAACCCTAACAAGATCCCTCCAGAAACCGTTGGCGATCACTTGTGGCTGAACAAGGCTCGACCTGCTCTGGGGCTGGACCCGTGGGCTCGTCTCAAGATCTCTGATGAAGATGATGGGCACCTGGCGCCGAAAAAGAGGGACATCCACCATGCTACGCCTTCCAGCCCGATGTCTCCGCTTGCTTACTGGTCGCCGCAGGCTGACATGGCCCCTCGGCTGAAGACCATGAAGGCTTCGCTGGACCCTCCTTGTGTCATTTGAGTGCTCTATCTGCTCTGCCTTTGGCACCGCTCGGGTGATTTGTGTTATTCAGAGAACTTGTTCATCCACCTCCCCTAGTTTGTAGCTTTTCTACCTTTGCTTTCGAACTGCTCTTTGAGCTGCTGTATCAGAATATGTTGTGGTTTAGTTCTCAGCAATGGAACCGGGGAGATGCTCCCTGTTTTTCTAAAAAAAATATTTTATATGTTATTATATAAAGCTTGGTAAGACTGTAAATTTAAGGACGAATGTAATAATATCACTTATTATTTAAATATATTTATAACAAAATGCTCAGCCCCTTTTTATTTTTTGATAACATTGTTGTCCCAACCCAACATTATAATTAGAATCAGCCCAGCAAAATCGTGTATTTCGAGAAAGTGCAAATGGGCTGTAATTTTTTAGGAAATAAAATAAACGGGCCGCATGGACGCTACATTATTTGTTCACCCAGCCCAGCTAATGGCTGTAATTCAAAAAAAGATCAAATTGACTGTAAATTCTACCGCGCAAAAAATAAGACGGTAAATTCTGAAAAAATGGGTTGAATACGTGCCACATTTTTGGAGGCTGAAATGTGGGCCAATAGGTCGAAGCCAATGCAAGTCGTTGTCAATTTAGTCAACAAATGATTCTGACATGTTAGCCGTTGGATTTACATCCAACGACCGGCATCCATCTTCAATCTCTCGTCTTCTTCCTCCAGCGCCGCCGGGACCACCTCCCGCCTCCTGCTGCTAGCAGCTCTGCTTAGCACGCTTCGCTATGAAGCGCTACTCCACAGTTGGCCAGGCCATCCCTCCACCCCTCCACACCTCCTGTTCTTCTCCACCGACTGCCGAACCACACCGCACTAGAACCAGTTAACCCTCGTACACCTCTCTGTCTGCGACTCTACTCCCGCGTCTTCCCATCTCCGGCTTGTTGATGTCCGGGGCCTCGCCGTCGTCCACCACCTTGGATGCGCTCGGCGTGGCGTGGTCAACGTCGTCAATGAAAGACACCATCGGAAGTAGACTGTGCGTGGAGAGGCTGACAGCTGGGTCCATGGCCGCACACAAGGAAATACCTCCTTATTATGCGCAAAATAATGATTCCTCCACCTGACATCTGGGACCCACCGGAAGGGCCTCTGTATTTCGCGAAATAAAGTGCCCCCTGCTGACATGTCGGACCCACCAGCTATCTTCACATGCAAGGAACTGCCTCCTTATTACGCACAAAAAAAAGAATATTCCCGCTGCCAGCTGGAACCCAGCATAGTGGGAGGCTGACTTGTGGGCCTACCAAGTTGACGGGGATGGAGGGCTTCGTCAACTTAGTCAATATGAACGATTCTAGCTCCTGTTACCGTACGATATTCATCCAATGGTCGTAGTGCTTCTTCAACCTGGTCTTCTTGCTCCAGCCGCCCAAACTAGCGCCGGTCGTGCCGCGTGCTCCTGCCTCCCGTGGCCGACTGTGATGCCGCGGAGGCCTCACCGCCCCCTACTACTCCCACCACTGGCCAGGCCATCCCTCTACTCACCCACACCCCCTGTTATTCTGCGGCGACAGCAGCCTTACACCGCAGCCGAACCAGTGAACCCTCGTACTCCTCTTCGCGTGGGCATCCACTGCTGCGTCTTCCCCGGCTCTGAGTCACCCCCTTCCTAGTCCTCGCCGTCGTCCACCACCCTGGTGCTCTCGGTGCGGCGTGGTCAGTGTGGTCAACGACCGACTTCCATCGGAAGAGTACTGTACGTGGAGAGGCTGACAGCTGGGTCCACGGCAGCCGCAAGGAAGTGCCTCCTTATTACGCAGAAAATAATTATTCCTCCACCTGATAGCGGGGACCCACCGGAATGGCCACCAGTATTCTACAAAAAAAATCGTTTCCCCCTGACTGTTGGGACCCACCGGACGGGCCATCGTATTTCGCGAAAAAAACGTTCCCCCACTGTCAGCTCGGACCCACCAGAAGTGCCTCCTTATTACGCACAAAAAATGAATACTCCCCCGGCTAGCTGGGACCCACCTTGCTGGGAGACTGACTTGTGGGCCTACTAAGTTAACAGGGACGAAGGCCTTTGTCAACTTAGTCAATATGAACGATTCTAGCTCCAATGACCGTACGATGTCCATCCAACGGCCGTAGTGCTTCTTCAACCTTTGGTCTTCTTGCTCCAGCCGCCCAAAGCAGCGCCGGTCGTGCCGCATGCTCCTGCCTCCCGTGGCCGGCTGTGCTGCCGTAGAGGCCTCACCGCCCCCTACTATTCCCACCGCTGGCCAGGCCCTGCGGCGACGGCAGCCTCACACCGCAGCCGAACCAGTGAACCCTCGTAGTCCTCTCCGCGCGGGCTTCCACTACCGCGTCGTCCCCTTCCTAGGCCAATCCGTCGTCCATCGCCGTGGTGCTCTCCGTGCGGCGTGGTCAACGTTGTCAAGGAACGACTTCCATCGGAAGAGTACTGTACGTCGAGAGGCTGACAGCTGGGTCCACGGCCACAACCCAGTTTTTTGTGATTTGCCAAGTACGTCGCTTTGTCAGGCCTGTTGGGCTGCAAATCTTTCAAGGCGAGGAGAGCTTTCATTCGGCTGGCCGAGAAAATGGCCCATCAATAATGAGCAATGGGTTGTACATTTTTAAAACACATCAAACCGGCAATTAGTTTCAAATATCTTTTTTTTCATTTCAAGATTTTAAATTACATTAATTTTTATGCGTGGAGATTTGTTGGATTTTATATTGATATACATTTATTTTTAAAATCAGTTTGAATGTGAGTCGAAATTTCGGGATTAAAAACAGTTCGGACCGCACCGAAATATGCAAAATTTCGTATAACTTTTTAACCGTTGCCACAATATGGGCTGTAATGCTAACAAAAACAATACGGGCTCCAAAAAAACCTTAAGAATTAGCAAATGGGCTGTAAATTATTAGAAATAATGGCAGATGGGTTGTATGTTGTTTTCCACAGATTTGAAGCTTTCCTAAAAAAAGGATGACGAACAAGCACTGACTGTTGGATGTCCATCCAACGGCCGTCATGCTTCTTCAATCTTTGTTCTTCCTGCTCCAGCCGCTCAAACAAGCGTCGGCGGGACTGCCTGCTCCCTCCTCCTCGCGACCAGCTGTGCTTCCGCGCAGGCCTCACCGCCCGATCGTACTCCCATCGCTGGCCTAGCCATCCCTCTACTCACCCACACCTGCTGTTATTCTCCGGCGACGGCAGACGAACCAGTAAACCCTCGTACAGTTGTACTCCCCTCCGTGTGGGAAACAACTGCCGAGTCTTCCCTGCCTCCGTGTCATCCCCTTCCTAGGCCTCACCGTCGTCCACCGCCCTGGTGCTCTCGGCGCGGCATGGTCAACGTGGTCAAGGAACGACTTCCATCGGACGTGGACTGTACGTGGAGAGGCTGACAGCTGGGTCCACGGCCGCAGCAAGGAAGTGCCTCCTTATTACGCGGAAAATAATGATTCCTCCACCTGACAGCTGGGACCCATCGGACGGGCCACTGTATTTCACGAAAAAAAATGTTTCCCCTGACTGCTGGGACCCACCAGCTACATCTTCGCATGCAAGGAAGTGCGTCCGGGCAAAAAAAAACGATTCGCCCCCTTACTGCTGGGACCCACTAGCTACATCTTCGTAGGCAAGGAAGTGCCTGACAGTCGGGACCCACCTGGTCGAAGCATATGTAGCATTGTCATTCTAGTCGCGAACGTGTATGTACATACTGGTTGATGTAGAGGCATGCACGTGTCGTAGTAGAGGCGCGCACGTGTCGTAGTAGAGGCGTGCACATAGCATTTACACGTACGTACAGCGGCCAGGGTGCAAGAAAGAAAATACGGCCACGTATGTGTACATACGGGCGGGGTCTCGAACGCCTACTCGCGCATACGTACGGCCAGGGCTCGTGTACATGGCTGGGTCAGAACGGAGAAACAACATCGTCGTCGTGTTCATGGGGAGGCAACGGAATGCGTCGTGTTCATGGGGAGGCAACGGAATGCGTTGTGTTCATCGGGAGGGCTTGGACAGAACAGGCGATGGAAACGAGGCCTGGCATACCGAAGAACGGAGGAAATGGCCTTGTGTTCGACCGGCCACGTTTGAAACGGGATCCTGATCATCGGGAGGGGTCTGGCGTACCGCAAAACGGAGGAAACAGACCTCCTACGGTCGAAACGGGGGTCCTGTTGATCGGGAGGGGTGTGGCGTACCGCAAAACGGAGGAAACAGACTTGTGTTGGAGCGCTATGGTCGAAACGGGGGTCCTGTTCATCGGGAGGGGTGTGGCGTACCGCAAAACGGGACTCCACGGGATACTGTTCATCTCCACCATCGACCCCCTCCAGCCTCCACGAGGTACTGTTCATCCACCGTCGACCTCCTCCAGCCTCCACCTGCTCCTGTTCATCCACGGGCTCCTGTTCATCCAGCCTCCACCGCGCGCTACTCCACCGGCTACTGTTCAACCACCCCTCCACGGGCACCCCTCCACCGTCTACTGTTCATCCAGCCCACCACACCACGGGGTCCTATTCAACCACCCCTCCACCGTCTACTGTTCATCCAGCCCTCCACACCACGGGGTCCTGTTCATCCACCCCTCCACGGGCACCCCTCCACTGTCTACTGTTCATCCAGCCCTCCACCACACCACGGGGTCCTGTTCATCCAGATGCAACGCCAGCACTCACTGTTCATCCCCCCCCCCCCCCCGCAACGCTCACTGCTCATCCCATCGATCGGCTTCAGTTAGAAGCAATAGCGAAGGAATCGCTCGATCGGGTTCAGTTAACAGCCATCGATCGATCGCTCGGGTTCAGTAACGCGTAGCCTGCAGTGCAATCGCTCGGGTTCAGTTAGAGCCCAACACCTCGCTCGGGTTCAGTTAGAGCCAACGCCTCGCACACACGCGCGTACGTGTACGAGAGAAACGCGCATCGCTCGGCCCCCGACCACCCACCGTAACCGGGAACGCCCCGAAATTTTCCTCCCCCTCGCTTCTACCACGATTTTTTCCGTCATGGACGGCCCAAAGAATGTCATGCAGCTGCGTCTCCGGCCCGCCCAGGACGAAAAGCCCATTTTCTATCATGATTTTTTGTCATAGAAGTAGGAGCCCACCACATGTATGATGATACCGGGTTTTGTCACAATTATGGTCATAGAAGTGTCATATGTATGACAGAAAAAAATTTCGTTCGGCCCAAAATGTCACGGATGTGTCTTTTTTTTGTAGTGAGCACTTACCCATGCTACTGCTAAGTGCAGTAGCTATAGCACGGGATTTGTACCAAGTGCTACCACTACTGGTACACAACGCCAGCTGGTGGGCCTCAATTAGCAGCAGCGCGGGCACTGCGGCCCTCGCTACAGGTACTGCCATTAGTAGTATTGCCGGGTTGTAACCTGTGCTACCAGTAAGCGACCCTATCCCCCATGTGCTCATCACTCTCGCTCTCCATTCTACACAATCTCACTCTCCCTGCTCCGGCGACCGCCCTCCCCCGTCTCGGCCCTCCTCGCGCAGTGATAACCCACAAGTATAGGGGATCAAAATAGTTTTTGAGGGTAGAGTATTCAACCCAAATTTATAGATTCGACACAAGGGGAGCCAAAGAATATTTGCAAGTATTAGCAGCTGAGTTGTCAATTCAACCACACCTGGAGACTAATTATCTGCAGCAAAGTGATCAGTAGCACACTAATATGATAGTTTTGATAATCGTGGTAGCAGCAATAGTAACGGTAACAGTGATAGCAGTGATTTTGTAGCAAGTGAAACAGTAACAGCAGCAGTAGTAACTTAGCAAGATCAATATGTAGGAAATTCGTAGGCATTGGATCAGTGGATTCGTTGGATGATATTCACCATATAACAGTCATAACCTAGGGCGATACAAAACTAGCTACAGTTCATAAATATAATGTAGGCATGTATTCCATAAATAGTCATACGTGCTTATGGAAAGAACTTGCATGACATCTTTTGTCCTAACCTCCCATGGCAGCGGGGTCCATATGGAAACTAAGGGATATTAAGGCCTCCTTTTAATAGAGAACATGAACAAAGCATTAACAGATAGTGAATACATGAACTCCTCAAACTACGGTCATCACCGGAAAGTATCCCGACTATTGTCACTATGGGGTTTACGGATCATAACACGTAATAGGTGAATATGACTTGCAAGATCGGATCTAGAACATATATATAATGGTGAAAACATAAACGGTTCAGATCTAAAATCATGGCACCTAGGCCCAAAGACACAGGCATGAAGCATGGCAAAGTCATAACAACATCAATCTCAGAACATACTGGATACTAGGGATCAAGCCCTAACAAAACAAACTCGATTACATGATGAATCTCATCCAAATCCTCGCCGACCAGCCAGCCTACCAAGGAATTACAAACTCCCATTGGGAAGATTCATGGAATTGGCGATGAAGGAGGGTTGATGATGACGTAGATCGAAGATCCCCCTCTCCGGAGCCCCAAATGGATTCTAGATCTGGCCTCCCGATGAAGAACAGGAGGTGGAAGCGGCTCCGTACTGTGAAATGTGATGAAACTTCCTTCGTCATTTTTTTCTCCAAATATAGGTATTTATGGAGGCGGGATCAGGGTCTGCGGGGCTGATACGTCTCCAACGTATCTATAATTTTTGATTGTTCCATGCTATTATATTATCTGTTTTGGATGTTAATGGGCTTTATTTTACACTTTTATATTATTTTTGGGACTAACCTATTAACCGGAGGCCCAGCCCAAATTGCTGTTTTTTTGCCTATTTGAGTGTTTCATAGAAAAGGAATATCAAACAGAGTCCAAACAGAATGAAACCTTTGGGAACGTGATTTTTGGAACAAACGTGATCCATGAGACTTGGAGTGGACGTCAAGAATCAACCGAGGAGGCCACGAGGCAGGGGGGGCGCCCAACCCCTGGGTGCGCCCTCCACCCTCGTGGGCCCCTCGTTGTTCCACCGACCTACCTCTTCTTCCAATATATATCCATATACCCCGCAAACATCCAGGAGCACCACGAAACCCTATTTCCACCGCCGCAACCTTCTGTATCCAAGAGATCCCATCTTGGGGCCTTTTCTGGAGCTCCGCCGGAGGGGGCATTGATCACGGAGGGCCTCTACATCAACTCCAAGGCCCCTCCGATGATGTGTGAGTAGTTTACCTCAGACCTTCGGGTCCATAGCTAGTAGATAGATGGCTTCCTCTCTCTCTTTGGATCTCAATACAAAGTTCTCCTCGATTCTCTTGGAGATCTATTCGATGTAATCTTCTTTTGCGGTGTGTTTGTCGAGATCCGATGAATTGTGGGTTCATGATCAAGTTTATCTATGAACAATATTTGTATCTTCTCTGAATTCTTTTATGTATGATTGGTTTATCTTTGCAAGTCTCTTCGAATTATCAGTTTCGTTTGGCCTACTAGATTGATCTTTCTTGTAATGGGAGAAGTGCTTAGCTTTGGGTTCAATCTTGCGGTGCTCAATCCCAGTGACAGAAAGGGAAACGACATGTATTGTATTGTTGTCATCGAGGATAAAAATATGGGGTTTACATCATATTGCATGAGTTTATCCCTCTACATCATGTCATCTTGCTTAAGGCGTTACTCTGTTCTTATGAACTTAATACTCTAGATGCATGCTGGATAGCGGTCGATGTGTGGAGTAATAGTACTAGATGCAGAATCGTTTCGGTCTACTTGTCTCAGACATGATGCCTATATACATGATCATACCTAGATATTCTCATAATTATTCGCTTTTCTATCAGTTGCTCGACAATAATTTGTTCACCCACCGTAATACTTATGCTATCTTGGGAGAAGCCACTAGTGAAACCTATGGCCCCCGGGTCTATTTTCCATCATACAAGTTTCCAATCTATTTTATTGTGCAACCTTTACTTTCAATCTATATCATAAAAATACGAAAAATATTTATCTTATTATTATCATCTCTATCAGATCTCACTCTTGCAAGTGGTTGTGAAGGGATTAACAACCCCTTTATCGCGTTGGTTGCGAGGTTCTTATTTGTTTGTGTAGGTACGAGGTGACTCGCATGTGGTCTCCTACTGGATTGATACCATGGTTCTCAAAAACTGACGGAAATACTTACACTGCTTTACTACACCACCCTTTCCTTTTCAAGGGAAAACCAACACAGTGCTCAAGAGGTAGCAAGAAGGATTTCTGGCACCATTGCCGGGGAGGCTTACACAAAGTCAAGTCAAGATTCGATCTCCCGCCAATGTGCGATTTCTGGCGCCGTTGCCGCGGAGATCTACGCCAAGTCAATACATACCAAGTACCCATCACAACTCTTATCCTTCACATTAAATTATTTGTCATTTGCCTCTCGTTTTCCTCTCCCCCACTTCACCCTTGCCATTTTATTTGCCCTCTCTTTTCCGTTCGCCTCTTTTTCGCTAGCTTTGTCGTTATGGCTAGTCCTTTATCTACTCCTCTGTCTCCCAATTTTGATGTTCTCCACTTCAAACAAAGACAAGGATAGAGCTTAAAATATTCTTGGTATAGGATGATAAAATCTGATCATGATTGCACTATAGAGGGACACTCTAAGATTTTACTTCGTAATTTTTATATTGGGCTCACCATACCCCATAGGCAACTCCTTGATTTTGCCGCCAAGGGGAATTTTATTAATATTGATCCTAGTGTTGCTTATGAAATTATAGAAGGGATAATAGGAATACTTACCCCACAAAGGGACCATCTCTTGAGGGAACCCAAATCTTAGAGAAATTATGTGAATTGCAAAAATCTATTGAACCTCTTAAAAATGTTGGAGGGAACCTTCACTTCATGAATACATTGATTACACTTTGCAATAAGCGGTTGGATGCTCTAGATCTAAAAATCTCCGAGTATGAAGGGAAACCTAAGGAACCTCCTGGATTTGAGCATAACTCCATTAAAAAGATAAATACCAAAGATGACAGTACCTAGATCTATCCTTGCTTTTATGCCTAGCTAGGGGCGTTAAATGATAGCCCTTGTTGGGAGGCAACCCAATTTTATTTTTATTCCTTTATTTTTGCTCCTGTTTAGTAATAAATAATTTATCTAGCCTCTGTTTTGGTTGTGTTTTTTGTGTTTAATTAGTGTTTGTGCCAAGTAGAACCATTGGGAAGACTTGGGGAAAGTCTTTTTGATCTTGCTGTAAAAAACAGAAACTTTAGCGTTCATGAGAATTGATACCATTTTTATTGGAGAGTGATATTTAGTTAATTCTTTTTGCAGATGGTTAATATATAAATTCCTCACGTCCAGCAATTTATTTTAGAATTTTTGGGTTTCCAGAAGTATTCGAAACCTACAGATTACTACAGACTGTTCTGTTTTTGACAGATTCTGTTTTTCATGTGTTGTTTGCTTATTTTGATGAATCTATGGCTAGTAAAAGAGTTTATAAACTATACATAAGTTGGAATACTTTAGGTTTAACACCAATGTAAATCAATAATGAGTTCATTACAGTACCTTGAAGTGGTGGTTTGTTTTCTTTTACTAACAGAGCTCACGAAGATTTTCTTTTAAGTTTTGTGCTGTGAAGTTTTCAAGTTTTGGGTAAAGATTTGATGGATTATGGAACAAGGAGTGGAAAGAGCCTAAGCTTGGGGATGCCCATGGCACCAAAAGATAAAATCCAAGGACACCAAAAAGCCTAAGCTTGGGGATACCCTGGAAGGCATCCCCTCTTTCGTCTTCGTCTATCGGTAACTTTACTTGGAGCTATATTTTTATTCGCCACATGATATGTGTTTTGCTTGGAGCGTCTTGTATGATTTGAGTCTTTGCTTTCTATTTTACCACAATCATCCTTGCTATACACACCTTTTGGGAGAGACACACATGAATTGTAATTTATTAGAATACTCTATGTGCTTCACTTATATCTTTTGAGCTATATAGTTTTTTGCTCTAGTGCTTCGCTTATATCTTTTAGAGCACGGCGGTGGTTTTATTTTATAGAAATAATTGATCTCTCATGCTTCACTTATATCATTTTGAGAGTCCTTTAGAACAGCATGGTAATTCACTTTGGTTATAAATTTTAAATGCTAAGAGAAGTTGGATGCTTGATAGATGGTTTTGAGATATAAAGGTGGTAATATTAGAAGTGTGCTAGTTGAGTAATTGTGAAATTGATGAATACTTGTGTTCAAGTTGGCAAGTCCCATAGCATGCACGTATGGTGAACGTTATGTGACAAATTTGAAGCATGGGGTGTTCTTTGATTGCTTTCCTTATGAGTGGCTGTCGGCGACGAGCGATGGTCTTTTCCTACCAATCTATCCCCCTAGGAGCATGTGCGTAGTGCTTGGTTTTGATGACTTGTAGATTTTTGCAATAAGTATGTGAGTTCTTTATGACTAATGTTGAGTTCGTCGATTATACGCACTCTCACCCTTCCATAATTGCTAGCCTCTTCGGTAACGTGCATTGCCCTTTCTCACATCGAGAGTTCGTGCAAACTTCGCCGGTGCATCCAAACCCTGTGATATGATACGCTCTATCACACATAAGCCTCCTTATAACTTCCTCAAAACAGCCACCATACCTACCTATTATGGCACTTCCATAGCTATTTCGAGATATATTGTCATGCAACTTTCCACCGTTCCATTTATTATGACACGCATCATCATTGTCATATTGCTTTGCATGATCATGTAGTTGACATCGTATTTGTGGCAAAGCCACCGTTCATAATTTTTTCATACATGTCACTCTTGATTCATCGCAATCCCGGTACACCATCGGAGGCATTCACATAGAGTCATATTTTTTCTAAGTATCGAGTTGTAATTCTTGAGTTGTAAGAAAATAAAAGTGTGATGATCATCATTAGAGCATTGTCCCATGTGAGGAAAGGATGATGGAGACTATGATTCCCCCACAAGTCGGGATGAGACTCCAGACGAAAAAAAATAAAAAAAGAAAGAAAGAAAAGAGGCCAAAAAAAGAAGGCCCAAATAAAAAATAAAAAAATGAGAGAAAAAGAGAGAAGGGACAATGTTACTATCCTTTTTCGACACTTGTGCTTCAAAGTAGCACCATGATCTTCATGATAGAGAGTCTCTTATTTTGTCACTTTCATATACTAGTGGGAATTTTTCATTATAGAACTTGGCTTGTATATTCCAATGATGGGCTTCCTCAAATGCCCTAGGTCTTCGTGAGCAAGCAAGTTGGATGCAGACCCACTTAGTTTCTTTGATTAGCTTTCATATATTTATAGCTCTAAGTGCATCTGTTGCATGGCAATCCCTACTCCTTGCATTGACATCAATCGGTGGGCATCTCCATAGCCCATTGATTATCCGCGTCAATGTGAGACTTTCTCCCTTATTATCTTCTCACACAACCTTAATCATCATATTCTATTCCACCCATAGTGATATGTCCATGTCTCGTGCTCATATATTGTGTAAAAGTTGAAAGAGTTTGAAAAGGCTAAGTATGAAACAATTGCTTGGATTGTCATCGGGGTTGTGCATGATGAGAGCATTTTGTGTGACGAAAATGAAGCATGGCCAAACTATATGACTTTGTAGGGATAAGTTTTCTTTGGCTATGGTATTTTGATAAGACATAATTGCTTGATTAACATACTTGGAGTATTACTATTTTTATGTCAACAATAAACTTTTATCTTGAATCTTTCGGATCTGAGCATTCATACCACAATAGAGAAAAATACATTGAAGAATATTCTAGAAAGCATTCCACATCAAAAATTCTGTTTTTAACTTTTATCATTTACCTACTCGAGGACGAGCAGGAATTAAGCTTGGGGATGCTGATACGTCTCCAACGTATCTATAACTTTTGATTGTTCCATGCTATTATATTATCTGTTTTGGCTGTTAATGGACTTTATTTTACACTTCTATATTATTTTTGGGACTAACCTATTAACCAGAGGCCCAGCCCAAATTGCTGTTTTTTGCCTATTTCAGTGTTTCGTAGAAAAGGAATATCAAACGGAGTCCAAACGGAATGAGACCTTCGGGAACGTGATTTTTGGAACAAACATGATCCATGAGACTTGGAGTGGACGTCAAGAATCAATCGAGGAGGCCACGAGACAGGGGGCGCGCCCACCCCCTGGGGGCGCCCTCCACCCATGTGGGCCCCTCGTTGCTCCACCGACCTACTTCTTCCTCCTATATATATCCATATACCCCGCAAACATCTAGGAGCACCACGAAACCCTATTTCCACCGCCGCAAGCTTCTGTACCCAAGAGATCCCATCTTGGGGCCTTTTCCGGAGCTCTGCCGGAGGGGGCATTGATCAGGGAGGGCCTCTACATCAACTCCATGGCCCCTCCGATGATGTGTGAATAGTTTACCTCAGACCTTCGGGTCCATAGATAGTAGCTAGATGGCTTCTTCTCTCTCTTTGGATCTCAATACAAAGTTCTCCTCGATTCTCTTGGAGATCTATTCGATGTAATCTTCTTTTGCGGTGTGTTTGTTGAGATCCGATGAATTGTGGGTTTATGATCAAGTTTATCTATGAACAATATTTGAATCTTCTCTGGATTCTTTTATGTATGATTTGTTTATATTTGCAAGTCTCTTCGAATTATCAGTTTGGTTTGGCCTACTAGATTAATCTTTCTTGCAATGGGAGAAGTGCTTAGCTTTGGGTTCAACCTTGCACTGCTCGATCCCAGTGACAGAAAGGGAAAAAATATGTATTGCATTGTTGCCATCAAGGATAAAAAGATGGGGTTTACATCATATTGCATGAGTTTATCCCTCTATATCATGTCATCTTGCTTAAGGCGTTACTCTATTCTTATGAACTTAATACTCTAGATGCATGTTGGATAGTGGTCGATGTGTGGAGTAATAGTAGTAGATGCAGAATCGTTTCGGTCTACTTGTATCGGACGTGATGCCTATATACATGATCATACCTAGATATTCTCATAATTATTCGCTTTTCTATCAATTGCTCGACAGTAATTTGTTCACCCACTGTAATACTTATGCTATCTTGAGAGAAGCCACTAGTGAAACCTATGGCCCCCGGGTCTATTTTCCATCATACAAGTTTCCAATCTATTTTATTTTGCAATATTTACTTTCAATCTATATCATAAAAATACCAAAAATATTTATCTTATTATTATCATCTCTATCAGATCTCACTCTTGCAAGTGGCCGTGAAGGGATTGACAACCCGTTTATCCCGTTGGTTGCGAGGTTCTTATTTGTTTGTGTAGGTACGAGGTGACTCGCGCGTGGTCTCCTACCGAATTGATACCTTGGTTCTCAAAAACTGAGGGAAATACTTACACTGCTTTACTTCACCATCCTTTCCTCTTTAATGGAAAACCAACGCAGTGCTCAAGAGGTAGCAGGGGCCACCAGGTGGGCACAACCCACCTGGGCGCGCCTGGAGGGGGCGCACCCTGGTGGGTTGTGCTCACCCAGGGCCCCCCTCCGGTGGTTCTTGGCTCCAGTATTTTTTATTTTATTCTGAAATAAATCTCCAAAAAGTTGCGTTCCATTCTGAGAACTTTTATTTCTGCACAAAAATAACACCATGGTAGTTCTGCTGAAAACAGCGCTAGTCCGGGTTAGTTTCATTGAATCATGCAAATTAGAGTCCAAAACAAGAGGAAAAGCGTTAGGAAAAGTAGATATGATGGAGACGTATCAACTCCCCCAAGCTTAAACCTTTTGCTTGTCCTCAAGCAATTCAGTTGATAAACTGAAAGTGAAAAATAAAAACTTTTACAAACTCTTTTGCTCTTGTTTACATAAATAAGCTTAAGTAGCACCTAGGTTTTCAGCAAAGATCATGACTAACCATATCCGAAATAACTCTTAGAAATTATATTAACTCATATCAATGTCATATTCAACTAGCGAGCAATAATAAGATATCTCAAATGCCAACACTTTGTCAGGACAATCATGATACAATATGACAATAGTGGTATCTCGCTAGCCATTTCTGAGACTGCAAAACACAAATGCAATGCACCTCCAAATTTCAAGCAACGATTAAACATTGTAATTCATGGTAGAAAAGATCCAGTCATGATGCACCCAACATTAACTATACACAATGCATGAGGATAACAATAGTGCTCTCACATCTGGCGCTTATTTGAGAAGGTGATGACTCAACATAAAATTAAATAGATAGGCTCTTCGCAGAGGGAACCAGGGATTTGCAGAGGTGCCAGAGCTCAAAGTTTTAAAAACAGAGATAAATGTAATTTTGAGAAATACACCCTTCCTGTTTACTTCACGATCAAAAGTTATCAATATCTTCCATGCTAAACACATTAGTGGCAGTTCCCAAGCGATAAAAGTAAGTTTTACTCCCCCTCCACCAACAAACACATTCCACGGTTAGCCGAATCCATGGGTACCATCCATACCAACAACAATCCTGGGGGAGTTTTGTTTAATTATTTGCAATTTTTGAATTCAGGATTGGAAATCCCTATTACCTCCCGTCTTGTGCAAGGACGAGTGAATAAACACTCATCGTGAGAATAACCCGCTTAGCATGGAAGATGCCGACTACCCCTTGTCGCTCTATGAACAATCCAAGCACACAAAAACAGATGTTTATTTGAAGTTTTAGAGGTGGCACATGCAAATTTACTTAGAACGGCAGGGTAATGCCACATATAGGTAGATATGGTGGACTCATCTGGAATAACTTGGGTTTTAGGATTTTTGATGCACAAGCAGTATTCTCGCTTAGCACAAGTGAAGGCTAGCAAATAGGTTGAGAAGCGGCCAGCTAGAGAGTGAAAATGGTCATGAACATGCATTTTGAATAATGAACATTGGATACTAGCATGAGTAGGACATGGACACCATGAACATAAATATTATAGAGGTTATGTTGGTTTTGATTCAACTACATGCATGAACATGTACCAAGTCAAGCCACTTGAAACATTCAGAGGAGGATACCATATCATCATACTACATCACAATCATTTTAATGTAATGTTAACATCCAAGATAAATCATTATTCACTCCTAGCTACTAAAGCATGGCATGAGAAACTATAATCTCTAATTTTCATTGCAAACATGTTTGATCATAATATGATGAATCATGGATACTAGTAGATTAAACATGTTTACAAAAATAGAACAAGTTGAGTTCACACATGTTTCTCTCTGCCATAGCCAATTCATAAAATATCATCATTATTGCCTTTCACTTGCACAACCGAATGATATGAAAATAATAATAGTGCAAGAGTGCATTGCAATTTGGGCTCTTTGTTAGATTGACAATTATGCATATGAGAGCCACTCAACATTTTCATCGTGGTCCTCTCCTTGGTATGACTCAATAAAAAGAAAAGAAATTCAGAGAAACATGCTGACATATTTTTGGACTTTTTAGTTTTTCTTGAAGAAGGCAAATTAAAAGGAAGAAAATAAAAACAAGAATACACTGGAGAGCTCCCAACAAGCAAGAATAAGAATCGGGAAATATTTTTGGATTTTCTTTTGATACTACAACTAATTAGACTCGAAAGAAAAACCGAAAATAAGCAAGAAATATTTTTGGGTTTTCTCAAAGTTCTTCAAACATGCAAGAAGAAAGCGAGAAAAATAAATCTAACAAGGACAATACAATGAAAAAGCGTGAACACCGACATCTGGAATAAAATCTGTGAGCGTGAATATGATGTCGGTGAAAACACGTTCTCCCCCAAGGCTTAGGCTTTTGGACTAGGTTGGTAATCACCATCCGTAGCAGCCATCCGGCCCCATCTCAAAGTGTTGTGGAGCAGGCACCTGAGCATCCCACTCCTGAGGCTCCTCCTCTGCCAACGCCTGAGCATTCCGATAGGCAAGGATGTCATCTGGCATGATCCTGTATCCTCCCCTGGCAATAGAACCAAACAAAGTAGGTGCAGGCAACAGAATAATATCATGAGTATCCACACTGAAAACTAGGTTGTAAGGAATATTATGAATAGAGTTATCAATATCAGTAAACTGGTGGTCCTCCATTGCCTGGTGATCTAAATAAACCTTGACCAAACAATGATCTTGTTGGTGTATCAGAACGTTAAAGTGCCTCGCTAAGCGAGTAGCGTAAATACCGATCCTATTAAGGTGTAGACGATGTGCAATAATAGCCCCTAGGCTAAAGTTGTTTTCACTGTAAAGTGCACGACGTAAGACAGCGAAATCGGGGGCACTAAGTGCACCAACCTTCTCTCTAGCAAGTAAACACTTCGCATTGAATAGAGCAAAATAATGCACATAATGGCAGTGACACTCGATACCCCTCTCTCATCTCCCACTGACATAGTACGATAAAAGTCCTCAATCTCTGCAGATCTAGGCTCTCTTATTTCCCCGTCAAAAGAGATCAAGCATATGTCACAAAAGTCAGTGAGTGGTATCTGACGGGTTTTAGCATATAAATTAAACCGCACCTCAGGCGGATTATTCCTACTCAGAAAATGAAAATTTTGCACAAAGGAATTTGTAAGGAGATGGTATTGTTCACATTCAGCTGTGATGAAGGCGGTAAGGCTAGCATTAGCAGCAAATTGTGCGGACTCTTGACGGATCCTGGCTCCATCCATGAAGGGGTTATGCAGCCATTCGCACGGCTGCACCTCCGCCCTTCTCCGAGTATGGAGGTCATTGTCCGGTGATTCCCCAATGACCCCCTTGGCATTTTTCTTGGAGGCAAACTTCCTAAAGAAACTCATCTTATTCCTATAGATTAAATTCTAAAAAATTTAGTCCACAAAATTTTTGTCAACAAAACTTCACAAGATGCATATAGGCCATATCAAGCATTCAAACTACTTAGAACTCTAAGAATTTTTATGGGACAAAATGCAAGCTCATCTACAGCAGCACCAAGATTAGGTAATTATTCAACAATATTCAGAAAAATTGTGTTAAATTTTCAGGGCATTCTAAGCACCTTTTATTTTTGGGTCATTTTTTATTGCACGGAAAATCTAGAAAACAGGATAAACATGGTATTTTATATTATTTAACTAAGAATAACAGAAAATAGAAAGTAAGGACAGAAGGTAGTGCCTACTAAATTCATCAACTTCATACCTCATAAAAATGATCCATTAATAAGGTTGATCAAGTCTTATTAATAACCACCTTCGATTAGCATGAAACCGAAGAACTTTCGTAAAACACTAAGTTACCTCAACGGGGATATGGACATCCCGAACAATAAGTATATCATATTTCTTTTTGGTAGTAGGTAGAGGTAGTTGAAAACTTCCAATAGTGATTGTTGGAGATTTTTCAATAACATTAATACCATTCACTTGGAACTGTTTCTTCGGAAAGTGCACCGTATGCTCATTACCATTGATATGAAAAGTGACCCATTGATATGAAAAGTGACCTTGCTTTTATTGCAATCAATAAAAGCCCCTATAGTATTTAAAAAGGGTCTACCAAGGATAATCGACATGTTGTCATCCTCGGGCATCTCAAGTATAACAAAGTCAGTTAAAATAGTAACATTTGCAACAACAACAGGCACATCCTCACAAATACCGATAGGTATGACAGTTGATTTATCGGCCATTTGCAAAGATATTTTAGTAGGTGTGAGTTTATTCAAATCAAGTCTTTTATATAAAGAGAAAGGCATAACACTAACACTAGCTCCTAAATCACACAAAGCTGTTTTAACATAGTTTCTTTTGATGGAACAAGGTATAGTTGGTATTCCCGGATCTCCAAGTTTTTTAGGCACTCCATCCTTGAAAGAATAATTAGCAAGCATTGTGGAGATTTCAGCTTCAAGTATCTTTCTTTTATTAGTGATGATGTCTTTCATGTATTTGCCATAAGGGGCCATCTTTAAAATACCAGTCAAGCGAGTGCGTAAAAAGACTGGCCTTAGCATTTCAGCAAAGCGTTCAAATTCTTCATTATATTTCTTCTTATTTAGTTTGGGTGGAAAGGGCATGAGTTTTTGAACCCATGGTTCTCTTTCTTAACCATATTTTCTAGCCACAAAGTCTCTTTTATCATATCTTTTTTCTAGTTTGTGGGTTATCAAGATCAACAGAAAGTTCTGTCTCAACATCATTATTTGGTTCTTTATCATTGTTTGGTTGAGTGTCCTTATGAACATCATCATTGTCTTTTTAATTATCACTAGGTTAATGTTCATTACCAGATTGAGTTTCAGCATCAGAGATAGAAACACCATTATTATCTTCGAGAGGTTTTTCTATTTCAGGTTCACTAGAGGTATGCAAAGTCCTATCATTTTTCTTTTTCTTTTTAGAAGGACTAGGTGCATCAGTGTTAATTCTTTGAGAGTCTTGTTCAATTCTTTTAGGGTGTCCCTCAGGATAAAGTGGTTCCTGAGTCATTCTACCTCCTCTACTCATTACTCTAACAGCATGATCATTGATATTATTGTTCATTTCATCAAGCAATACTGTTTGAGATTTAGCAACTTGTTCTAACTGAGTAGGAGCCATAGAGGAATGTTTTCCTACACCTCTAACATCATTAGAGATTCTAAATAAGAAGTCACTCAAGTGAGCAATCATATCAGAGTTGTGTTTCAATTGTTTCATAACATTTTCATTGAAGTGATCTTGTTTCCTAATATAGTTATCAAACTCATAAAGGCATTAAATAGGATGCATATTATAAGGGTTGTCCTTTTCATCAAATTTAAATGAAGAGTTTACCTCTACCACCTTGGGTGGTGGTGTATCAAGTCCATGTATTTCTTCAATAGGAGGTAAAATTTTCACATCTTCGGCTTTAATACCTTTTTTCGCCATACATTTCTTTGCCTCTTGCATATTGATACGTCTCCAACGTATCTATAATTTTTTATTGTTACATGTTGTTATATTATCATTCTTGGATGTTTTATAATCACTAGGAAAGCCTGAGGATGCCAGCTCATTTATATACTCTCTAGGAACATCATCATCCTCTCCATCCCCCGTCATTATCAGCGCCACGTGGTTGCCGCTTAGCAGCCCATTTTGAGTTCCGCCGAGAGGTCCTATTTGGAGAACCCTACAATGAACAAAAAATATTAACTACGGATAGGGTAAAAGAAAAGAGCATAAATAAATGGCCACATGATAAAAGAAAAAGAAAATATGAACCTCTATTTCACTACTAGGCACATTTCCTCTGGTTGCACAGTAATGTATCCCTAGTTGCGCAGGATCCAAGACCCTAGTTGCACAGAACTAAGATAAAATCATTTTCCTAGTTTGCTTACAAATTTGGCTAGAAGATATGATAGATTGCACAGGAAGGCTCCCCAAGTTGCATAGAACTGACACCAAAAACTGATATACAGAGAACGAAAATTATTTGCCTAGTTTGCTTACAAATTGGGCTACAAAGATATGATAGATTGCTAAGGAACCCCTAGTTGCACAGAACTAACACCAAAAACTTGATATACAAAGAACAAAATTTATTTTGCCTAGTTTGCTTACAAAATTTGGCTATCAAATGTAATAGATTGCATAGGAAGGCACCCTAGTTGCACAGGGAGGCGCCCCTACTTGCACAGAACTAACACCAAAAATTGACTTACGAATTTGGCTAGTGGGCTATGATAAATTGCACAGGAACGTGGCCCTAGTTGCAGAAAAAATAGTCTGACTACACATAGGAATTCTCCCTCTCAAAATCAGCAAAAATCATGCGAAAAGCCGCCGGGGCTAGTGCTCTACCTTCCCCTAGCAGATCAACTATAGATACATGGTTGTTAATCCATGGAAGGACATATCCGCCAGCATAGCAAAGCCTGCACGCTGCATCCGTGTAGTTTGACCCCAGCCACCATGGATCCGACCACCACGCCCTTCTACTACACAACAAGGCCGGCAGAAACCCTTGCTACGGACTTCTCCATCCCGTCCATGCTCCTTTTCCCCATCCATGACCACGATGCTTGCACGCCACCGCCCCGTCCTCCACGCTTGACCATGATGGATCCGATCACCGCGCTCTTTCCCCCACCCCAGCCTGTTGGATCAATGGATCCAAAGAGAGGCGGTCTCCTACCTGTATGTCCCCTCCCAAGAGCTCTCACGGTACCCCCTTAGGAAAGTGGAGGAGGAGACAAAAGCGATGCTTCTCCAGCTCCATGGTCCCGGCTGATCTACTCGGCCTGCACCGCCGGATCCGCTGCATCTCCCTCGACCTCTAGGGGCGTCGATGCCGGGAGGAGGAACCGGGCGGTAGCCACATCGCCTAGAGGAGGAGCTCGGCGGAGGGACGCATGGCCTGGAGAAGGAGCGGGAGGCGGCCGCGTCGCAGGGAGGTGAGCAGCAGTGCGGGACGGCAGGTAGTGGGAGGTGGGACGAATGGATAAGATGCAAGAGGTGGACGAGTGCGTGTGCTGATTTGTCAGTAGCGAGGTCGCTCGGGGCAACAAAACAGTCTCCCGACAAAATAGCACCTGAATCTCGTGGGCCACACGATTCGCACGGAACGAGCGGTCAAGGCTTGGCCTCTCGTTTTGACCGAATAGTGCGGGTGCACTTTTAGGATTTCAGGAAAAAACAATAATACGACCTGAATGCTTATGGGAATTCGTCGCCATCTCCACCTCCTTCTATTCTGTCGCTCCACCTCTCTCATCCCTATCTGTGCACGGGCGTTTCGGCACCAACACCCCATCTCCCTCATTGCGGTGCTCGGGAGGTTCGGCGGCGCGTCGCTCGGTGGCCTCCGGCCACGCCCCCTCCTTCCTTTTGCTTCCCACCTGTGACCTCCACGAGGGAGGAGCGCAACCCAAGTTTCCTTGCCGCCAAGTTCCGGTGAGGGCTGGTGGCAACGACCCACCCCCACTGCAGGGGCTTCTTTTCCTCTCCGCTATCCGGCCAGTCCCAGGCTCGTCCGGACCCCCCCCCCCCCCCCCCCCCCCCCCGCGCTGTCAACGTGGATGTGCCAAACCTGTTCTATTTAGTCGATAGATGCGGAAAAGAATTCTATGAGACCGGGTCTCACGTGGGACCCATCCTGATGGATGACACGTGGCATTCACAAATCACAAAGCATCCGCCACCCCCACTTAAAATCAGGGGGGAGAGAAATTAGATGCTTTGTGATTTGTGAATGCCACGTGTCATCTATCAGGATGGGTCTCATCTGCTAACCGTGAGACCTGGTCTCATATAATTTTTTTCCGATAGATGCCCTCGAGCTGGTTCTCTCTTTCGTTGATTCTTTCCTTGATCTTGAGGCGCTTGTTGCTTTTAGATTGCCCACATATATGTATCGGTGAAATATGATGTAAAATAGCAAGGTGGTACTATCTAATATAAAGTGGAATATTCTCTAGTTCGCAATTGGAGATTTCGATCCTGAGCACAGATGATTTTCTCTTTGCCTCCTTTGGTAGGCAGCATGGGCCTGGGCCGCGAGGCAAAAAAAAGGTTACGAACCTCCTAGACTTTGCGGAAAGAAAAAACCACCTCGATTACCAAGCGAAAACGCGGGCACTATATATTCTATAATATAAAATATGGGACAGTGAATCATTCGCCGTGCCAGAGCGGCCGGCGCGCTTTCGGCTAGAGCCGGGTAGGCGGCGGCCCATGGCCCATAGCAAATTTTCTGGCCCATGTGATACGAAGATGTGAAAACGAAACTGGATGGACGAAATTTAGTACCATCTCATGTATATGTTTTAAATTCGAACTGAAAGCGTAAATTCACGGGAAGAAGCGTATTGTGACGGTGAACCCACAAAGTCAATCCATGCTTTATTATTAGGGAAAGATTTTATAGTCATTTTATATCATTTTTTGGTAATAACCTATTGACATAGTGCTAAGTGCTAGTTGTTGTTTTCTGCATGTTTTTACATCGCGGGAAATCAATACCAAACGGAGTCCAAACGCAGCGAAAGTTTTTGTGGATTTTTTTGGACCAGAAGACATCCAATGGGTCGGAGAAGTGCCTGGGGGTGCTCCGAGGGGAGCACAACCCACCAGGGCACGCCTGAAGGCCCAGGCATGCCCTGGTGGGTTGTGCCCACCTCGGGTGCCTCCAGAACTGACTCTTTGCTTTATAAACACCCCAATATTCCAGAAACCCTAGGGGAGTGGACAAAAATCAATTCCAGCCCCTGCAGAGTCCAGAACTACCAGATCCAATCTAGACACCATCACAGAGGGGTTCATCATGTCTATTGGTGCCTCTCTGATGATGTGTGAGTAGTTCTTTGTCGACCTTCGGGTCCGTAGTTAGTAGCTAGATGGCTTCCTCTCTCTCGTTTGATTCTCAATGCAATGGTCTCTTGGAGATCCATATGATGTAATTCTTTTGCGGTGTGTTTGTTGGAATCCGATGATATGATCAGATCTATCTTTTTATCCACGAACGTTATTTGAATCTTCTTTGATCTCTTATATGCATGATTGCTTATAGCCTCAAATTTCTTCTCTGGTATTCGTGATGGGTTCAATCTTACAGTGCTTGATCCCAGTGACAGAAGGGGAACCGACATGTATGTATCGTTGCCATTAAGGATAACAAGATGGGCTCTATTTCTACATAAAAAGATCTTGTCTACATCATGTCATCGTTCGTATTGCATTACTCTGTTTCTCCATGAACTTAATACACTAGATGCATGCTAGATAGCGGTCGATGTGTGGAGTAATAGTAGTAGATGTAGGCAGGAGTCGGTCTACTAATCTTAGACGTGATGCCTATATAATGATCATTGCCTGGATATCGTCATGATTATTTGAAGTTCTATCAATTTCCCAACAGTAATTTGTTTACCCGCCGTTTTCTATTTTTCTCGAGAGAAGCCACTAGTGAAATCTATGGCCCCCGGGTCTCTTCTTTAATATATTTGCCTTTGTGATCTATTTTCCTTTGCTTTTATTTTCAGATCTATTAAACTAAAAATACAAAAATACCATACTACACTTTATTTTATTTGGCGTTCGATCTATCAAATTATTACAACTCTCTCACGTCCGTTTGCCAATTTCTGGCGCTGTAACCCGAAAGGGATTGACAACCCCTTTAACACGTCGGGTTGCGAGTATTTGTTATTTGTGTGCAGGTGTTGGTTATGTAGTGTTGCTTGGTTCTCCTACTGGTTCGATAACCTTGGTCTCATCACTGAGGGAAATACCTACTGTTGTTGTGCTGCATCATCCCTTCCTCTTTGGGGAAATACTGATGTAGTTCTAGCAGACATCACATATCTTCAGGACTGAGATATAAGATACCCCTCTTCTTCGAAGTGGGTTTAGGCAGTGGTTCGGGAAGAGTCCAATCATCATAATATTTCAATTGTTATTCAATAATTCCTCAGCTTGTTCAACAGTTTGTTCCCTGAAAACACAACCAGCACAACTATCTAGGAAGTCCCTTGAAGCATCTGTTTGTCCGTTATAGAAGATATCAAGTATTTCATTTTTTAAGTGGATAATCAGGCAAAGCATTAAGTAGTTGGAGAAGCCTCCCCCAAGCTTGTGGGAGACTCTTCTTCAATTTGCACAAAGTTAAATATTTCCTGTAAGGCAGCTTGTTTCTTATGAGCAGGAAAATATTTTTCAGAGAAATAATAAATCATATCCTTGGGACTACACACACAACTAGGAGTAAGAATATTGTACCATATCTTAACATCACCCTTTAATGAGAACGGAAATAACTTGAGGATATAATAGTAGCGAATTTTCTCATCATGAGCAAAAAGGGTGGCTATATCATTCAACTTAGTAAGGTGGGCCACAACAGTTTCATTATCATAGCCATGGAAAGGATCAGATTCAACCAAATTAATTAACTCTGGGTCGACAGATGATAACCCAGAAGTATAGGGGATTGCAACAGTTTTCGAGGGTAGAGTATTCAACCCAAATTTATTGTTTGAACACAGGGGAGCCAAAGAATATTTGCAAGTATTAGCAGCCGAGTTGTCAATTCAACCACACCTGGAGATTAATTATCTACATCAAAGTGATTAGTAGAAAAAGTAGTATGATAGTTTTGATAGTGGTGGTAACAGCAATAGTAACGGTAACATTGATAGCAATGATTTTGTAGCAAGTGCAACAGTAAAAGTAGTAGTAGTAACTTAGCAAGATCAATATATAGGAAATTTGTACGCATTGGATCGGTAGATTCATTGGATGATATTCATCATATAACAGTCATAACCTAGGGCGATACAAAACTAGCTCCAGTTCATAAATATAATGTGGGCATGTATTCCGTAAATAGTCATACGTATGTGCTTATGGAATGAACTTGCATGACATCTTTTGTCCTACCCTCCTGTGGCAGCGGGGTCCATATGGAAACTAAGGGATATTAAGGTCTCCTTTTAATAGACAACCGGAACAGAGCATTAACACATAGTGAATACATGAACTCCTCAAACTACGGTCATCACCGGAAAGTATCCCGAATACTGTCACTCCGAGCTTTACGGATCACAACACGTAATAGGTGAATATGACTTTCAAGATTGGATCTAGAACATAGATATAATGGTGATAAGATAAATGGTTCAGATCTGAAATCATGGCACCCGGGCCCAAAGTGACAAGCATTAAGCATGGCAAAGTCATAACAACATCAATCTCAAAACATAATGGATACTAGGGATCAAGCCCTAACAAAACTAACTCGATTCAATGATGAATCTCATCCAACTCCTCACCAACCAGCGAGCCTACGAAGGCATTACTCACTCCCGGTGGGGAGCATCATGGAATTGGCGATGAAGGAGGGTTGGTGATGACGAAGATCAAAGACCCCCCTCTCTGGAGCCCTAAACGAACTCCAGATCTGGCCTCCCGATGAAGAACAGGAGGTGGCGACGGCTCCGTATCATGAAACGAGATAATTCTTCGTCCTTGATTTTTTCTGAAAAATGTGATTTTCTAGCGTCGGAGATAGGATCTGCAGGGCCACCAGGTGGACACAACCCACCTGGGCGCGCCAGGAGGGGGGCGCGCCCTGGTGGGTTGTGCTCCCCCAGGGACCCCCTCCGGTGGTTCTTGGCTCCAGTATTTTTCTTTTATTGTATAAAAATTCTCCAAAATGTTCCGTTCCAATTCGAGAACTTTTATTTCTGCAAAAAAACAACACCATGGTAGTTCTGCTCAAAACAACGATAGTCCGGGTTAGTTTCATCCAAATCATGCAAATTAGAGTTCAAACAAGAGGAAAAGCGTCAGGAAAAGTAGATACGACAGAGACGTATTACACCTGCATGACATTCTTTGGGCCAACCGTGACAAAAAAAATCATGGTAGAGGCGAGGGCGAGGAAAATTTTGAGGAGTTCCTGATTACGGTGTGTGGTCGGGGCCGAGCGATGCACTGTGGTTTGCACGTTTCTCTCGTGTATGCACGTGTGTGTGAGGCGTTGGATAACTGAACCTGAGGGATTGCACTAGCTATGTTACTGAATGTCTGAACCCAAGGGATCGATCCCTTGGCTATTAACTGAACCCGAGCGATTCATTCGCTGCTGACTGAACCCGAGAGATTCCTTCGCTGCTACTGCTAACTGAACCCAATCGATCGATCAGTGTGTTGCTTACTAAAGCCGATCGAGCCCCTGTGCTAGACGTAGCCAGCCGGTGTTGGGTTGCCTCTCGATGAACAGTGACCATAGCTACCGTGCGCGAGGTATGTAGTACGAGTCGAGACGTGGTGAGTGAAGCCGGTTGGTTGGTTGTGGATGAACAGTTCCGGATGGGGGTTGGATGAATAGGACCCCGTGATAGTAGGACGTTGCCACTGGATGAACAGGTCCCTGAGGAGGCCGCCACACCCTAGCCGGTTGGGGGTGGGTGAACAGGACCCCGTGGAGGCTCTATGAACAGTAGCCGGTGGAGGCTGGAGCGAGACGCAGTTGATAGTGGATGAATAGTGGTCTGTGGAGTCCTGTTTTGGGGTACGCCACAACCCTCCCAATGAACATGACCCCGTTTCGCTAGTAGGCGCTCCAACATAAGTCTGTTTCCTCCATTTTGCGGTACGCCACACCCCTCCCGATGAACAAGACCCCGTTTCGACCGTAGGCGCTCGATCAAAAGTTTGTTTCCTTTGTTTTGTGGTACGACAAACCCTTCCCGATGAATAGGACCCTGTTTTGACCGTATGCGGTTGAAAGCACAAGTGCTCCCTGGTGATTTTGATAATTAATGACAACATATCTCTTGTTGGACTAATACTTTTACCTAGTATGTTTCAGACAAGTTCATAAGTGGCATGGACTAAAGGATGTGGAACCCCTTCAAGATGCTAAGGACAAAGGATTAGCTCAAGATTCAAGATCAAGACTCTACATTTTCTATTTTAGTGATCCAAGATCACATTGAGTCTATAGGAAAAGCCAATACTATCAAGAGGGGATGAGGTGTTGCGTAATGGCTCGCTTGCTCAAAGTGCTTAGTGATATGCTCCAAAACCCTCAACTACCTTACCCACATCCACATATGACCTAAACCAAAAGTCAAACTCGGCCCCACCGATTCTTCTATCCGGCGCCACCGAGTTCAGATATCATAGCCACTACCACAAACCCTAGGCAAATCGGTTTCACCGATAGGGATCTCCATCTCACCGAGATGGTATTGTAATCTCTCTGTGTATGTCCATTACCAAATTCGGTCCCACCGAGATTGAGCAGTCGGTACTACCTAGATTACAATGCGAACTTTCTAGTTAGCTTATTACCAAAATCGGTCCCACCGAGTTTGTGTAATCGGTCTCACCAAGTTTGCCTGACCAACTCTCTGGTTAGCTTATTACCAAAATCGGTCCCACCGAGTTTGTGTAATCGGTCTCACTGAGATTACGTTATGCCCTAATCCTAACCATATCGGTCCTACCGAGTTGCATCTCAGTCCCACCGAAAATCCTAACGGTCACTAGGTTTGCTAAATCGGTCCAACCGAGTTTCTCAATTCGGTCTCACCGAGATTGGTAAATTGTGTGTAACGGTTAGTTTTTGTGTGGATGCTATATATACCCCTCCACCCACTCTTCATTCGTGGAGAAATCCATCAGAACATACCTACACTTCCAATACACATTTTTTGAGAGAGAACCACCTACTCATGTGTTGAGGCCAAGATATTCCATTCCCACCATATGAATCTTGATCTCTAGCATTCACCAAGTTGCTTTCCACTCAAATCTTCTTTCCACCAAATCCATATCCTGTGAGAGAGAGTTGAGTGTTGGGGAGACTATCATTTGAAGCACAAGAGCAAGGAGTTCATCATCAACACACCATTTGTTACTTCTTGGAGAGTGGTGTCTCCTAGATTGGCTAGGTGTCACTTGGGAGCCTCCGACAAGATTGTGGAGTTGAACCAAGCACTACAAAAAAATACACTTCCGTGATGATACGTGTTTGTCACAGTAGGTCGCTTTTTTTGTCATGCATGTACATCCATGACAAATTTATGACAGAATCAAGATAGTCATACCTGTGCTGTCGTAGAAGTGTTCCATGACATTACCAAAATTATCATCACGGAAGTGTCCACTTCCTTGACGATAAATCGCGCGTCACAAAAGTGCTTTTGTCAAGGGTGACCGACACGTAGCATCCACCATAACGGAACACCGTTAAGCTATCGGGTCGGGTTTTGGATCCGATAACCCGTTAACAGCCCCGGCCAATGGGGATTTTCCACGTGTAAAATCATCATTGGCTGGAGGAAACACGTGTCGGCTCATCGTTGGGACAGATATCAACCACTCATTGGACGGAAGGCGCCTATGATACGTTGACACGTGGCACGGCCCAACAGAGGCCCATTCTTGTGAAAAGGCCGGCCCGTTTGACTGGTCAAAAGCTGGCGGGCCGGCCCATGGAAAGCCTGTTAACGGCCTGTTCGAATATAGCCCATTTACAGCCCGCTAACCCAAGGCCCGTTACACCCTATCCGAATTAGGCCCAGTAGCGTCATCTGGGCCATCCAATATGATTCCAGCCCGTTTTCACTTCTGGCCCATGTATGGCCCATGACGTCTTTTGGCCCATATGAGGCCCTATGTAACTCTTGGCCTACTAACGGCCCGTGGTGAAATTGGGCCGTAATGAACAGTGTATCACTTTACACCCATTAACGGCCCGTGGTGAAACTGACCCGTAATGAACAGTGTATCACTTTATACCCATTAACGGCCCGTTATTCCGTTGGGCTGTTTCCAGCCCATGTTATCTTTCGGCCTTCTCAGAGCCCATTTATTCTTGGGCTCATTTCCAGCATTCGTTTACTTACGGCCCGTTACTGTCATTTTCTGCTTGTGGGCCAAATTCAGCATGTGGTTACAGTCGACCCGTTTGTGGTCCATTAATACGTTGGGCCGATTTCATAGCGTCATCAAATACGGCCTATTAATGATGGCCCATTATAGTCGGCCCATGAACGGACGATTCCAACTCTAGCCCGTTTACGGCCATAATGTGGTCTGTTTAGCCCATGTTTGGCCAATCGATTATACGGCCCGTATAAGGCCCATTGATAATATGGACCGCAGAAGGCCCATTGTTTCTACAGCCCATAGAAGGCCCATTGTTTCTACAGCCCGTAGAAGGCCCACTGTTTCTACGGCCAGTAGGAGGCCTAGTGTCACTATAGTAAATATTAGCCCATGGTTATTGTGGCCTAGTTTTAAAAAATAGGTTATTGCAGCCACTAGCTAACCGCGGAAAAAGAACTGCAATGACTATAAGCAAACAAATAAGCAAGCAACTAACGCTAGGCTATCACGTCTATTACACATATTACATCCACTAGGCATCAAAGTTCGCCACCAGTGCAAATATAGGGAACAAAGCAGCATATCATATACACTGGTTGTCAAAGTTGGCGACCAGCGCAAATAAACGCCGCAGCAAAACAAATCCAGAACTGAAACCACTTCAAAAGATCTCAAGAAACAATATCCTGGGTACCCATAATGCTGGCAAGATGCTTAGCAAGCTTATTAACTTTCTCTTGTTTGGCGCTTAAATCCTCCAGCGCTTGCTGTTGCACCAGAAAATATGCATCTAAATTCTGTAGGGACTTCCTCAGTCCTTCAGCTTCCTATCGCAGCACATCTGATCGATGTCTTTCAACTTGAAGTTGAGACTCAAGAAGACGAACTGATTTAGGCAGCGAGTTCGAAGAGCTTGTGCCAGCAGTAGTGGCCAGTAACTCGAACACTACATCAAGACAGGACTTTTAGGTTCCCTCACTACCGTCAAGATAGTTTTATCAGCTTTCTTGGAGACCAACATGGATGTCTCACTATCTTGAACCTTATCTGCATTACTTCCTTTACCATTGGATAACACGGTACTATTCTCCAATATTTTGTCCGCATTCTAAAAGAGAAACAAGCAGACACATCACATGTTTATCATGTTGTATATGAAACTCATTTTGGTAAATGAGTTCAGTAGTAAAGTGGACAGGATAACAACATGAAACAAACATATATCTATGTACCATGGTCACTTTATGGTCTATACCATTCTAGTTTTTGTTGCCAAATCAAGATAGAGACACAGTTCAAATAATATTTGTTCAAGACAAAGCAGAATAGACAGAATATAAGTGTGGGTAACTATAGAGCAATAACAACACTTGTAATGTGCATGACATGAGAACATAACTGTTTATTCAATTGAAACTGAAATCAACATAGAGCAGGTTACAACAGCAAACCAGTTAAAGAAACAGGTTTAAAACATACCTGTTGCGCCATTGGAGTTTCAATTCCATCCTTCAAATTTGAAAATAGTTGGTATGAGTAAATACAGTCATGCAAGAGCAAAGGAGTATGAACCATAGCTACAGAACCTGACCTGAGAACAAATCTTCTTCTCCTTTAAGCGTTGAGTTGGGATTAGGAGTGGTGGTCCTCGTGCTTTGGGCACTGCAGTTCCCTTACTAACTGCTCGTGTTTGGGTGCTCTGTGATGGAGACGGTGCCGTGTTAACTAGAACTGGGTTACTATCTGCCGGGGTTGGGGTTAGAAGGGGTGTAGCTGGTTCTCTGTCCAACTGGGTAGGGGTACAATCTGCGAGAGTCTGGGTTATGTGTGGTGGATCTGCTACTTGGGCAAGTACAACCGTGGTTCTATCTGCATCAACTGGTAGCACTATCTTTTCTGAAGACCGTGTTGTTACTCCCTTAGATACTGCCATCACGCTCTCCAATTCAAATGGCTGATAAACAAGAAAAGTAATTGAAAGTATAGACATTGTATGATAGACAGGTGCAATGGATAGTGGGGAATAAAAGAGGGCATGAAATAATTCATATTTATGTTGTCTAACCAAACAGGATTTCATGACACAATTTCACATATATGATGGCTAACTAAACAGGATAGCATGACACAATTTCACATTATGATGGCTAACTAAAAAAGATGGAAAGACATAGTTCAAAATATGAGACTATGTAAGCAGGATGACATGACATAACTATATAATGTGTTTATTAAATAGGTTGGCATGCCATAATTCACATACATTCACGGATAGAATGCCATAATTCAAAATATGATGACTGTAAATACTAAACAGGATGAGATGATATAACTACATGATGTCTTTATTAAATGGGTTGCCATGCCATAATTTAGATAGATGATGTGTATGTACTATGTAAACATGATGGCATGATATAATTCAAATATATGATTTATATAGTAAGCAAGTAAGCAGATGGCAATCCATATATGATGTAAAAATAAAGCAATGCAAGACAACATGCATGACATGGGTAATATAACCCTGCCAAGTTTGAGCATAGACCTTAGGGGGAAAATAGGACTGGTCATCAGTCTTTGAATCCTCCTCTGAGGAGCTCTCTGTAACCAGCAAGATGTCTGCTTCAGCAGGTAGCATTGTCTGCTCTGAATACCTTGTTTTCACTCCATATACTTCCATTACCGCTTCAAATGGCTGATGCATAGGAAGAGTAGTTGAACATACAAACGTTGTCGCCAAATGGAACACGTAATACAAAAAAATGATAGCATGATATAATTCACATACATGATGATTGGCTAAACAACATGGCATTGCATAATTCACATATATAATGCCTTTGCAACAAGATAGCATTGTATAATTCACATATATAATGTCTTGCAACAAGATGGCAATGCATAATTCACATATATGGTAATTATACACTGAACAGGTGGCATTCACACAAAGCATGTCTAAACTAATCAAATTACATAGCAATGCGAGACACCATACGCACGATATGAGCAACATAACCCTGCCAAGTTAGAGCATACACCTCGGGGGGGGGGAATAGGACTGGTCATCTGTCTCCGAATCCTCCTCTGAGGAGCTATCCGTAACCAGCGAGATATGCGCTTCGTCAGATAGCATAGTCTGCTCTGAAGACCTTGTTTTCACTCCAGAATTTGCCATCACCGTGTCAAATGGTTGATGCACACGAAGAGCAGTTGAATGTAATAACATTGTTGACAAATGTAATATGTAACAAAAAAAGGATGGCCTGATATAATTTACATATAAGATGACTGGCTAAGCAGGATGGCATTGCAAAATTCACATATATGATGCCTGGCTAAACAAGATGGCATTGCATAATTCACATAAACGATGAATAAACTAAATAGATGGCATTCGCACAAAGGATGTCTAAACTAAGCAGATGACATATTTGATGTATAAAGTAAGCAATGCAAGACACCGTATGCATGATATAACCAACATCAGCATGCCAAGTTAGAGCGAAGACCTCAGGGGGTAAATAGGAGTTGTCTTCTCCTTCTGAATCCCCCTCAGAACAGATATCTTCCTCTCGATTACAATCCGAAATGCATGGAGGGGGGCTACCTTTGCGCCTTCCATGGAGCGACGTCTGCATGAAATTTTATTGCCACACAAGGCTCGTCTCTTTTGCTCTACATGTTCAGTTCCATTGTTTACAATAACTGTCATGCATAGGAATAAAACATAGTGAATTATGTAAGGAGTGCATGCAGAAATCCAGAGTGATGGTAGCAACCTGTGGATAGACCGAAAACCAATAATAGCAGGCAGATAATGGCTTTAGTTAAAAAATATAGATAATGGCTTCTTTACTGTTTGTTTCCCACCCAACATGAAACTTCATAGTAGACACCGGAGATTAACCAGATAGTAGATAGATACTATTGATAGCGGCCCCGATATGTACCCCACAACCACTTAAAAACTCAAGTTTGACCATTAGTTTGGAGCTGACTCAGAGCCTAATCGGTGAACAGGACGATAAAGTAGCATGTAATATTAAGCAATGCATAACGTAAGCAGACACGAAAGAGTGCGACCTCTCTTGCGGACCCGTGTAGTCCTCGAGGTCATCTGCTCGGTTGATGATGGTAGTGCAGTTTTGATGGCTGCCAGTGGCGGGGAAGAAGATCTGAGGCGGCGAAAGACAGTTTGGAGGCTGGATCCCTGTTGTGCTGGACCCTTCTGTTGTTGGAACAGCTGAGCTGGGGTGGACGACGGCGCAGCAGGAGCGGGACAAACCACGCAAGGTTTTCTTTGACAACTATCTATAAGAGAAGTAATTCTGTAAGGGCACATTTGAATTGGAGGATTACAACAATGCAGGGATAGGAAATAGACAGGAATAGGATGGGAATGCACGTGCAAAACAGAGAATTTAAAAACACAGGATTTCTGCCAATCTGGGTGTTTGATTCACAACAATTGGAAGATCACACGATGCAAAGAAGCATGGTCAGATTAAGTCAAACCACAAGAAAATGTACAGTTATAATGCTATTATGCTACTATCTCTTAGTCTTGTGCTTCATGAATAGGAATTTGAAAAGGAGGACAAGTGAAAATTAAAATTCCTACATTTTTTCTTTCAAGGAGACACTAAAGGAACAAATCCGTGTGCTCCGTGGACAATATATATAACATGTAGAGTAAAAAAGAGATGCAACAAGTGTACAACCTCTTTGGCGAAGCCATGTCGATCTCAGCATGATTGGGTTGGCCGGTGAGGATGCTCCGGCTGACTAGGCTGTCGGAGGAGGGGAAGAAGATCTTAGGCGTCTGGAGATGGAGTCCGAGGTACCGCTCCGTTGTGATGGAGGGTTTCGTCGTTGGAGCAGCTCCGGTGAGTTGTACAACGCCGAGGCTGAAGCAGGACAAGAGAGACAATGAACAATGTTAACCTGAGTGGAACTCTAATAGCATCTCCAGTATATGATGTAAAATACATAATCACAAAGTGCTAGATGTAAAATACATCAGCCGCTCATCTCTGAACTTAACTGTCGAAACTGAATTTAACCGTCGAAACTGAACTTAACTGTCGAAACTGAACTTAACTGTCGAAACTGAATTTTGCTGTCGAAACTGGACGCACTAGCAAGGTGTGGCTACACGTCGGTCGACTGACTTTTTCATCTCTGGTCAGTCGATTTTGCAGCTGTTGGATACGAAATCAAGGGCCTGCAGTTCATCTTCAACCTCCACCCCCTGAGCCGGCCAAACAGCAGCCCCCCGCCGCCCGCGGTGCGCCGCCCCGCCCGCCCCGAAAACACTCCTCCCCGCCGGTCCGCCGCCGCCCCGGCCATCCCTCTAGGACCCCCGTGCCGAGCGTTTTCTCCGGCGATCCCCACGCCACCGCCCCGCCAACGCTCCGCCAACGCCGGCGACCACCGCCCCCATCCTGAACCCTAAGATAGATAGTGGGGTACCTCTCCGGTGAGCCCCCTCCCCGCTGTGGCTGGTTCTTCCTTCACCCCGGCGGCATCAGAGTGAAGTGTAGCTAAATCGGAGCAGCATCGCAAGCAAGAGCAAGAGCGAGAGCAGCAGCGCGAGCAAGAGCAATAGCAAGAGCAGACCAGGCAGGGGACCGAGAGCAAGAGCAGAGCAGCAGCGCGAGCGAGAGCTAAGGCAGCAGCATGTCCTACTGATGTGGACGTCGCCGCCGAGGGAGCGACGCCGTGGAGGAAGTGGCCGGCGACGCCGCCGTGGATGGATTCGTGCCGTGTCGGCTCGGGACCGAGCGCCGGCAGCACCATGAGATCGAATCAAGAAGAAAATGTGGCGATTAGTGTACAACCTCTTTGGTGGCGCCGATTAGGCCGCAGCTTCATCCGAGGAAACGGTGATGATGATGCTCTTTCGGTGGTGCAGGTGAAGACGGCGGTGTGGGAATGGAGGTGGCACGAAAGACGAGGGGAACGTCGTGGCAGCTCCTTGGAGGTGGAGGACGGGGTGGCTGAACCGGCGGGACGATGAGATCGACGACGGATCCTCATCCGGTACGGTGGATGAGGGACGTCGAGGTGTTGCTATGGACGACGTCGTCAGGGAAGAGGCTCTGGCTGAGTTGCGGACGGAGCAGGGTGTGGGGTTTCGTCGCGGGTTTTCGTGGCCTCGGTGTACGAATGGGTGGGCGGATGGGATGGCAGTGGGGAACCATGGCTTAGAGATGCGCTTGTCCGAAATGTGGGGTAAGTTACGAAAGTACCCCCACCGATTTGAGGCGGTTCTTTCGGTTCAGGGGTACCACGGGCATTTCACGTGTTGGGATTTCACAGGAGGTGGGAGTTTTCGCGCGCTTTGTAATTTCGGAATAGCAAGGCGCGGGTTGAGATGGAGGGAGTTGCCGGAGCACAACGAGACAGATATATCTTAAATATTTCGGGCTAACAAGGCGCGGGTTGAAATTTCCGGACAAGCCTAACATGCACTGTACCAAATCAATGCGCCCTACAAATGTCATTCAAAACTTTCAATTCATGTTATGTTCAATTAAAATATTTCGCTACGTGTATAATGCATGCAACCTACTACTCAAATGAACGTTTTAGTGCATTCCAAACATATATACTACCGCATCAATATGAACTAAATTTGAATTCGTTTCTCTATTTGAATAAGATCTACAGTAATGATTGTTGTGAAGTCAAAGCATTTGAATTCATTTCTATGTTTTAATAAGATCGACAATCATCATTATTGTCAAGTTAAACCATCGTTTGTGTATTATCTTCACATCACACCACATGATTAGTCTCGAGTTACATATGAACTATGTGTACTATATGAACTCGAACTAGATTTTTTGAATCCACTTTATTTTGATTTCAAATCACATTACATTTCTAGATCTTCATAATCTAAACCATGTCTCATATGTATAATGTGTTTATCACATTATGTATGGTGCCCCGCCCCCTACGCCTACAAGTATTTAGATGTGAGTTGCAAACACCACACATTACCACAAATTCAAATAAAATGTGAGAATGTTCGATATATAGTATTGTTTAGATTGTTCGATATTTAGTTGTAAGTTGCAAACGCCACATATTATCACAAATTCAAATAAAATGTGAGATTGTTTGATGTATAGTATGGTTTAGATTGTTTGGCATTTAGCTGTGAGTTGCAAACACCATGCATTATCACATTATGGTATAACATGTGCACAACATGTGTATCACCGCTATATTCATGCATGCAATGTTTAAAACACTATGATCTCCTATTCAAATATATGAATCCGCTTTCATATCAAATTATGATCTTTGTTAGTCTCTTACACCCACACAATCCTCTAACCTTTGTAGCTACCACTAACTTTCTCTCGTGCATGCACACGCCCTCCTTGCCCTCCCCCTCCCTCGGCATTCTATCCACCGGGCACATTCATTTTTTTCTTTAGGTCGTTCTCCCAGAGTCTCCACAACTCCTTTCCGACACACACCGATCGATAAACCTCTCTAGCGATGCCTGCCTACAACATACAAACATACCTTCAATCTCCTCCTTTATGTGTCCTTGCCTCGTGTCTCTCATACGGTCAGACACACATGTAAACTCTCGCCCCTCTTTTCATCGCACTCTCACAACCACACACTCCTCCCCCTATCTAGCTAGTAGTTGGGCCTCTCGCACCACCTCCTAGCTCCATTCTCTCTGTCTATCCGTCTTGCTGGGCCTTATTAGCCTCTAACAAATGGACGTACAGCGACCGATCTCTCGCTATACATATAGCTAGCTAGGTCCTTATAACTCGTTTTTACCCACACGACAATCGATCTACCTCATTAGTTGTGTCACTCCCTTCCTGTGACAAACTACAATTAATCTACCAATCTAGTTAGGTTTGCTTACCAAACACATGGTTCCCCTTCATCATCCATGGATGCGTCCCGACAGATCTATCGCGCACAGGCACACACAGAAACACATCCCCACTCTTATTGATAACATTGCAGTTCCACCCTCAGTTTTTCTAGTAGGCCTCTCCCACCATCTTCGAGAAGCAACTCCATCACCCATCCAGCACTCTACCCCTCTCCCTCCCTCTCTCTCTCCTCTATCTCACTCCCATCATATTTCCCGTCCTTCACTTATGTATGGATGTCGAACGATCTCCCTCAAGACATAGTTGGGTCTCTCCTTCTCAACACACATACGAGTCGTTCTACCTCTATAGTTAGGCCTATGCCTACCCCTCCCACCACCCCCCTCCCCCCACACACACCGATACATCGAGCGCTCTAGTCATGTCTCCCTGCCACACACAAACTTGACGTGTGCCCTTAACGTTTCGGTAGGCAAGTCGCCCTATATCTTTGACTTGTACACACACACAATTTCGATGGCTCTCTTCATCGATCTCGCACCCACCCACTTGATCCTCTCTTCGACTCTATCGATAGCTATGACCCCTCCCTCTCTTCTCGTGGATTGCCCGACCATCTATGTATGATATGGATAGGCCTCCATTTCACACACATTGCATGCAAAATTTTGTTTGAGATGTCATCAACACATATTCCCACAAATAATTCATGAAATCAACCCCCCACCCCACCCCCAACCCAAAACAAAAAACACTCATGAACGCGGTTTGTATCTCTCACACAGACCAACGTAGGTGGGGAACGTGCACGAAGAGAAGAGGTGCATGCACGGCGCACGTACTCCCGTCTCTTTCCCAACCACACCCGCGCGGGTACACGGTGGAGCTCATTTCTGTACGAAAAAGGCAGCCCACGTGGTAATTTGGCACGTGTACTGGTTGTCCACTTGGTGGAGGGAGGATCTTCTACCACGGGTGAACAAACAAATTGTGACTTGACGTGTTATGTTAAAAAAAAAGAGGCAAACCATGTGGGGCCTACCTTAGAGGCAAGGCTCTATACACTGGAGTACTTTTGATGTGTCCCATCAACTCGCAGAACGAGGAGAAGCTTGCTTAGTACGCCGTCTCCCCCGCCCACGGGCGCGGTGGCTCGCAGGATGAGGTGAAGCTTGCTTACTACGCCTTACGCCCGCTCCCTCGCCCATGCGCGCGGTGGCTCGCAGGACGAGGAGAAAAATTTACTACTCCCTCCGTTTACTCCTCTTCCCTACTACCTTGGTTATAGATATTATATCATATTGTTTGGAATATATATGTCCTTTAGTAGATTTCAATATGAACTACTAGTACATACTCCAAACACTGATGTATATAGACGTATTTTAGAGTGTAGATTCAGTCATTTTGCTCCGTATGTAGCACTCTCCCTCGCCCCTCGACCCTCGCCCACATGGTGGACGCGCAGCAATTCATTCGGTCTCATATAGCCAGAACGATATATACTGCACTACCATTATTGCTCGACTTCCCGAAGAGGCGAAGAGCCAATCGCAAGGTCAATATTTTGGAGATGCCAAGCGCAAGGTTATAGGAGAACGAGTAGTAGGTGCCGCGTCATTTATAAATAAAGTTTTTTTTCTTCAGTGGCACGTACGCAATATGATAGGTTCATATGGAGAGAAAAGGAGTACATAGTCAGGACGGGCCAGCCTACAAAGTTGCTTGCTGGGGTTGCTCTCTTCACACTCTCTCGCACAAAACGACTGTGGCCACATCTCTAACATCCCGGCGGATCACGTCCGCTTGGGGAAGGGGTGGATGCTTAGTGTAGATGCGGTGGCCATCGCCGACGGTGAAAACCCACTGTCGACACGTCCCGATCAGGGGTCCCTGCCATTCTCTCTCACAAAGCCGGTGAGGTTGCCTTTGTCCCTTGCTCACTGCCGCCACGTGGGAAGTTGCCGCCTCCCGCCGCCCTCCTCAAGGTTGAGCTACGTCCCTCAGGTACAACTCCCTTTACAGCCGGCTTGCACCACTGCTCCAGCTGCCCACATCACTCCCTGTGGATATTTCTCTACTTCTTTGCCCCGCACATACCTCTACTGGCTTCTACGTACTGTATTTGTGATGAGTTTATGTCTCATCAACTAGTCCCAGTAATCTTATTCTAATCACGCTTGTTCAATTTCTTTGCCACAGGGATGCTCATCTCGATTTTGGTGAAAATGCACAAAATGATCCGATGGTCAAAAGGTTGCAAACTTCATTTATTAGGAAGATCGAACGTTGCCAGCAAATTGAAGCCTGGTCATGGTTCACGGTTCAAGGGCTAGGGACTGCATGGATCATTTTTTTCTTTAGCTGCCGCTATTCCAAAATAAGTGTCAACTTTAGTAGTAGTACAACATTGTACTAAAGTTTGCACAAAGTTGAGAAACTTATTTTGGAACAGAGGGAGTACATATTTGCTATGATCTGTCAATCATTCAGATGCAATAGCATGCATGTTAGTCTCCTTTGTATTTGATGAAATGTTGCAACGGGCAACCTTGGATGCAAGATACATGTAACAGAAGCTGGAAGCTTCATAGCATTGTACAAATTTATCTCGCTGATAAATTACAGTACGTACTATACTAGTACTTCCTCCGTTCCTAAATATAAGTCTTTGTAGAGATTTCACCATGAACCACATGCGGATGTATATAGATGCATTTTAAGTGTAGATTCATTCATTTTGTTCCGTATGTAGTGGAATATCTACAAAGACTTATATCTACTAGTAATAGCTAGCCCCCACTACTAGGAATTCTCTATCCTATCCTTGAGCCACGTCATCAAAATTGATGTAGCCGTTAGATGAAGTAAATCAGTCCATAATAGCCGTCTGATCTTGACGTTGAGAGGCTCCGCACTAAGCCACATGCAATCATGTAGAAATACCATGCCACATGCATGTGAGTGGGTTTTAAATCACATCAACATGTCTGCATGCAAGCATGCACCGGTAGCATGCATGTAAGTGAGCTTTTAAGTCCCATTAACATGTCAAATAGAAAAATATAATCCCATTATGCAGTAGGAGTTCAGGAGTTGGCTGATCTTTTTTCCTTACGTGGGATGATCTAAATGATGATGGGAGTTTATTTAGTTTGTCCACCACATTTGTCATGCGGTTATAGAGTTTTTTTTGTTCTATGAAATCGATAATTTTGTGTAGAGATATATACCGCTGTTCCGCGCCAACGCGCGGGACTCATCTAGTAATATTTAGGAACGGAGGGAGTACTATGTAAAGAGTTAGGTGTCGCACGATGATAGTAGTGTGAGGTGGGCCATGTAATCACTGAGCCTGCATGTTTTCACTGCTCTTGCATGCCTCCGCTGTAAGAATGGAGAAAATTGTAATCTAGTAGTAGTAGTATACCTCCTTTCGCCGAAAGCGTGGGACATCCAGCAGTCCTACCACCTCAGTAATAAAGACCAATGAGCCGTCAAATCACATAGACCCAGCAGTAAGTTGGACGGACGAAGCAACCATCACTCTTGCGCTAGTGAGAGGTCGCGTCCGCTCTGCCTGGGCATGAATGCGGCACCGGTTCTTTGGAGCGGTGCTGACCGTTTCGGGCGGGAAGCGCGCACGGGCGATGGAGGGGCTTTGGGTGGGCCAGGCTGGTCAGTAGCGGGCGTGGCAGCTGTCCGCATGTCCCTACCGGACACGCCCGGAAATGAGAGGATGCACCGACTCTCGCGGCTAAAATCGTACACTACACAACATCTCTCTGTAGGAGTAGGTCGATTTGTCGCTCTCTCTAACACACACATGGTGTTAAACACACACACACACACACACAGACACACACGCACACGCACGCACCTTGGTCCCGTTGCACCTTCTAACGTGACTTATTACACCTAGACGGAGGGAGTAGTAAGTATACGAGGTACGGTGGCACACTGACTTAAGTCGAATACAAGTGGCCAAAATTTGTGTGCATGTTATAATAAGGATTCACTTAAAATAGTACGTGAGCAAACAGAGGGATCAATTGGACAGTGTTCCCGAGCAGTAGCGAGATGTGTGAGGTAAGATACATCGCTGGCGCTTTTAATTTTTCTTATTAATTTGTTTGTTTCACCCTCTGGCTGGTGGGACCCAACATACTACATGGAGAGAGGTAAGGTGACTAAGGATGCATTATTTCTGCACCACTGTGGATAGTCTTACCACCAAAGCCACATGACACGATTATGATTGAAATCCCAATGACTCCCACACACACACAAAAACAACATGCTTGTCACACGAATGCAGGAATGTATAAAAGGTTATTCCCCTCTCGTTGAACATAACGGGAGGGTTGTGTAGCTGGTTAGCCTGTTCGCTCACTCTCTCGCCCTCTCCGCTGGAGCCTCAACGCTTGTAGTTGCTCTCTCCACACTCTCTCGCCCTCTCCAGATCTAAACAAGACTACGTTTGCCTCTCTCTCCCCTCACTGCTTCTCAAAGAGCCGGCAGGATTCGTCCGCCAGGAAGGGAAGGAGGCTTAACGCTGTCGCCATCGGCGAGGGACTACCGGCGCAGCTGTTCACTTTCCACCCAGCGGCAGCGCGGGAGGGCCTCCGACCCCTTCTTCTTTGCCGTCGTCCCGTCGCCCACCGAACCACGCCCCAAGAACCTTAAGGTGTAATTTACTTACTCCACATGAATTGCTCTAGCTGCATGTATACCATGAATCTAGGACGTGGTTCAAAGAGGAAAGGAGTGGGGGAAAGTAGTGGGAAAAGTTGTATATAGCATGAATCTAGGACGTGGTTCAAAGAGGAAATGAAGGGGGAAAGTTGTATAGCATTAATCTAGGACGTGGTTCAAAGAGGAAAGGAATGGGGGAAAGTAATGGGGAAAGTTGTATCGCATAAATCTAGGACGTGGTTCAAAGAGGAAAGGAAGGGGCGAAAGTACTAGTTCAAAAAGGAAAGGAAGGGACAAGGCTGTAGAGTTTGAGCAGGACTAGATTTGCTGTGCTCACATAGGGAAAGGCGTCTAAAGATAACAAAACTGGGACCAACACAAATATGCTCCTTGGTTTCTTGTTCTTTGTTGCAACAGACTGTACATGACCACAGTACATCGGTAGATGCACATGGTGCTGGTGCGTCCACTGTCTCGTGCAACTCATTAGCTATTGTTAATCGAAGGCCATGTTTGGTTAAAAACTCCCTAGTCCCTACCTGCTGGGTTCCAGGGACTAAACATGGACTAGAGGTTATTAAATGACATGCTAAAAGACCATGTTACCCCTAGTAATGAACTAATAGATACAAGGTGCGATGCATGGCAGGGGCAATTGTTGGAAAAAGTCCCAAAAAGACTCCCTCGGGGTCTTCTTTCTTTAGTCCCAAATGCCCACTTTTAGTCCCTAAAAGTCCCTCCTCTTTGGTTTAGATGGGACTGACACGGAGTTTTTTAGTCCCTACACCAGAATGTCCCTGTAAACAAACACCCTCTAATAATTCCGCTGGAAAATTGATGCAATGCCACAGTTAAAAGCAAATTACAAGTTTAACGAATTTTATTGTTAATATAATCTCTATGTTAGTATTAATCAATGCCACCGTTTGAGAAATGCTATTGTCTTGCTTTCTTTCCCATTTAGATAAGGTAGATGCTTCTTTTTGTTGGCTTCTGTGTCATCCACCGTTATTGACCACTGATTGTTTCCTTTGCACCTCTGTGTAAATAGGGTTATCTGCTTCATCTCGTTGCCATTGTGACCTTTTGTTGCACTGCACAAAACACTTTTGTTTTAAGAGTGTTTTTTGCAGTTCAACCAAAATGTCACACCGACAACATTGCTTGATTGCTTGATCTTAGTGGAACTGCACAAGAGGAGATCTTACTTCCTATCCGTTAAGGCGAATTTGGTTCATATCTTCTTCTTGTGAGTTGTTTGAATTCCGCATCATGAGAGGTCAGTACTAGCCTTCTTTCACATGATTCTGCAGTGTGCATTCATATGTTGTGCTACTTGTACGATAATGTTGCTTGATTTTAGTGAACTGCACAAATGGAGACAAGACTTCCAATCTCTATGTGCACCGTAATATCCCATTGAGGTAAGTTAAGGATATTTCACAACTGCTGGCCTGTATTTTGCCACTTTCATCAGAAAATTAAGTTTAGTACTATAGTTGTGCTCCCTAATTGACATGCCAAATCTTACATTGAAGGCGAAGCTTGTTTGTTATTGAACCAAGTGATGAAGGGGAAGAACAAGGGGAAGAAAAACAAAAATCAACTCCCGGTGCAGTCATGAAAAAGTGGTATTGTCCTTGAGAAGTGCTTCATCTGTGATGTTTTAAATATTTCCTTTCCTTTTTTTCAAGCAAACAGTGATCCTAGCATTTAGTAGTCCTCTTGTCTTTGCACAACAGGATCATCTTCCTCTGAAGAAGAATATGGAGTACGTGAAGTGACTAGTTCCGATTATGCCAGGATGAAGAAGCCCTGTCTATCTTATCATCAGAAGGAGCAGTTGAAGGATGGTTACATTACTCCCCACAAGACCAAACTAACTTCAGCTCAGAAGGACTGACAAAATCTCCATTTTTTTGCTATGATGCGCGAGTACAATGTTGTTCTAGGATTCTTTCTGGTGAGTTCCATTTTTCTAAAAGTGTGCTCTACATGGACCATGTATGTGCCTGTTGAAACTGTCAATTCATAGTACAGTTTGCTCTATACTAATCACTTTTTTGTATTTGTGCAAACAGGGGTGCTCGGCTTGATTTCAATGGGAACTGCACAAAATGTTCATGAATACATCGAATCATTCATTTCCAACACAAGAAAGGAGGTGCCGATAAGATCAAGGCGTTGCAACATATAAGGGCGAAATCATACAAGGTACGCGCGAATTTGGTTGATTTTGGTGGAACTGCACAAAAAGAACAGCTGGTTTATTTAGCACGAGGTGCCATGTCAATGTCCGAACTGATGGCAAACCTTGCCCATTCCACAATTGTAGGCATTTGATATTTTGGAATGGGACAACCTTGTCAAATTTTGCTCATTAATTTTAGCAAGACATGCGTTTGATATTTTCGAATGGGACGCCCTTGCTATCAGCAGCGTCGATCAATTTTTTCTTTATTCTTTAGTTGTGAAGTAAATATTGCCTCTGACATGTGAGTCGCTGAGATGCATAATCATCGATTGTTTTGAATGTTCTCTATGAATTGCCAGGCCTGTGTGTTTGATTGCAATGTACAGAAACGCTAGAAACCTGCTCAAACTCTTTGTACTCCTTCTGTTCCTTTTTACTTCGCACATTGTGAAAGTGCATAATTTTTTGTATAAGATTGCTCAAAGTAGAGATACTTTGACTGCAGACAAAACTTGTATGCAGACTAGAAAGGACTGGAGGGACTACATGTGAAACTGCTGCAAACGAGGTGATCACCCTGGGAATAATGCTAGTACATATTGTTTTGCATGTTCATCCAATGCCAGTGATACAGGAATTCGAACTAATCGAAATAAATTCATTCATACACTGTCGGATTTCATATAAACATGCCAGATTTCATTACATTTCATACATTCTTCAACTAAAAAGGGGTGCGCTAGAGGTATAATTAATTAACCGAAGCTACCCATCTATGTCCCGCTGAGCTGAACAGAACCTTCAGTGACTTAACTGTAGGTGCAGTTGCGTAACTGACATGTGGCCTGTTGGGCCCATGTGTTAGTCAGCCAACTGCACCAGCAGTTAAGTAGAAGCAGCGTTATTCTCCAGCAGAACTCCCCGACTCCACGTCGCCGCCAAGAAGCTAACCGACCATCAATGGTCAACCCGCCTATCTTGGCTTCAACAGGAGGGTAGCAGCGGTGGCCTTACTTGGACCCGAGCGGCGGCGACCTACTGTGTTCTACTCTTACTCGTTTTCTGTGTCGCGCGGCCTTGTTGGCAGCGGGGCGGGGCCTCGGCGGAGCCGGCGATGTCCTCTGTCTCGTTGCCAGCGGGCGGCGCCTCAGCGGAGCGGTGGAAATCCTCCCCCGCGTTGCCGGCAGGGTGGGGCCTCGGCTGAGCCGGCTATGTCCTCTGCCTCGTTGTTGGCGGGGCGGGGCCTCGGCGGAGCCGGCGGTGTCCTCTGCCTTGTTGTTGGCGCCGCGGGGCTTCGGCGGAGCAGGGCCTCATCGATGCCAGCAGAGCGGGGACTCGTTGGAGCCGGCATTGTCCTCTGCCTCATCCTCGGTCTCGCCAAACAGTGCCTCGCCCGCTTCATCGCCCTCTTTTCTAGCCTCTTTGTAGGCGGTCGTAGCCTCCGCCACCCGCATGCACTCCCGCCAGCGCTCGAGGCGACCCTTGCAAGCGGAGCGGTACGAGTCGAGCAGCGCCTCCTTCTCCGCCCGCTCCTAGAACTGCTCCTGACGCATCTACCTCACACTGTCCATATATTGGGCATGGGCCTCGCCGATGGTCATGGTGCAATGCACTGGCGAGGATGGCGCGGAGGAGGGGGTTGGCGCCGGATCATCGACTACCATGTTCTCCATTGGGACGTCGTCGTCCTCCGGCTGCCTGCCGGCCAGCCGGTCGGCAGCAATGGCTGCCATCTCCTTGTGGTCCGTCGTCCGCCCGTCCCGAAGAGCGCGAGGAAGCCATGGTGGGCAGTAGTGGTGTGGATAGGAGAAAGGGAACGGATGCAGATGACTGCGGCTATGGCCGGCGCAACAGTTTATATAGCAATGGCGGGAGGGCGGAGGGATGGACGTGTGGTGCCGGAGTAGCCGCCTCCGCAACCGCGTATCATTAATGTGGGTGGCAGATGGACGGACGGACGGCACTTGTGTCGTTTGAAGGCGGAGCAATTGCCTGCACCGAGAAGCGGGGCGGGCGACACTGACTGTTTCAGGCAGAAAGCGCGTGCGGGCAAGGAGATGACTTGGAGAGGATGACAATGGGGACCCACCAAGTCCATAGCCTCACGTACGCAAGTGCCTCCTTATTATATATATATATATGTATAAAACTATACTCCCTCTGTCTAGGTGAATAAGTCGTATTAGAAGGTGCATCACGACCTAGGTGCAAGCAGATTAGTGGAAAAGAAGAACATTTCTCTCTTCTAAACACAACATTTAATCACAGCAGTTAAGAGGATGCCTTATTAGCTACCCATGCAGGCCATCGTAATTCATAGCATGCAAAGTGCTTTTATTTCTTGCCTAATAACCGCATGGACGTGCTGCATGCATTGGTCCTTGCCCGACCAAAAAAAAGGGAGGAAAGGGGTTTCCACGGGAGACAACGAGGCAGAGGTGGAAGCGCTCGCTGGAGTTATTTATTTTGCTTCCCCCTGGTTTCCTGACATCACGGTCCCACACCATTATCAACCTATATAGTACTAGTCAATAAACGAGAGAATTGCACAAGAAGCGGCCGATAGCTGGGACAAAGCAGCTCGAGCAGTATTTGTGTTTTTGAGGTGTGAGCACTGCAGAGTTTTTCGATATTTAGCCCAGATATTAATTTTTCTCCTCTGAACAACAACGAAAACATCACTACAGGTACTAACTGGGCGGGCTGTGGCCCGTCTAGCCCAGGTCAGATATCCAGCCCAGATATTAATTTTTTTTCAAGCTGAAAATGACTAGCCCAGCTATACTTTTTTAGGAATACCCAGGCAAGGTCAAGTTGTTATTCTCCGCCCTGCTGGGCTGCAAATCTTTCCTAGGAGGGATGCATTAGGCTTAACAAGAAAATGGGCTTTAAGAAATAATAAATGGGATGTAATTATAAAAACTGGGCAGTAACTATAAAAAAATGCACCAAACATGTGATTACTTTATAAAATATTATTTTTGGATATTGAAAATTTTAATTTCATTAATTGTTGCGAGCGCAATGTTTCGTTGGATTTTTACGTAATATAAATTTATATTGAAATTGTATTTAATCTGACTATAAATTTTGGGATAAAAATATTTCGGATCCCTTCAAAATGTGGGAAATTTTATTGAATTCTGTTTTGAACGGTTGGTTGAAATGGGCTGTACTTTTAACAAACTGTAAATGGGCTGTAGTAAATTCCATTAGAATTCAAAAATGGGCTACACATTCTTACAAATCTCAAATGGGCTATAAGTTCTCTGCCACACACTTCTGGCCTTACTAAGTTGACGCGTCCCCTAAAAAAACAGAGTTGACGCGTATGCAAGGCTTTGTCAACTTATAGTCAACACACGGTTCTAGCAGTAGTGGCCGTTGGATGTCCATCCAACGGATGCCGTGCTTCTTCTTCAATCTCGGATATTCTAGCTTCACCCGCCCAAAAAATGATTCCTCCCGCTGACATCTGGGGCGCACCATTTCGGAAGCTGACCTGTGGGACTACTAAGTTGACATACCAAGGGCTTTGTCAACTTAGTCAATATAAACGATTCTAGCTGCAGTGACCGTACGATGTCCATCCAACGGCCGTAGTGCTTCTTCAACCTCTGGTCTTCTTGCTCCAGCCGCCCAAAGCAGTGCCGGTCATGCCACCTGCTCCTGCCTCCCATGGCCGACTGTGCTGCCGTGGAGGCCTCACCGCCCCCTACTATTCCCACTGCTAGCCAGGCCCTGCGGCAACGGCAGCCTCACACCGCAACCGAACGAGTGAACCCTCATACTCCTCTCCGCATGGGCATCCACTGCTGCGTCTTCACCGGCTCCGCCTCGTCCCCTTCCTAAGCCTCGCCATCGTCCACTGCCCTGGTGCTCTTGGCGCGGCGTGGTCAACGTGGAAGGAACGACTTCCATCGGACGTGGACTGTATGTGGAGAGGCTGACAGCTGGGTCCATGGCGGCAGCAAGGAAGTGCCTCCTTATTATGCGGAAAATAATGATTCTTCCACCTGACAGCAGGGACCCACCGGACGGGCCACCAGTATTTTGCAAAAAAATCGTTTCCCCCTGACTGCTGGGACCCATCGGACGGGCCACCGTATTTCGTGAAAAAAATGTTCCCGCCGCTGTCAGCTCAGACCCACCGGAAGTGCCTCCTTATTACGCACAAAAAAATGAATACTCCCCCGACTAGCTGGGACCCACCTTGCTGGGAGGCTGACTTGTGGGCCTACTAAGTTGACGGGGACAAAGGGCTTTGTCAACTTAGTCAATATGAACGATTCTAGCTCCAGTGACCGTACGATGTCCATCCAACGGCCGTAGTGCTTCTTCAACCTCTGGTCTTCTTGCTTCAGCCGCCCAAAGCAGAGCCGGTCGTGCCGCATGCTCCTGCCTCCCGTGGCCGGCTGTGCTACCGCAGAGGCCTCACCGCCCCTACTATTCCCACCGCTGGCCAGGCCCTGCGGCGACGACAGCCTCACACCGCAGCTGAACCAGTGAACCCTCGTAGTCCTCTCCGCGCGGGCTTCCACGGCCGCGTCGTCCCCTTCCTAGGCCTCGCCGTCGTCCACCGTCGTGGTGCTCTCCGCGCGGCATGGTCAACGTGGTCAAGGAACGACTTCCATCGAAAGAGTATTGTACGTGGAGAGGCTGATAGCTGGGTCCACGGCCACAGCACAGTTTTTTGTGATTTTCCAAGTAAGTCGCTTTGTTAGGCCTGTTGGGCTACAAATCTTTCAAGACGAGGAGAGCTTTCATTCGGCTGGCCGAGAAAATGGCCCATCAGTATTGAGAAATGGGTTGTACATTTTTAAAACACATCAAACCGACAATTAGTTTCAAATATCTTTTTTTCATTTCAAGATTTTAAGTTACATTAATTTTTATGCGTGGAGAATTTGTTGGATTTTATATTAATATACATTTATTTTTAAAACCAGTTTGAATGTGAGTCGAAATTTCGGGATTAAAAAGAGTTCGGACCGCACCGAAATATGCAAAATTTCGTATAATTTTTTAACCGTTGCCACAATATGGGCTGTAATGCTAACAAAAAGAATATGGGCTGCAAAAAAACCTTAAGAATTAGCAAATGGGCTATAAATTATTAGAAATAATGGCAGATGGGCTGTATGTTGTTTTCCACAGATTTGAGGCTTTCCTAAAAAACGGTTGACGCACAAGAACTGACTGTTGGATGTCCATCAAACGGCCATCGTGCTTCTTCAATCTCTGCTCTTCCTGCTCGAGCCGCTCAAACAAGCGCCGGCGGGACTGCCTGCTCCCTCCTCCTCGCGGCCGGCTGTGCTGCCGCGCAGGCCTCACCGCCCGACCGTACTCCCATCGCTGGCCTAGCCATCCCTCTACTCACCCACACCTGCTGTTATTCTCCGGCGATGGCAGACGAACCAGTAAACCCTCATACAGTCGTACTCCCCTCAGCGTGGGAAACAACTGCCGAGTCTTCCCTGCCTTCGTGTCGTCCCCTTCCCAGGCCTCGCCGTCGTCCACCGCCCTGGTGCTCTCGGGCAGCATGGTCAACGTGGTCAAGGAACGACTTCCATCGGACGTGGACTGTACATGGAGAGGCTGACAGCTGGGTCCACGGCCACAACAAGGAAGTGCCTCCTTATTACGCAGAAAATAATGATTCCTCCACCTGACAGCTGGGACCCACTGGACGGGCCACTGTATTTCATGAAAAAAACATTTCCCCCTGACTGCTGGGACCCACCAGTTACATCTTCGCACGCAGGGAAGTGCGTCCGGGCCAAAAAAACAATTCGCCCCCTGACTGCTGGGACCCACCAGCTACATCTTCGGAGGCAAGGAAGTGCGTGACAGTCGGGACCCACCTGGTCGAAGTGTACGTAGCGTTGTCATTCTGGTTGCGAACATGTACGTACATACTGGTCGATGTAGAGGCGTGCACGTAGCATGTTCACGTACGTACAGCGGCCAGGGTGCAAGAAATAAAATACGGCCACGTATGTGTACATACGGGCGGGGTCTCGAACGCCTACTCGCGCATATGTACGTCCAGGGCTCGTGTACATTGCTGGGTCAGAACGGAGAAACAACGTCGTCGTCGTGTTCATGGGGAGGCAACGGAATGCGTCGTGTTCATGGGGAGGCAACGGAACGCGTGGGAGCCAACCGGCTAGGTCGGAACGGAATGTGTGGTGGTGTTCATCGGAAGGGCTTGGACGGAATAGGCGATGGAAACGAGGCCTGGCGTACCGCACAATGGAGGAAACGGACCTCCTACGTTCGGAACGGGGTCCTGTTGATCGGGAGGGGTCTGGCGTACCGCAAAATGGAGGAAACGGACCTCCTACGGTCGAAACGGGGGTCCTGTTGATCGGGAGGGGTGTGGCATACTGCAAAACAGACGAAACGGACTTGTGTTGGAGCGCTACGGTCGAAACGGGGGTCCTGTTGATCGGTAGGGATGTGGCGTACCACAAAACGGGACTCCACGGGATACTGTTCATCTCCACCGTCGACCCCCTCCAGCCTCCACGAGCTACTGTTCATCCACCGTCGACCTCCTCCAGCCTCCACCTGCGACTGTTCATCCACGGGCTCCTGTTCATCCAGCCCCCACCGCGCGCTACTCCACCGGCTACTGTTCAACCAGCCCTCTCCACGGGCTCCTGTTCAACCACCCCTCCACGGGCTACTGTTCATCCTGCCCTCCACCGTATACTGTTCATCCTGCCCTCCACGGGGTGGTCTTGTTCATCCAGCCCTCCACGGGGTCTTGTTCATCGAGCCCCAACCGGCTCGATCGATCGGGGTCCTGTTCATCCAGAGGCAACACCACGGGTTCCTGTTCATCCACCCCCACCGGGAACTATTCATCCAACCACCCCCCCCCCCCCCCCCCCCCCCCCCCCCCCCCCACCCCCCCCCCCCCCCCCCCCCCCCGCAATGCTCACTGTTCATCCAGAGGCAGCATCGATCGGTTTCAGTTAGCAGCAGTAGCGAAGGAATCGCTCGATTGGGTTTAGTTAATAGCCATCGATCGATCGTTCGGGTTCAGTAACGCATATCCTGAAGTGCAATCACTCGGGTTCAGTTAGAGCCCAACGCCTCGCTCGGGTTCAGTTACAGCCAATGCCTCGCACACACGCGCGTACGTGTATGAGAGAAACGCGCATCGCTCGGCCCCCGACCTCCCACCGTAACCGGGAACTCCCTGAAATTTTCCTTGCCCTCGCTTCTACCACGGTTTTTTCCATCATGGACGGCCCAAAGAATTTCATGCAGCTGCGTCTCCGGCCCGCCCAGGACGAAAAGCCCATTTTCTGTCATGATTTTTTGTCATAGAAGTAGGAGCCCACCACATCTATGATGATACCGGGTTTTGTCAAAATTATCATCATAGAAATGTCATATGCATGACAGAAAAAAATTCGTTCGGCCCAAAATGTCACGGATGTGTCTTTTTTTGTAGTGAAGGAGTTTGTGAGGGCAAGGAGATCACCTACTTCGTGAAGATCTACCGCTAGTGAGGCAAGTCCTTCATGGGCGATGTCCATGATGGGATAGACAAGGTTGCTTCTTCATGGACCCTTCGTGGGTGGAGCCCTCCGTGGACTCGCGCAACCGTTACCCTTCGTGGGTTGAAGTCTCCATCAACGTGGATGTACGATAGCACCACCTATCGGAACCACGACAAAAACATCCGTGTCTCCAATTGCGTTTGAATTCTCCAAACCCTTCCCCTTACATTCTTGCAAGTTGCATGCTTTACTTTCCACTACTCATATAATCTTTGCATGCTTGCTTGATATGTATTGTGTTTCTTAAACTTGTGCCAAAACTCCACTTCAACTTAAAGAAATTAAAAACTGCAACTTTTGGTACTTAGTGTCTAATCACCCCTCCTCTAGACACCTCTTCTCGATCCTTTCAATTGGTATCAGAGCCTTGGTCTCCATTGCCTTGGTTTAAACACCTTTGGAGGAAGATGGATGTGTCTACTTTGGGGAGTCTTAGACATAGAGTGCCTATTCTTGATGGAGAATATTTTCATGAGTGGAAAAATGAAATGCTTGAGATTTTCAATGAATATCACTTGAACAAGTACATTGCTAGCCCTTGTGCACCTCATATTGATCCCTTGCATCCCACACCCGAAGAGGATCTTGACATGATTCGCAATCTTAGAACCATCAATCTTATCATAAGAGGATTGCCCAAAATTTTGATTGCTAGTTTGCCTACTCTTGATTGTGCCTATACTATATGAAAATTTCTTGAGGACCGATTTCCAGATTATTCCTTGAAAAATTTAGACGAAATTCTCCATAAGTCTATTGCTTTGAGTAAGATGAATTCTAGTGATCCTAGCTTTGGTGATTGTCTATTTGAGCTTACCAATCTCATGCGTGCCATAGGAAATGTTGGGATCATTAGCGATATCATATCCGAAGCTATTAGAATTCATAAAGGTGACCATTGTGATGATCATTTGTCTAATGAATTACCCTCTCTAGGAATTGATCAATCACAAAATGATGTTGAACATGGATACTATGATGAGGATGATGATAGTGACTATGATCTCGATGATGCGATGAGACACTTTGGTCTTATGGCAAATCTTCGCAGCTACATGGCTGGAGGAAAGGAATGGGTCCTTGATAGTGGATGTACTAATCATATGACCGGAGATAAAGACATGTTCCGTGAGCTTGCTGGAAACGACGGCCCTCGAAACTATGTCACTTTTGGTGATAATTCAAAGGGTAAGGTGGTTGGCCTTGGTAAGGTGGCCATCTCACATGATAGATCCATACAAAATGTCATGCTCGTTGAATCTCTTGGCTACAACTTACTTTCGGTATCTAGACTTGCTGATTTTGGTTTCAATGTCCTATTTACTGAAGTAGACTGCCAAGTGTTTCGTAGAGATAATCATAAAATGGTCTTTACTGGTATAAGTAGAGGAGATCTTTACATTGTTGATTTCACTAAAAAGGCTCAACCTAGAACTTGCTTAATTGCTAAATCTTCTAAAGGTTGGTTGTGGCGTAGAAGGCTAGGTCATGTGGGCATGCGAAACCTTGACAAACTCATTAAAGGAAATCATATCCTTGGCATTAACGATGTCATATTTGACAAGGACAGACTTTGTAGTGCTTGTCAAGCAGGGAAACAAGTTGGAGGAAGTCATCTCTCTAAGAACATCATGACCACAAGAAGACCACTCGAGCTACTTCACATGGATCTCTTTGGTCCAAATGCCTACAAGAGTCTCGGTGGTAACTCATTTGGTCTAGTCATAGTTGATGATTTTTCAAGATTTACGTGGGTGTTCTTTCTTGATGACAAATCGCAGGTCCAAAATATCTTCAAAAACTTTGCTAGGAAGGCCCAAAATCAATTTGACGTGAAGATCAAGAAGGTTCGGAGCGACAACGGAATGGAGTTCAAGAACGCAAATGTAGACACCTTTCTTGACGAAGAAGGGATTTCACATGAGTTCTCGGCTACGTACACACCTCAACAAAATGGAGTCGTTGAGAGGAAGAACCGGACTCTTATCGAGATGGCAAGAATGATGCTTGATGAGTACAAGATGCCAAAACACTTTTGGGCGGAAGCGGTTGAGACAGCTTGTCATGCAACAAATCGCTTGTATCTGCACAAGCTACTCGGCAAGACGGCATACGAGCTCCTCACCGGTAACAAACCCCAAGTTGGATACTTTCGAGTATTCGGCTCAGAGTGTTACATTCTTGATAAGCATCGTCGTTCTAAATTTGCTCCTAAGTCTCATGAAGGTTTCCTACTTGGTTATGGCTCAAACTCTCACACATACCGTGTCTACAACAATTTCACCCAAAAGGTTGAAGAAACGGTAGATGTGAAGTTTGATGAATCTAACGGCTCGCAAGTAGAGAAATTTCCAATTGATGTAGGAGACAAAGATCCCTTGGAAGCAATCCAAGACTTGTCTATTGGCAAGATTCGTCCAACGGAGATGAAGGAGAGTACCTCGTCCATCCAAGTGGAAGCTTCTACCTCACGACAAGGTGAACCAAGAGTTGATACGGAAGCATCCACGAGTGGGACACACCAAGATGAAGAAAACGAGGAAGTGCACCAAGACGAACGTCAACAACCTCCTTCTCCACCACGACAAGAGAACGACAACGCTAACAATGAAGAAGGCCAAGAAGAAGAACAAGATGAAGAAGATGTTCAACCAAGACCCACGCAAAAGCTTTCACGAGTTCGAGCAAGAATTGCTAAAGATCACCCCGTGGAGCAAATCTACAATGATATCCAAACCGGGAGAATCACTCGCTCTAAAACTCGTTTGGCTAACTTTTGTGAACATTACTCATTCATCTCTAGCATTGAACCTATGAAGGTTGAAGAAGCATTGGAGGATCCGGACTGGATAAACGCTATGCATGAAGAGCTACACAACTTTGAGAGAAATCAAGTGTGGACATTGGTCGAGAAGCCCGACAACAACCACAACATCATCGATACCAAATGGGTGTTTCGCAACAAGCAAGATGAAGATGGACAAGTGGTTCACAACAAAGCAAGTCTCGTCGCCCAAGGCTACACACAAGTCAAAGGTATGGACTATGGTGAGACATATGCTCCCGTTGCTAGACTTGAGTCCATTCGCATCTTACTTGTTGATGCTAATCACCATGATATCACTTTGTACCAAATGGACATTAAAAGTGCTTTTCTAAATGGTGAAATTGAGGAGGAAGTTTATGTTAAGCAACCTCCCGGCTTTATCAATCCTAAGAAACCTAATCATGTCTACAAACTTCACAAAGCCCTTTATGGTCTTAAACAAGCTCCTAGAGCATGGCATAAATTCCTGACCAAGTTCCTTATTGAAAAAGGCTTTGAAATTGGAAAAATAGATTCTACTCTTTTTACTAAAAGGGTTAATGGAGAACTATTTGTATGCCAAATTTATGTCGATGATATTATATTTGGATCAACTAACCCTCATTTTAGTGAAAATTTTGGGAAGCTAATGTCGGAGAAGTTTGAGATGTCTATGATGAGTGAACTCAAATTCTTTCTTGGTTTGCAAATCAAGGAAACTAAGGAAGGCACCTTTGTCTCTAAAACGAAGTACACCAAGGACTTATTCAAGAAGTTCAATATGCAAGAATGCAAAGGTATGACTACACCCATGCCTACTAGTGGACATCTTGATTTGACCAAAGATGGTGAACCGGTTGATCAAAAAGTTTACCGCTCTATGATTGGTTCATTGTTATATTTATGTGCTTCACGTCCCGATATCATGCTAAGTGTGTGCATGTGTGCACGATATCAAGCTGCTCCTAAGGAATGTCATCTTAAGGCCGTGAAGAGGATAGTGAGATACTTAATACATACACCAAATTTTGGCATTTGGTATCCAAAGAGGGCTTCCTTTGATCTTGTTGGCTACTCCAACTCGGACTATGCCAGTGACAAGGTTGATAGAAAGTCCACTTCGGGTACTTGTCAATTCCTTAGTAGATCTCTTGTGTCTTGGTCTTCCAAGAAACAAAACTCGGTATCCTTATCCACCGCCGAAGCGGAATACATTGCCGCTGGTTCATGTTGTGCTCAATTACTTTGGATGACCCAAACTCTTAAAGATTATGGGATATATGTGAAACATGTTCCATTACTTTGTGATAATGAAAGTGCTATCAAGATTGCTCACAATCCCGTGCAACACTCTCGAACTAAGAATATTGAAGTTCATCATCATTTCATTCGAGATCACGTTGCTAAGGGTGACATAAACCTTAAGCATGTTCGCACCAATAAGCAATTAGCGGATATATTCACTAAACCACTTGATGAGAAAGTGTTTTGCAGGTTAAGAGGTGAATTGAACATCATTGATGCTTCAAACTTGGAGTAGGAACTCCATTGGATACTTGCAAGACTTGAGCTTACGACTAATCACCTGATATTTCTCCTATGATGATTATCTTATGTCTTGAAATTTTGCATCTTGCATGTTATCTAACCCTTGTAGGTACTTGGATGAATCTAATTCTATGAGATTGCAACTCACTCACATCTTGCGCAATCTCTACATCACCAAGTCTCTACACAATGGTGGTTGATGACAAGAAAGCACGAAACCTTTCAAACATATCCTTTGACAAATTCTATGTTGAGTTTCATGATTTTCATGTTGGATACACAAGTGCTCTTCCTTGCGAAAACCATCCCATGTAGGTAGATGAACTCAAAGTCCAAAGGGTGCTCCCAACTCTTGATGGGCTACATCAACCTTGAGCAACCCACACAAGTTCAACTACATGATCAAGATCAACACCGCCACCCAAGGTATATTATTCCATCTTAGAGTAGCTTTACTCCAAGTCGTGAGTCAAAGCAACTCAACAAGATGTGAATACATCAAGATACTTAAACGAAAAATGGTAACCCCATTTTGAGCTTAAACGATGAGTATGACCTATGATCAAGTGATCTCACTTGACTCCTAAGTCAATATACTCTAACATAGGTGACTTTGTCACCGCTCAACTTGTCTCATGCATATCTGTTTCCCCTTTCAAAAAAAGGTTCATCTAGATCTTTTAGTTTCTTTTCTTTGCTTTTTGTTCTACATTTTCTGCATCCAATTTTCATTGCAAATCTTTGTGAGATCTTATTTGTCCAATGAGCTGAGGTGACAAGTGTTTTTCTCTGTGATGAACTCGGTTCCACCGGTTTCATGTCTCCGGTCTAGCCGAAGATTCCTAGAGCAACCGAAGCATACAACTCGGTGACACCGATTTCACTACAGGAAAAACATTTTGCCATTTATTCCTGCTTTATTCTTGATCCAGCTCCACTCATTAAATCTTGTCCTCTGCAAGCATCACATTTACCTTAATGCTTTGTACTATGATTCAAGGACCGAACCCATTCACAACAAATTCCAGAAGACCCTTCTTGGAAATTTATGTCAAAGGGGGAGAGAGAGATCACATCAAAGCTTAATCATATCTCTAGGGGGAGAGATCTCTAGGGGGAGGGAATACTCCAGGAAAGAGTAATCTTAAAGGATCCCAGATGCTTGATGTTCAAGAGGAGAGATGCCACATGTCTTCTTGGGGGAAAGACATGTTCATATGTGCTTACTTGCATTAGCTCTGTTCATTTGTTTCTTTCAGCTTTGTTTTTCTGTTCCCTATCTTCTCCCAGTATCCCATGCTAGATTCAGGGGGAGCAAGACATCCAAGGGAAAGAAATTTATTAAATTCATTGCATATCTTTCTCTTCGGGGACATGTCAATATCTATCGTGGTACTCTGTACTCACTCTACATGTCATCCCAGTCTTGGTACTCTTGTGGTTTCTTTTGTTTGCTCTAACTAGTGGGTGCATCTGTGTTATCTAACCTTGTTTACGCAGGCTCATCCCAACCTAGCCAACTCAAGACCACAAGGTAAGTATATGCATCATAGTCATGTGTATGAGAAATTCTTGCTGATGTACATACTGTTTGCAGGACTCATGGGCATGAAGGTACATTTCCCATATTCATATCTTTTGCCCTGATGCATATAGCCAAGATACATGTAACACATTGCTACTCTGTCATGGTTATGCTCTCACATGCTTCTATATTCCATATTCACATGATTGCATACATGTAGGGGGAGCCTATGCTTGTAACATGTCTTTCCAAAGCTTTACTTGCTATTCTCTATATCTTTATCTAAAGCTTTGATGTATGTTGCCATCAATTACCAAAAGGGGGGAGATTGAAAGCACAAGTGCTCCCTGGGTGATTTTGATAGTTAATGACAACATATCTCTTGTTGGAGTAATACTTTTACCTAGTATGTTTCAGACAAGTTTAACAAATTAAGTGGCATGGACTAAAGGATGTGGAACCCCTTCAAGATGCTAAGGACAAAGGATTGGCTCAAGCTTCAAGATCAAGACTCTACATTTTCTATTTTAGTGATCCAAGATCACATTGAGTCTATAGGAAAAGCCAATACTATCAAGAGGGGATGACGTGTTGCGTAATGGCTTGCTTGCTCAAAGTGCTTAGTGATATGCTCCAAAACCCTCAACTACCTTACCCACATCCACATATGACCTAAACCAAAAGTCAAACTCGGCCCCAGCGATTCTTCTATCCGACGCCACCGAGTTTAGATGTCATAGCCACTGCCACAAACCCTAGGCAAATCGGTTTCACCGATAGGGATCTCGGTCTCACCGAGATGGGATTGTAAACTCTCTGTGTATGTCCATTACCAAAATCGGTCCCACCGAGATTGAGCAATTGGTACTACCGAGATTACAATGCAAACTTTCTAGTTAGCTTATAACCAAAATCGGTCCCACAGAGTTTGTGTAATCGGTCTCACCAAGTTTGCCTGACCAACTCTCTGGTTAGCTTATTACCAAAATTGGTCTCACCGAGTTTGTGTAATCGGTCTCATCGAGATTACGTTATGCCCTAACCCTAACCATATCGGTCCTACCGAGTTGCATCTTAGTCCCACCAAAAATCCTGATGGTCACTAGGTTTGCTAAATCCGTCCGACAGAGTTTCTCAATTCGGTCTAACCAAGATTGGTAAATTGTGTGTAACGGTTAGTTTTTGTGTGGAGGCTATATATACCCCTCCACCTACTCTTCACTCGCGGAGAAATCCATTAGAACATACCTACACTTCCAATACACATTTTCTGAGAGAGAACCACCTAGTCATGTGTTGAGGCCAAGATATTCCGTTCCCACCATATGAATCTTGATCTCTAGCCTTCCCCAAGTTGCTTTCCACTCAAATATTCTTTCCACCAAATCCAAATCATGTGAGAGGAGTTGAGTGTTGGGGAGACTATCATTTGAAGCACAAGAGCAAGGAGTTCATCATCAACACACCATTTGTTACTTCTTGGAGAGTGGTGTCTCCTAGATTGGTAGGTGTCACTTGGGAGCCTCTGACAAGATTGTGGAGTTGAAACAAGGAGTTTGTAAGGGCAAGGAGATCGCCTACTTCGTGAAGATCTACCGCTAGTGAGGCAAGTCCTTCGTGGGCGATGGCCATGATGGGATAGACAAGGTTGCTTCTTCGTGGACCCTTCGTTGGTGGAGCCCTCCGTGGACTCGCGCAACCGTTACCCTTTGTGGGTTGAAGTCTGCATCAACGTGGATGTACGATAGCACCACCTATCGGAACGACGACAAAAACATCCGTGTCTCCAATTGCATTTGAATTCTCCAAACCCTTCCCCTTACATTCTTGCAAGTTGCATGTTTTACTTTCTGCTACTCATATACTCTTTGCATGCTTGCTTCATATGTATTGTGTTTGTTAAACTTGTGCCAAAACTCCACTTCAACTTAAAGAAATGAAAAACTGCAACTTTTGGTACTTAGTGTCTAATCACCCCCCCTCCAGACACCTCTTCTTGATCCTTTCAGCGGTAGAACAGAAGGCCGTTTCCTTTGTTCTGCGGTACGCCAGGCCCCATTTCGGCTGTACCGTCCAAGACGGTTGGCTCCCTTCCGACCTAGCTAGTTGGCTTCTGATGAACAGGACGTTGTTGTTGTCATCCGCTTCCTCTCCATGTACACGAGCCCAGGCCATACCTGTGTGCGAGTGATGTCTACTACACAACCTTCTTCTTGTAGACGTCGTTGGGCCTCCAAGTGCAGAGGTTTGTAGGACAGTAGCAAATTTCCGTCAAGTGGATGACCTAAGGTTTATCAATTCGTGGCAGGTGTAGGATGAAGATGGTCTCCCTCAAGCAACCCTCCAACCAAATAACAAAGAGTCTCTTGTGCCCCCAACACACCCAATACAATGGTAAGTTGTATAGGTGCACTAGTTCGGCGAAGAGATGGTGATACAAGTGCAATATGGATAGTAGATAAAGCTTTTTGTAATCTGAAAATATAAAAACAGCAAGGTATCAAGTGGTAAAAGTGAGCGTAAATAGTATTGCAATGCTAGGAAACAAGGCATAGGGTTCATACTTTCACTAGTGCAAGTTTTCTCAACAATAATAGCATAATTGGATCATATAACTATCCCTCAACGTGCAACAAAGAGTCACTCCAAAGTCACTAATAGTGAGAACAAACGAAGAGATTATTGTAGGGTATGAAACCACCTCAAAGTTATCCTTTCTGATCGATCTATTCAAGAGTCTATAGTAAACTAACATGAAGCTATTCTTTCTGTTCGATCTATCCTAGAGTTCGTACTAGAATAACACCTTATGACACAAATCAACCAAAACCCTAATGTCACCTAGATACTCCAATGTCACCTCAAGTATCCGTGGTTATGATTATACGATATGCATCACACAATCTCAGATTCATCTATTCAACCAACATAAAGAACATCAAAGAGTGCCCCAAAGTTTCTACCAGAGAGTCAAGACGAAAATGTGTGCCAACCCCATAAGTTCACGAGGTCACGGAACCCGCAAGTTGATCACCAAAACATACATCAAGTGTATCACGTGATATCCCATTGTCACCACAGATAAGCACATGAAAGACATACATCAAGTGTTCTCAAGTCCTTAAAAACTCAATCCAATAAGATAACTTCAAAGGGAAAAATCAATCCATTACAAGAGAGCAGAGGGGGAGAAACATCATAAGATCCAACTATAATAGCAAAGCTCGTGATACATCAAGATCGTTCCGAATCAAGAACACGAGAGAGAGAGAGAGAGATCAAACACATAGCTACTGGTACATACCCTCAGCCCCGAGGGTGGACTACTCCCTCCTCATCATGGAGAGCGCCGGGATGATGAAGATGGCCACCGGAGAGGGATTCCCCCCTCCAGCAGGGTGCCGGAACGGGTCTAGATTGGTTTTTGGTGGCTACATATGCGTCTAGCGGCGGAACTCCCAATCTAGGTTTCTTTCTGGAAGTTTCACTATATATAAGAGGTTTTGGTGTCGAGAACAAGTCAGGGGGGTCTCCAGGCTGTCCACGAGGTAGGGAAGCATGCCTAGGGGGGTGGGCACGCCCCCCACCCTCGTGGGCAGCCCGGGACTCTTATGGCCCAACTCTTTTACTGCATGGCCTTCTTCTGGTCCAAAAATAATTTTCATGAAGTTTCAGGTCAATTGGACTACGTTTGATTTTCCTTCTCTGTAAAACTCAAAAACAAGGAAAAACATAAACTGGCATTGGGCTCTAGGTTAATGGGTTAGTCCCAAAAATCATATAAAATAGCATATAAATGCATATAAAACATCCAAGGTTAATAATATAATATCATGGAACAATCAAAAATTATAGATGCGTTGGAGGCATATCAAGCATCCCCAAGCTTAATTCCTGCTCGTCCTCGAGTAGGTAAATGATAAGAACAGAATTTTTGATGTGGAATGCTACCTAACATATTTATCTATGTAATCCTCTTTATTTTGGCAAGAATGTCCAAATCCATAAGATTCAAGAAAAAATTTTAATATTGAAATAAAAAGAATAATACATCAAGCATACTAACTGAGCAGTCATGTCTTCTCAAAATAACATGGCCAAAGAAAGCTTATCCCTACAAAATCATATAGTTTGGCTATGCTTCATTTTCGTCACACAAAAATGCTCCCATCATGCACAACATGACAAGCCAAGCAATTGTTTCATACTTTAGTAATCTCAAACTTTTTTCAACTTTCACGCAATATATGAGCGTGAGCCATGGACATAGCACTATGGGTGGAATAGAATATAATTATGGGGGTTGTGTGGAGAAGACAAAAAAGGAGAAAGTCTCACATTGACGCGTCTAATCAATGAGCTATGGAGATGCCCATCAATTGATGTCAATGTGAGGAGTAGGGATTGCCATGCAACGGATGCACTAGAGCTATAAATGCATGAAAGCTCAACAAAAGAAACAAAGTGGGTGTGCATACAACTTGCTTGCTCACTAAGACCTAGGGCATTTGAGGAAGCCCATTGTTGGAATATACAAGCCAAGTTATATAATGAAAAATTCCCACTAGTATATGAAAGTGACAAAACAAGAGACTCTCTATCATGAAGATCATGGTGCTACTTTGAAGCACAAGTGTGGAAAAAGGATAGTAGCATTGTCCCTTTTTTTATTTTTTTTATTTGTCCTTTATTTTTTTATTTGGCCTTTGTTTTGGCGCAATGCTCTATTAATGATGATCATCACACTTCTATTTATTTACAACTCAAAGATTACAAACTCGATAGTAGAACAAAATATGACTCCATATAAATGCCTCTGGCCGTGTACCGGGATGGGCAATGAATCAAGAGTGACATGTAGGATAAATTATGCATGGTGGCTTTGCCACAAATACGATGTCAACTACATGATCATGCAAGGCAATATGACAATGATGAAGCGTGTCATAATAAATGAAACGGTGGAAAGTTACATGGCAATATATCTCGGAATGGCTATGGAAATGCCATAATAGGTAGGTATGGTGGCTGTTTTGAGGAAGATATAAGGAGGATTATGTGTGACAGAGCGTATCATATCACGGGGTTTGGATGCACCGGCGAAGTTTGCACCAACTCTCGAGGTGAGAAAGGGCAATGCACAGTACCGAAGAGGCTAGCAATGATGGAAGGGTGAGAGTGCGTATAATCCATGGACTCAACATTAGTCATAAAGAACTCACATACTTATTGCAAAAATCTACAAGTAATCAAAAACCAAGAACTACGCGCATGCTCATAGGGGGATAGATTGGTAGGAAAAGACCATCGCTCGTCCCCGACCGCCACTCATAAGGAAGGTAATCAAAGAAACACCTCATGCTTCAAATTTGTCACACAACGGTTACCATACGTGCATGCTACGGGACTTGCAAACCTCAACACAAGTATTTCTCAAATTCACAATTACTCAACTAGCACGACTCTAATATTACCATCTTCATATCTCAAAACTATCATCAAGTATCAAACTTTTCATAGTATTCAATACACTCTATATGAAAGTTTTTATTATACCCATCTTGGATGCCCATCATATTAGGACTAGTTTCATAACCAAAGCAAACTACCATGCTGTTCTAAAGACTCTCAAAATAATATAAGTGAAGCACGAGAGTTCATCTATTTTTATAAAATAAAACCACCATCGTGCTCTAAAAGATATAAGTGAAGCACTAGAGTAAACGACAAACTACTCCGAAAGATATAAGTGAAGATCAATGAGTAGTCGAATAATTATGCAACTATGTGAAGACTCTCTAACATTTAAGAATTTCAGGTCTTGGTATTCTATTCAAACATCAAGCAAAACAAAAGAAAATAAAGATGCTCCAAGCAAAACACATATCATGTGGTGAATAAAAATATAGCTCCGAGTAAAGTTACCGATGAACGAAGACGAATTAGGGGATGCCATCCGGGGCATCCCCAAGCTTAGGCTCTTCGTTATCCTTGAATATTACCTTGGGGTGCGTTGGGAATCCCCAATCTTAGGCTCTTTCCACTCCTTATTCCATAGTGCATCGAATCTTTACCCTAAACTAGAAAACTTCACAACACAAAACTTAACAGAAAACTCGCTAGCTCCGTTAGTATAAGAAAATAAATCACCACTTAGGTACTGTTGTGAACTCATTGTAAATTCATATTGGTATAATGTATACTTTATTCCAACTCCTCTATGGTTCATACCCTCCGATACTACTCATAGATTCATCAAAATAGGCAAACAACACACGAAAAACAGAATCTGTCAAAAACAGAACAGTCTGTAGCAATCTGTATCAAACGTATAATTATGTAACCCCAAAAATTCTGAAACAAATTGGTGGACCTGAGGAATTTTTCTATTAATCATCTTCAAAAAGAATCAACCTAATCTCACTCTCCAGTAAAAAATGGCAGCTAATCTCGTGAGCGCAAAAGTTTCTGTTTTTTACAGCAAGATCGCAAAGACTTCACCCAAGTCTTCCCAAAGGTTCTACTTGGAAAAAACACTAATTAAAACATAGAACCACATATAAACAGAGGATAGATTATTTATTTATTACTAAACAGGAACAAAAAGCAAGGAACAAAAATAAAATTGGGTTGCCTCCCAACAAGCGCTATCGTTTAACGCCCCTAGCTAGGCATGATGATTTCAATGATGCTCACATAAAAGATAAGAATTGAAACATAAAGAGAGCATCATGAATAATATAACTAGAACATTTAAGCCTAACCCACTTCCTATGCATAGGGATTTTGTGAGCAAACAACTTGTGGGAACAAGAATCAACTTGCATAGGAAGGTAAAACAAGCAAATCTTCAAGATTTTCAACACATAGAGATGAAACTTGGTATTATTGCAATTCCCACAAGCATATGTTCCTCCCTCATAATAATTACATGTAGGATCATAAGCAAATTCAACAATATAGCTATCACAAAACATATTCTTAACACGATCCACATGTATGCAAAGTTGACACTCTTCCAAAATAGTGGGATTAACATTAACTAAAGTCATGACCTCTCCAAACCCACTTTCATAATTATCACAATAAGATTCAACACCCACCAAAATAGTGGGATCATTACTTCCTAAAGTTGACACTCTTCCAAACCCACTTTCATCAATATAATCATCATAAATAGGAGGCATGCTATCATCACAATAAATTTGCTCATCAAAACTTGGGGGGCAAAAAATATCATCTTCATCAAACATAGCATCCCCAAGCTTGTGGCTTTGCATATCATTAGCATCATGGATATTCAAAGAATTCATACTAACAACATTGCAATCATGCTCATCATCCAAAGATTTAGTGCCAAACATTTTAATACATTCTTCTTCTAACACTTTGGGACAATTATCGGAATCCTTATTTTAACAAAAGACATTAAAAAGATGAAGCATATGAGGCAACCTTAATTCCATTTTTTAGTTTTCTTTTATAGACTAAACTAGTGATAAAACAAGAAACAAAAAGATTCGATTGCAAGATCTAAAGATATACCTTCAAGAACTAACCTCCAAGGCAATGGTGCCAGAAAAGAGCTTGATGTCTACTACACAACCTTCTTCTTGTAGACGTTGTTGGGCCTCCAAGTGCAGAGGTTTGTAGGACAGTAGCAAATTTCCCTCAAGTGGATGTCCTAAGGTTTATCAATCCGTGGGAGGCATAGGATGAAGATGGTCTCTCTCAAGCAATCCTGCAACCAAATAACAAAGAGTCTCTTGTGTCCCCAACACACCCAATACAATGGTAAATTGTATAGGTGCACTAGTTCGGCGAAGAGATGGTGATACAAGTGCAATATGGATAGTAGATAAAGGTTTTTGTAATCTGAAAATATAAAAACAGCAAGGTAGCAAGTGGTAAAAGTGAGCGTAAACGGTATTGCAATGCTAGGAAACAAGGCCTAGGGTTCATATTTTACCAGTGCAAGTTCTCTCAACAATAATGGCATAATTGGATCATATAACTATCCCTCAACATGCAACAAAGAGTCACTCCGAAGTCACTAATAGCGAAGAACAAACGAAGAGATTATTGTAGGGTACGAAACCACCTCAAAGTTATCCTTTCTGATCGATCTATTCAAGAGTCCATAGTAAAATAACATGAAGCTATTATTTCCGTTCAATCTATCCTAGAGTTCGTACTAGAGTAATACCTTAAGACACAAATCAACGAAAACCCTAATGTCACCTAGATACTCCAATGTCACCTCAAGTATCCGTGGGTATGATTATACGATATGCATCACACAATCTCAGATTCATCTATTCAACCAACGCAAAGAACTTCAAAGAGTGCCCCAAAGTTTCTACCGGAGAGTCAAGACGAAAACGTGTGCCAACCCGTATGCATAAGTTCACGAGTTCACGGAACCCGCAAGTTGATCACCAAAACATACACCAAGTGTATCCCGTGATATCCCATTGTCACCACAGATGAGCACATGCAAGACATACATCAAGTGTTCTCAAATCCTTAAAAACTCAATCCGATAAGATAACTTCAAAGGGAAAACTCAATCCATTACAAGAGATAGAGGGGGAGAAACATCATAAGATCCAACTATAATAGCAAAGCTCGCGATACATCAGGATCGTTCCGAATCAAGAAGACGAGAGAGAGAGAGAGAGAGAGATCAAACACATAGCTACTGGTACATACCCTCAGCCCCGAGGGTGGACTAGTCCCTCCTCGTCATGGAGAGTGCTGGGATGATGAAGATGGCCACAGAAGAGGGATTCCCCCCTCCGGTAGGGTGCCGAAACGGGTCTAGATTGGTTTTCGGTGGCTACAGAGGCTTCTGGCGGCGGAACTCCCAATCTAGGTTTCTTTCTGGACAAGTTAGGGGGGTCTTCGGGTTGTCCACAAGGTAGGGAGGCGCGCCCAGGGGGTGGGCATGCCCCCCACCCTCATGGGCAGCCCGGGACTCTTCTGGCCCAACTCTTTTACTCCATGGCCTTCTTTTGGTCCAAAAATAAGTTTCGTGAAGTTTCAGGTCAATTGGACTCCGTTTGATTTTCCTTTTCTGTAAAACTCAAAAACAAGGAAAAAACAGAAACTGGCACTGGGCTCTAGGTTAATAGGTTAGTCCAAAAAATCATATAAAATAGCATATAAATGTATATAAAACATCCAAGGTTGATAATGTAATAGCATGGAACAATCAAAAATTATAGATACGTTGGAGACGTATCAGCGAGTTGGTGTTCGAGACCCTGCCTGTATGCACGTATGTGGCCGTATTTTTTGGCATGTGGCTGCACATATGTGTACAGTTTAGACTGGATTGCCTGAACTGCTACGTCGGGGGCTTTACTACTACAGGTGCCGCTGCTTGCTCGGCCACGGTTCATCATTGCAGAGAGACCGATCGATCAGTATATACATACACGCTCGCGACCAAACATATAACGCTACATACGCTTTGACCAGGTGGGTCCCAGCTATCAGGGAGGATAAGGATGCACTTCCTTTTGTGCGAAGCTATAGCTGGTGGGTCCCAGCTATCAGAGGAAGGAATCATTTTTTCACATACTATGGAGGCACTTCCTTGTGCTCGAAGATGTAGCTGGTGGGTCCAGCTGTCAGACTCACCGACTAAAGTCCTCTCCCGATGATTGTCGTTCATTGACCCCATTGACCACACCGCGCTGAGAGCATTAGTGTGGTGGACGAAGGCGAGGCCTAGGAAGGGAAATACGCATAGCCAGGGAAGATGAGGCTGGTGGATGCCCACGCGGAGGGGAGTACGAGGGTTCCTTGGTTCGCCGAAGAATAACAAGGGGTGTGGGTTAGTAAAGGGAAGGCCTGGCAAGTGGTGGGAGTAAGGTGGGGCGGTCATTCCTGCGCGGCAGCACAGCCGGCCATCGGACGCGGGAGCAGGCGGTGTGGCCGGAGCTGGTTTGGGCGGTTGGAACAAGCAGATCGGAGTTTGAAGAAGCAGCACGGTGGTTGGATTAACATTCAACGGCCACTGCTGCTAGAATTGTTCGTTGACTAAGTTGACAAAGCGGTGCATACATGTCAACTTATTAGGCTCACAAGTCAGCCTCCAAATCAGGTAGGTCCCAGCTAGCAGCAGGAGGAATCATTTTTCTTGCGCGTAATAATGAGGCACTTTCTTGCGTGCAAAGATGTAGCTGGTGGGTCTCAGCTCTCAGGGGGAGGAAACTTTTTTTTCTGCATAATAAGAAGGAACTTTCTTGCATGCAGAGATCTAGCTGGTGTGTCCAGCCTGTCAGTTGTCGGGGGTTTGGTGCGACATATGCCAACGGATGGCTTATCATGGTGGGGGTGAGTAGAACGTCGCCGGTGCCTGGAAACGGGACGAGGCGAAGACATGCACGCCGGCAAATCTTACCCAGCTTCGGGGCTCTCCGGGGAGATAATACCCCTACTGCTGCTCTGCGGGGTCTCCGCATGATCACTATAGTCAAGGGTTTACACGGTTGCTCCTTGAGCTGTGTATGGTGGTAGGAGAGGGCAAGGCTAGCTCTCTCCCTCTATCTGGTGAGGTATAGAACTTCTGGGATCCAACCCTTTGCATGGGTGCCCTGGGGGGTTTATATAGGCCTACCCCCCAGGGGTACAATGGTAATGTGACTGGGCGCGTGGCCAGCCATCAGTGTCTCCGACCTCCGACTTCTCTGCCGGCTGCTAGGGCCCGCCGACTGGTCTGGTACGGAGCCGACAAGCCGCGTCCGTCGCGGGCGGGTCTTGCCGGCTGCTGATTAGTGTAGCCGCGCTCCTGATGATGCAAGCTTGGTCATGGGGTCATGGCAACAGCCCCGCCGCATGGCGGGTGATCACTGTGGCCACTCCCCATCTCTTCTTGATTAATGGCGCGTGGGCCCCGGGGGAGGGCTCGGCCGACTTCCCCAGGCCGACTCCCATTGGGTCCGACTGGCGGTGCTCCCGCCGTCTCCCGAGGTCTCGCTGGCTGGTGGGCCCTGCTGCCTCCAGGCCGTACAGACAAGCCGTCGTGGGCGCAGGACCAGGTACAGTGGTGCTGATGTCAGGGCCGGCTGGGCAACAGTGCCACGCCGCGGGGAGATCTTCCCAAGTACGGCGCGTTGTAGCCATGCCTGCCCTTGGTAAGGGGCGGGGAGTGGGCTTCATTGTAGCCACGCCCCTACCCCGTCCCCCTTGATGAGGTCATGGTTTGTTGAAGTCGCCGGCTGACTCCCCAAAGCCGGCTTCTCTGGAAGTCGTCCCTGGGACTCGGCCGTGAGCGGGCAGTCGGCCGCCTTGCCGTAGACTCCCCAGGAGGCGGCTCTTCGCCCTGTGGTCTTGAGGGGCGCAGCCTGCCCCGATGTCTTGAAAGGTCATGGGGCTCGGGTTGGCCTACCTATGGCCCATTACTACGACAGTAGTCCCCGAAGCTGGTGAGGCGCCATGGACGATCGACCGAGAAGCCTCAGCAGTTTCTTTCTCCGGATGCTCAACACATGGTCTTGATTGACTTCCGCCGGGCCGACTAGACGGAGTCGGACTCGCCCGACTCGGGCTCACTCTATTCCGACTTGCTCAGTAGTTCGAACGTCGTGGCGAGATTTCAAGTGGCATGCTAGCTAAGCTTCCAGGCCGCCGCCCGTTCTTGGCCTGTCACGCGGGGGCACGTGGCTAGGCCGTCCTGCCAGCCCACGCGCGCGACGGGACATGCCCGTAGGCGGGGCCCGCCACTACCACGCCTCGGCGCCCGAGCGGATCCGCTGTGACCCCGGTGGACGGTTAGGATTCCTGTGGAGTTACTACGCGCAGTAACTTTGCAGGGATCGTGGGGGGCGTGGGGTTGTGGGCGCAGTAAATCCCCACGCCTACCCCCTCGGCTTCGCAGCCCCGAGGGCTATAAGTAGGGGGAAGAGGGGAGCACGTGCGCCCCTCCTTCCCGCTGCCCCTTGCTTTCTTCCTCCTCGCAAATCCTTCGCTCTCCTGCTTCCTCTTTTTTCTCTCTCTCGCTCGCTCCGCCGCACGCCCAAGCTCCGGCGCACGCTGTGGTGACAGCTCACGACGATGAGCTCTTCCTCCACTGCCGCGCCTCCCCCAGTACGCTCCGGCACCTGGGACGGCTCCGAAGACCACGAAGACCATATCGAGTTCCTCCGCCGGACCCGTCATCTTCCCGGCGAGGATCGCGTGCAGGTGCGCCTTGCGCCGGAGGGGGAGATTTCCCCCGCCCCGCAAGAGGGCGAGCGGGTCATCTTCCGCTCGCACTGCCTGTGCGGGTTGGGGCTGCCGGCGAGCAGCTTCTTCTAGTCTTTCATGGAGTTCTACGGACTCCAACCTCACCCCCAACACAGTGGTGCTGCTGTCCGCCTTCGTGGCTCTGTGCGAAGGCTTCCTCGGAGTCCTCCCCACCCTCGAGCTCTGGGGGGATTTCTTCTTCTCCAAGCTCGGCACCCAGGCCGCGGGCGTGCCGGCTCAGTGCGGCGCCTTCATCGCCATGCGAAGGAAAGGAGCCGACAACCACTTCCCCTCCATCGCGCTGCTGAAGTCGGTGAAGATGTGGCAGCGGTCCTACTTCTACGTCAGGAACGTCGCCACGCGGGGCGACTGGGTCAATCTGCCGGCTTTCGAAGCCGGCCTGCCGGCTGGCAGACTGCCCAACTGGTCGTACCGGGCCAGGTCGCTGACGCCTGCGGGAGCCGGCGCCATCACACGACTCTGAGTGCTGACGCAGTCGGAGGGTCTGACTGGCCCAGACCTGCTGGTCGCCTTCGTCTCGCGCCAAGTTCTCCCACTCCAAGGCCGCCCTCACCTGATATGCCAGATGAGCGGGGGCCGCGACCCGAGTCGGATGTGCACCAAGGACATGCCTCATGAAGAGGTGGCCCTGATGGTGAACTACCTCTCGGACAGCAGGCTCCCGGAGGACTGGCGATTCGGCAAGGAGCCATACTCCCGCGCCAACCCCCTGCCCGTGGTGAGTCGCCTTTCTTTTCTTTAGATTGTCTTCTTCTTGCCGAGTCTTGTTCTAATCAGTCTGATTTTTGGTTAGAATCCCCTTCTTCACCCACCAGCCGGCACCTCGGGGCCGGCCCGTGAGTTCATCGCCGACCGGGCGGAGAGCGACGTCGACGACCCCGATCTGGGGGCGGCGGCTCTGGAAGACGACGCCGAGGGAGGAGGAGGGACGACAGGCGACTTCAGGCCCTCGGCCACCTTTGCCGACTGGCCTGAAGACGACGCCGAGGAAGGAGTTACCCCTCGCCATCGGCCAGGAGCCAGCCAGCCGGGCGCGGGCTCTTCTGCCGCGCCGGGCGCTCCAGGCGGCGGGAAGAAGCGCCGGGCTGCACCGACTTTGTTCGGCAGCCGGCCGAAGAAGCCCAAGGGCTCGGCTGCGGCGACCCGGCGGGAAGAGGCGGCCGCGAAGGCCATCCGCTTTCGTAAGGAAGTAAAGAAGCCGTTGTTGGTCTCTGCATAAGTATTCTGTCTTCAAAGTTTGTTCTTTCTTTGTGCTTTGTCTGAGTCTCTGCTCGCCCCTTTTTCTTCAGGGCTCCCCTCTCTCTGGAGCGGGTTGCCGCCGCCTCCATCATGGGGTCAGCGGAGACGCCCGCCACCACTCGGCAGATAGACCCCGCTGCCGACCTTCGGGAGGCGACGGAGCGGAATGCGCAGGAGAAGCGCAATGAAGAAGAAGCCCTCCGCCTGGACAAGGCGGAGGCCGACAGGGCGGAGGCCTCCGCCAAGAAAAAACTAGCAGAGGCCGAAGCTGCCGCCGTGGCGAAGCAGCAGGCTGAGGAAGCTGCACGCCGCCAGGCGGCCTTGCATGTTACCCTGCTGAACTCTGCGCCGCCGCCGCCGGAGTTCACGGGGCAGACTGGAGGAGCCGACGGGGAGAACCTCATCGAGGAGAGGGAAGGCGGCGAGCCCTCTACTCCGGGCGTGAATGTTCCGCCGCCGCCTCCGCCGCCGTCTGAAGGCGTGCGAGGCGAGCGGCCAGCGGACCCTCCGGTGCCGCCGACCGAAGATGAGGCCGTGGCGAGGCTACTCCTCCAGGTCGGCTCGCCAGCGCGCCGTCTTCGGGAGAAGGCGACTTTGGCACCTCGCCCCCTGGAAGCCGGCACCGCCAGCTCGGCGACTCTAGATGGCGAGGCGACGAGCGCCGCACCCGTTGGGTGGGTGCGGGGAGGCGGCACAGGGCCGCTGAACCAGGCGCTCCTGGAAGTCCAGGCGAAGCTCCGCGCTGAGGGCGACGCCCACCAGAGCTAGACCAAGGCGTTCCTGGCGTCGCGGGCGGCCGTCCCGGTATGTCTTTTCTTTGGGCCTTTATTTTTCTTGTTCCTCTCTATGCGGGCGCGCCAGCGCACCCACTGGGTGTAGTCCCCGAGTTTCGGGTCAGCTGCTGACCAGGCGGCCCGGAACTCCAATTTGATGGACTTCTGGGTACTAACTTTGTCTGAAATGCTTGTTGCAGGACTACCACAACCTCCGCGTCACCGCCTTCAACCGTAATGTTGAAGAGTTGGGCAAGTGGACCGCCGACTTGGCGGAGAGCCGGAGTAAGTCCTTCTCCTTTTTCTCTTCTCTGCGGGGGCGTGCTAGCGCACCTGCGGGCTGTAGTCCCCGAGATTCGGGCCGACTGCTGAGCAGTCGGGCCGGATCTCCCCGGCGACCTACTTTATTGACGACTGTTGTCTTTCTTTCTTTCCTTCAGGGGCCAACACTGCTCTTCAACAGTAGCTGAGCGAAGCCAACTCTGCCCTGCTCGCCAAAGGGGAGGAGTGCAGCAAGCTCACGCGGAGCACGATCTGCTGGCCACTCAGTTGGCAGAGCAGAAGGGGCTGCTCGCGAAGTCGCAGAGGAAGGCGGAGGAGACGGAGGCCGCCCTCCTGGCCGAGTTCGCGAGCGAGCGCTCTTCCTGGTCTGACAAGGAGGCGTTGCTATCCTACGGCTTCCACGAGATCAAAGACATCATTGATGGTAAGTCTCTTTGTTTTCTTTCTTTAGCTGCCGACTTAGGTCGTGCCGACTCTTGGTTTTTGACTCGCTTTTTTGTTTCTTCATGTCTTTTGCAGACTTCTTCCCTGGGCAGTCGCAGGCTGCTATCCAAGCCATCGAGGCCGATCGTGCAAGTCGGAGGGCGGAGGGCGCAGAGATCGCCGCCGATGCCCCCCGAACTCTAGATGAGCACATCTTCAGTATCGAGGCTCGCCTCCGGCCGGTGCACCGGATGCTGCGCCGGCTTCAGCGCGTCGGCGCCCAGGCGATCTCCGCCCTTTGGCCAGATATGCAGGCTCCGCGCACCCCCAGCCTGATGCCCAATTGGTTGGAGGTCGCGGTTGGTCGCCTCAAGGCTTGGAAGGGCTCTTCGGCCCGGGCTGGAGCGCGTCGGGCCTTAGAGTTCATCAAGGCGTGGTACCCGGGGCTGGATCTAGACCGGTTGGCCACGCTTGGGTTGGAGCTGGCGGCTGCAGAAAACGGCCTCGTCAAGCGTGCTGTGGCGATCGCCGAGTACACTGACACGAGCATCTTCGTCCCCGAGCGGTCTGAAGACGGCGAGGAGGTCCTGCCGGAGTGGTTTGGGATGAACCCAGAGTACGGCGAAGACTCAACGGAGGTGATCGGCTCCAGCGTCGAGGAGGAGGACGAGGCGGAGGATGAGGGCGAGGCGGAGGCACCAGAAGATGGAGCAGACTGCCAGCCTCAGCCCGACCGCGCCTCTAGCAACGAGCCACGTGCGACTGATCCGACTGCTGCCGGAGGGGATCAAGCCGAGACTAGCCGGCCGACCGCCCCGACAACTGACGTTGGCGCCTCCTCCGACCCCCGACTCCTTCTGCCGCCTCCTAAGCTACCACTGTGTCTTTTGTTTTATCTGCTTCAGTAGTCTTTTGAAGAACTTGTTAATTCACACAATTCCACCCGCGGGGTGTATTTTGATCCTCTGCTTGACAATTCGGCCAAGGGCCTATGTTATGTAAATTTATATATCTATCCTTTCTTGCTCATTGTTCTTTTGGTTGTTTTCCTTTGCCGCTTTCCCCTAGTTGCCTGCCTTGCCAATCGGACAGCCGCTCTGCAGACTGTTGCTGGATCAAGTGCTAGGCTACTTTGGGAAAGCAAGTACTTAGCCGATTTCAAGATTCTTTGAGCAAGTTGGATAGAAAACGACAATCTGACTATCCGAGAATCGGTTTGCGAGAAAGGCTGGAAGCCGTCTTGAGCTATGTTTTATGCTTTGAGTCCTTAGCCATTTTTCGTGCGAGCACCCATTCTACCTTACCTCTGCCCACCGTACAGTCACTCTGCGAGCTGCGGCTTCTGACAGAAGATGGCTTAGATGCTACACACTACTTGTCCGGCTGCAGGAAGCATTTCATAGTGCAAGGCGGCAAGTCCCCGGGCCGACTTGTCGAGCCCGGTGCCAAACGGTATGACAAAGAGTAACATACTTGTAGGCATAATTTTTATCATACAGACAAAAGAGGGCAGTCCCCGAGCTCGTCTCGGGGGCCCGAAGTCTTGGTACTTTAATACAAAAGGTAGCGTGGTACATACTGCATCAACTGTAAAATCTTCGGAGAAGATTTGTATTCCATGGCCGCTCTGTCTCCTTGCCGGAGTCGTCCTTCTTGCGTGCTCGGGGCTTCTAAGCGTCGATCAGGTAGTAGGAGTCGTTGCCTAGAACTTTGCTGATGATGAAAGGGCCCTCCCAAGGCGGCGACAGCTTGTGCTGGCCGGCTGTTCGCTGGATCAGCCGGAGCACAAGGTCGCCTTCTTGGAAAGATCTTGGCCTGACCTTCCTGTTGTGGTATCAGCGTAGGCTCTGCTGCTAGATGCTGGACCGGCTGAGTGCCAGCAGCCGGCCCTCTTCCAGCAGATCAACGCCGTCTTGTCGTGCTTCTTCTGCTTCCTCCTCGGTGTACATGGTGACTCGTGGGGAGTCGGACTCTATGTCCGTTGGGATGACGGCTTCGGCACCGTAGACGAGGAAGAAGGGCGTGAAGCCGGTTGACTTGTTTGGAGTCGTGCGCAGACTCCGGAGGATGGCTGGCAGCTCGTCGAGCCAGCAGCCAGCCGAGCGCTCCAGAGGCTCGATCAACCGAGGCTTGATGCCGGACAGGATGAGGCCATTTGCTCGCTCCACTTGGCCGTTTGACTGCGGGTGGGCGACGGACGCTAGGTCCAGTCGGATGCCCTATGTTGCGCAGAAACGGGCCAAGGTGCCTTTGGCAAAACTTGTGCTGTTGTCGGTGATGATGCTGTGTGGTATGCCGTACCGAATTGTGATATCGGTGATGAAGGTCACGGCAGTCGGACCGTTCAGTTTCTTAATTGGCTTTACTTCCACCCACTTGGTGAACTTGTCCACTGCGACAAGTAGGTGAGTTAAACCACCTCGTGCTGTTTTGAATGGTCCCACCATGTCTAGACCCCAAACTGCGAAAGGCCAAGCAATGGGGATGGTCTTGAGCGCGGAAGCCAGCTGGTGTGGCTTGGAGCTGAACTTCTGGCACCCTCTGCATTTTTGGACCAACTCCTTGGTCTCTTCCAAGGCAGTCGGCCAAAAGAAACCGTGCCGAAAAGCATTGGCGATGAGTGCTCTTGAAGCCGCATGGTGGCCACATTCGCCTTGATGGATGTCTTTGAGGATCGCCTGGCCTTGCTCTGGCTCTACGCAACGCTGGTAGACACCAGTGACGCTGCGCCTGACCAGCTCTCTGTTGATTATGGTATAGGCTACTGCCCGGCGTTGTACTTGTCAAGCTGAGGTCTCATCAGTTGGTAGCTCTTTGTTCACCAGAAATTTGAGGATGGGCTGGGCCCATGAGGGTGCTGCTATTTCGTCGACTATCAGAACTGCGACTTGGACGAGGGCGGCTGGGCTGGGAGGCGGCGGGCTGGAGTCAACAGCCGCTTGTTGGGCTGATGAAGTCCCCAAGCCGACTGGCTCGGTCCTTGGGCCAAGTTTTGGAATCTTCGAGTCCGTCACCGCAGTCCCCGGGCCGGGCTCGACTGTGGCAGCTTTGGAGTCGCCCGCCAAAGTCCCCGTTCCGACTGCCGGAGCTCTGGAGTCAGATACGCCGTCTTCGGGAGGAGCCGGCACAAAGATGGAGTCTGATTCTGGTGAAGGCTTGACAGACGGCTTGAGGAGGCGTTGAAGGGTGACGCCAGATGGTATTGCTTGGCGGGTAGAGCCGATTCGTGCCAAGGCGTCTGCTTGGTCGTTGTCGTTTCTTGGCACATGGAGGAACTCGCACCCTTCGAAATACCCGCTGAGTTGCTGCACGAGGAAACGGTAGCTCGCCATGTTTGCATCTTTTGTGTCCCAATCACCAGACGACTACTGGACCACTAAGTCCGAGTAGCCATAACACAAGATCCGGCGGATGCCAAGTTTTTTGGCAAGCCGGAGCCCGTGAATGAGCGCCTCGTACTCGGCCACGTTGTTGGAGGCGGCAAAATGGATTTGCAGTGCATATTTGAGCTTGTCGCCTTTGGGAGAGGTGAGGACGACGCCGGCTCCCAAGCCAGTGCGCATCTTGGAGCCGTCGAAGTGCATCCGCCAATGGGTGGAGTTAGGCGCTGGAGGCAGGTACTGGGTCTCGGCCCAGTCGACGAGGAAGTCGGCCAGTGCTTGTGATTTGATAGCGGTGCGGGGCTGGTAGTAGATGGTGTAAGGAGCCAGCTCTATGGCCCACTTGGCCACTCGACCAGAGGCATCTTGGCTACCAATGATCTCGGCAAGTGGAGCCGTGCAGACCACCGTGATTGGATGTTCTTGAAAGTAAGGCTTCAATTTCTTGGCGGCAAAGTGCACGCCATAGCACATCTTCTAGTAGTGGGGATAGTTCTGCTTGGAGGTCGACAGTACCTCGCTCAGGTAATATACTGGTCTCTGGACAGGTAGCGCCTTGCCTTCCTCCTTGCGCTCTACTACAATGACTGTGCTGACTACTCGGCTAGTGGCGGCAATGTACAGGAGCATAGGTTCCTTGGGAGTTGGAGCCGCCAGGACGGGTGGGGTAGTCAGCATCTTCTTCAACTGGTGGAAAGCTTCGTCCGCCTTATGGTTCCACTCGAAAAAAGTGGTCTTCTTCATGAGTTGGTATAAGGGGAGAGCTTTCTCGCCCAGCCGACTGATGAATCGGCTGATGGACGCCAAGCAGCCGGTGAACTTCTGCACATCTAGCAGTCGGCTAGGTACCTCCATTCTCTCGATGGCCTTGATTTTTACTGGGTTGCATTCTATGCCGCGTTCAGAGACCAGGAAACCTAGCAGCTGGCTGGCTGGTACTCCGAAGACACACTTCTCGGGGTTGAGCTTGATCTAGAACCGGCGCAGGTTCTCAAAGGTCTCCTTGAGGTCTTCCAGCAATGTTCCTTGCTTTTCCGTCTTCACCACCACGTCGTCCACGTAAACGTGGGCGTTCCTGCCGAGCTGCATGAGGAGGCACTTCTGCATGCAACGCTGAAAGGTGGCGCCGGCATTCCTCAAGCCGAACGTCATGGTGAGTTAGCAGAATGCTCCAAACGGCGTGATGAAGGCGGTCTTCAATCTGTCAGCCGGGTTCAGCTTGATCTGGTGATATCCTGAGTACGCATCCAAGAAACTCAACAGCTCGCATCCGGCTTGGAGTCTATCACCTGATCAATTCTTGGCAGAGCAAACGGATCCTTGGGGCAGGCCTTGTTGAGGATCGTGTAGTCAATACACATTCGCCATTGCTTGTTCTTCTTTAGCACCAGGACCGGATTTGCCAGCCACTCTGGGAAGAAAACTTCCATAATGAAGCCGGCTGCTAGGAGTCGGGCTATCTCTTCTCTGACAACTCTTCTCTTCTCTTCTGATAAGCGGTGCAGGGGCTGCCTGACCGGCTTTGCATCAGATCGGACGTGTAATTTATGCTCGGCGAATTCCGTCGGCACACCTGGCATGTCTTTGGGGGACCATGCAAAGATGTCCCGATTCTCACGGAGGAAATCGACGAGCTCGCCTTCCTATTTTCTGTTGAGGTTTGCACCTACGATAGCGTACCTCTCTGGGTGCTCCAGATCCAAGGGTATCTTCTTTGTCTCTTTGGCCGGCTTGAACGAACCTTCGGCTTCCGACTCCTTCGGGTCGGGCGATATCTCTGGCTGCTTGCCGGCCATCGCCCCAGCTCGCTCAAGGAGTCGCTTCTCGGCCGCAATCACCAGGGACTCGGCCAGCCGACTGCTCTCGGCCGCGCAGGCAGACGACTTCCGGTAGTCGCCGGCCACAGTCAGAATTTCCCTGGAACTGGGCATCTTCATCTTGAGGTAGGCATAGTGGGGGACCGCCATGAACTTGGCCAAGGCAGGCCGGCCAAGCAACGCATTGTATGGGCTCTCAAGGTCCACCACCTCAAACCAAACAGACTCTCTTTGGAAGTGATCTTTGTCCCCAAAGAGGACGTCAATCAGGATCTTGCCGATTGGTGAACAGGAAAGCCCAGGAACAATGTCGTGGAACACGGTCTGGCTGTTCTGAAGTTGTCTCTGCTTGATTCCTAACTTCTCCATGGTGTCCTTGTACAGGATGTTGATGCTGCTGCCCCCATCTATCAGGACTCGCGAGAAACGCGCGGCCCGTTTGTCCGTGGCAAAGGTGGCGTCCAGGACCAAGGCGTAGGAGCCCGGACTCGGCATCACTTCTGGGTGGTCAGCCCTGCTCCAGCTGATGGGCCTCTCTGACCAGTGCATGAACTCTGGCGTCTCTGAGGCTACTGTGTTCACCTCCTGTCGCTGCAGCCGCCTGCTGCGTCGATCACCAGCCACACTGGTGAACACCATGTAGGCTCCGTGCTCTTCAGGGTACTCGTCTTGTACTGTGCTGACTGGCCTGACTGCCGGCTGCTGGGGCGGAGGCGGAGGCGGCTGCCCAGGAGGCGGGGGTGGTAGGAGGCCATCTCCCTTGGCGATCCTGGTGAGCCAGTGGCACTTCCGGGTGGTGTGATTCGATGGCTTCGCGCCGCTGTGGAACTTGCAAGGTCCATCCAAGGTCTGCTTGTAGGAGAAGGCCGGCAACCAGTTCGGCTTGCTGCCTTTCTGTCGCTTGGGCGGAGGCTGCTCTTCTGGCTGCTGGGCTTCGAGGGTCGCTGTGGAAGCCGGCTGCGGGGCCTTGCGCTTGTTGTCGCCCTGCTGTTGTCGCCGGCCGGCATCTGCTGCCGGAGTTCTTGGAGCCTGAGGAGCTACTTTGCCAGTCGTGCTAATTTGAATTTCTGTCTTCATGGAGGAGTCGGCCATAGCGTACTTGTCTGCTATGATCAGCAGCTCGTCGAGGGTTTCTGGCTCATCGCAGAGGAGCTTGTGCTTGAGGAGGGTGCCTTCTCGGCACCCGGCTGTGAAATACTCGATGGCCTGCACTTCATGCACGCCCTCGCAGGAGTTCCGGAGCTCGGCCCAACGCGTGAGGTAGTCGCGAGTCGACTCGTCAGGACCTTGCACGCACAAGGAGAGCTGACGAGCCTTTGGAGGACGCTTGTACGTGCTGGTGAAGTTGCGGACGAACGCTCTGGTGAAGTCGACCCAGCTGTTGATGCTGCGGGGCTTCAGGCTGTTCAACCACATCCGCGCCGTGCCCTGGAGCATGAGCGGAACGTACTTTACGGCGACACGCTTGTTGCCGTTCGCTATGCTGACAGCCGTGGAGTAGTCGACTAGCCAGTCTTCCGGCTTCACGGAGCCGGTATACTTGGGCGTGTCTCTTGGTAGCGTGAACCCTCTGGGAAAGGGCTCGTCCCGAATGCGGGGCCCAAAACAAGGCGGACCCAGCTCGTCTTCTTCTTCCAGCACCAGGGACCGGTGAAGTCGGTCGATCCGGTGGCGGGCGTCATTCTCCCCAACTCCCTCTCGGCGGCCAAGGTCGTCACCGAGAGTCGGATGGTCAACAGGCGGCGGGGAGACTCGCCTCTCCTTGCGGGGAGGGGGAGGCGGACATTCGTCCCATCGTTCCACTGCTCTTGGGCGGCTGTCTCGGTCGTGCTCTATGGTAATCGGAGTCCGACTAAGGCTGACAGCCGGCTCCTTGTTCTTTCTTCCTCGGGCACCGCCAGTCGGTGTCCGAGACGTCGCGCCTTGATCTCGGTACGGGTCACCGTTTGGCCGCTGCCGCGCCTCCGTGCGGCAGCTGGCCTCGTTCTGCGTGGCGGCCGCTGGACTCGCTCCATCATGAGGCGGCGCTCTTCGCCCTCGAAATTGTCCAGCTCATCCGCCACTGCCTGGGCGGCTCGAATGTTCTCTGCTGGCGTGGCATACACGGGGTGGCTAGACCCAAACAGGCTGGCGATGGCTACGCCGCGCTGCTGAACCGCGCCAAGGCGGCTGGGCCCTACCGGAGCCGGCGAGCCACCAACAGCGTGATCCATCTCCCGCTGGTAAGCTTCTGACAAGCGTCTCATGCTGGCTAGCTTCTTCGCGCCTTCAACAAGCTGAAGGCGGCGCGCTTCTAACGTCTCTGCTTCAGCATCTTCCGGGATGGGCGCAGCTAGGTCTTGCAACTCCGCGCCGAGTGAGTTGGGCGCCCTTCCACCAGGGAACTCGTCATGACTGATGACCAGCACCTCAATGACGGTGCTCTCGTCGCTCTCCGCGTGGGGAAGAGGTTCGTCGTAGACCACCATGTTGGAGGGGAACACGTCGACCGACACGGTGTCGGAGTCGACCAGCATCGGGTCGGTGGAGCCTACGGACTCCAAGTCTATGGCAGGCTCGCCGGAAACGTGGAGTTGATCGAGGAGGCCCGCGAGGAGGTTTTCGGGGCCGCCTACGCCTGCGTCGGACGCAGGCTCGTCGGAGAGGTGGACCTCGCCAACAAGTTCGGCCAAGGAGCTGGCTGCGCAGGCAATCTCCACGCCGCGTAGCGCGTCGACGCAAACTTCGTCTGGCGTGCCTGGCTGGCTGCGCTCGCCAGGGAGGAAAAGGGTTCCCGTCCAGAACAGATCTCCAGACGGCGGTGCACCATGCCCCACGGTGGGCGCCAAATGTCGGGGGTTTGGTGCGACATATGCCAACGGATGGCTTATCATGGTGGGGGCGAGTAGAACGTCGCCGGTGCCTGGAAACGGGATGAGGCGAAGACATGCACGCCGGCGAATCTTACCCAGCTTCGGGGCTCTCCGGGGAGATAATACCCCTACTACTGCTCTGCGTGGTCTCCGCATGATCACTATAGTCAAGGGTTTACACGGTTGCTCCTTGAGCTGTGTATGGTGGTAGGAGAGGGCAAGGCTAGCTCTCTCCCTCTATCTGGTGAGGTATAGAACTTCTGGGATCCAACCCTTTGCATGGGTGCCTTGGAGGGTTTATATAGGCCTACCCCCCAGGGGTACAATGGTAATGTGACTAGGCGCAGGCCCAGCCGTCAGTGTCTCTGACCTCCGACTTCTCCGCCGGCTGCTGGGGCCCGCCGACTGGTCTGGTACGGAGCCGACAGGCCGCGTCCGCCACGGGCGGGTCTTGCCGGCTGCTGATTACTGTAGCCGCGCTCCTGATGATGCAAGCTTGGTCATGGGGTCATGGCAACAGCCCCGCCGCCTGGCGGGCGATCACTGTGGCCACTCCCCATCTCTTCTTGATTAATGGCGCATGGGCCCCGGGGGAGGGCTCGGCCGACTCCCCCGGGCCGACTCCCGTTGGGTCCGACTGGCGGTGCTCCCGCCGTCTCCCGAGGTCTCGCTGGCTGGTGGGCCCTGCTGCCTCCAGGCCGTACAGACAAGCCGTCGTGGGCGTAGGACCAGGTACAGTGGTGCTGATGTCAGGGCCGGCTGGGCAACAGTGCCACGCCGCGGGGAGATCTTCCCAAGTACAGCGCGCTGTAGCCATGCCTGCCCTTGGTAAGGGGCGGGGAGTGGGCTTCATTGTAGCCACGCCCCTGCCCCGTCCCCCTTGATGAGGTCAAGGTTTGTTGGAGTCGCCGGCCGACTCCCCAAAGCCGGCTTCTCTGGAAGTCGTCCCTGGGACTCGGCCGTGAGCGGGCAGTCGGCCGCCTTGCCGTAGACTCCCCAGGAGGCAGCTCTTCGCCCTGTGGTCTTGAGGGGCGCAGCCTGCCCCAATGTCTTGAAAGGTCATGGGGCTCGGGTTGGCCTACCCGTGGCCCATTACTCCGACATCAGTGGGAGGAACCATTTTTTTGCGTAATAAGGATGCACTTGCTTGCGTGCGGCCATGGCCATGTGGGTTCCTACTGTCATCCGCTCCACGTACATCCCTCCTCCGATGGCTGTCATTTGTTGACTATGTTGACCACATTGTGTCGAGAGCACCAACGCGGTGGACGACAGCGAGGCCTAGGAAGGGACCGACCCGGAGCCGGGGAAGACTCGGTAGTGGTTTCCCATGCGGTTGGGAGTACGAGGGTTTACTAGTTTGACTGCCATCGCCGAAAAATAACATGAGGTGCGGGTGAGTAGAGGAATGGCCTGGCCAGTGATGGGAGTAGGGTGGGGCGGTGCAGCCTGCATAGCAACATAGCTGGCCACGGGAGGTGGGAGCAGGCGGTCCCACAAGCGTTGGTTTAGACGCTGGAGCAAGAAGATCAGATATTCTAGAAGCTACACAGCCGTTGGATGGATTAACATCCAATGGTCAATGCTGCTAGAATTGTTTGCGGACGAAGTTGACAAAGCCTTGCGTAGACGTCAACCTAGTAGACCCACAAGTCAACCTCGAAATCTGTTGCAAACAGATACAACCCAAAATTTCTAGCTAGATTCAAATTAATTTAAAAATTAAACATACCTTAATTTAAAATCCAATGAAAATTTACCTACACAAAAAGAAGGAAACTTAAAATATCAAAATCCGAAAGAAAAAAGTAATTTGGAACTAATTGCCTCTTTGCTGTATTTTACATTTTACTGCCGATTTCTTATTACTTATAACCCATTTTCTGGGCAAGCAGAATGTGTCCCTCCTCGTCTTGAAAGATTTTTGGCGCCGCAGGGCGTAGAAAAGCAAGTAGGCCTCCATTGAGTATTCTGTAAAAAAAACAAAATAGATGGGCTAGCCATTTTTAGAAAGAACAAAAATTGTGTTGGTCATGTGGTAAACATATGAAATAAAAAGCCTGGGCTAGATGGGCCACAGCTCCTGCACAACCTAGTTGATACCCTGCTCCATCCCGAAAACAAAAAAAATATTATGCGAGCTGCTGGGTCCGGGGTGTCATCCGCTCCTTGTGCAGTTATCTCGCTTATTGACTACGTTGACAGTGGCATGTGACCTAGATGTCAGGAAACCATTAGGAGGAAAAAAATTTTCTTGTAATAAAGGAGGCACTTGCTTTTACTACTGCCATGATCCTGGTGGGTCCCTATTGTCATCCTCAGCATGTACAGTCATCTCCTTATTCCTCTCGGTTGTTAACCATGTTGACAACACCGTAGGGCGGCGCCACGGCGAGTGAACCAAGGTGGAGGACAATGGTGAGGCCTCGGATGGGAACGAACAAGAGTTGGGAAAGATGCATCGAGTTTTAGGGTGTGATGTGGACGTGATGCGTGTGCGGCAGCACAACCAGCTATGGGAGGCGGGAGCAGGCGGTCCTGTCGGCTCTGGTTTGGCTTTGGCGGCTGGAGGAAGAAGAGACTGAAGAAACACAACAAACGTTGAATGTCAATCCAATGGTCAAGGTTGGCACAATCGTTTGTTGACTAAGCCAACACCATGTAGCATACTTTTTTATAGGAAGAGAAGAAAAACTAGGCTCATTCGCCATATAACATTCCCGAAAGTGCCACCATTTGATTTTGCGTCACAACTAAAACTGCCAGGAAAATGCGTTCGTTTGCCGTCCTCCTCCCAGGGAACGTTCGCCACATAACATTCTCGAAAATCAATGACTTGAGAAGGCGTACAGAACAAACTAGTGTACTAGTAAAGAGACGTCGCTGAGTTTTAGAAAAAAGAGAGACATGCTCCTGTAGCTAGAACCTAGACTATGACTACATATAGTGCTATGCCACTCTACAAGTAATGAAACTGACATATCCAACATTTGCTTATCCTCTTCTCTAGTTATTCTGCCTAGCATCAGAAGCTCCAGCTGAAGCAACCATGTTCGCTGGCGGCTCATCCACCTGCTCTTCAGCAGGCAACAACCAGATATGTGCCCAGTCGCCACCCATACCATCGCCAATGGGTCTCATCACACCACTGTCGGCACACTCACTACAGCCGGTTGCTCATCGCAACCCACTGCCATTGGTGTGGTGCCACTGCTGCAAATCATGTAGAGTCATCCATCGCATATCAACTACAATCCTCAACCCTGGCTAAGTCTTCTACAAATGCCCGAATCATGGGGTAATAATATGTTTAAGTTGTTTGCTTGTTTTTAGTTGCTGATTTTTTAATAGTTTGGTTGATGATCTTCCAATTTCATTCATGCAGAAAAGGGATGGTTTGTGTAATATGTATTTCTGGGAAGTTTCTTATGTGGGGGAATGGAACTACGCTGATTATTTGGTTAGGCAAGGAATCCTAATACCAGCGGGTTGGGGTGTTGGACAAGTAACTGAAGGAACAACAAAAGAGGAAGATGTAGAGCAGAAGGTTAAAGATGCAGTTCATATGATCATGCCCAGGCAACAGCTGTTGAATCGCCTTGGCAGCAATGAGGAGATGAAAGAGCTTGTGGAGTTAATGGGCAAGATCATTGTGCTATGTAGGTGATAACCACAAGAATAGGGGATCATTTGTAGCCTTCTTCGATAAATAAGTGTCAAACCCAATGAGGAGCTAAAGGCAGAACAAATATTCCCACAAGTTCTATCGACCACCGATACAACTCTACGCACACTTAACGTCTGCTTTACCTAGAACAAGTATGAAACTATTTTGCAAGAATAAAACTATGAGTACTTTGTGAGAATAAAACTATGAATAAATTGCAAGGTAATAAAAGTCGATAGCTTTTGTCAATAAGAAAGTCATTTGTCCCTAGGCAATCGATAAGAAGTACCGGTAATCATTCTTGCAATTTTACATGAGGGAGAGGCATGAGCTAACATACTTTCTCTACTTGGATCATATGCAATTATGATTGGACCCATAGCTAGCATCCACAACTACTAAAGATCATTAAGGTCGTGAAACCCAACCATAGCATTAAGTATCAAGTCCTTTTTACTCCCATACGCCATAACCCACTTATCCGCGTTTAGGCTCCTGTCACCCCCGCAACACTGACAATAAGCAAACCATGAACATATTACAACACCCTACAGCGGAGTTCCCTCCATTTGCACGACATGGAGGGCACCATACGACAGCACCATAAATAAAATATACAATCATACCAACCAAGATCGTGATTAACACACATTACAAAACGGATCTACTCAAACATCATAGGAAAACCATAGATCATTGGGAAATAATATATGGAGTTGAGCACCATGTTTAAGTAGGGATTACAGTGGGGAGAAGGGAGGTTTCATCACTGCATAGAGGGGGAGTGATTTGGTATTGACGGTAGCAAGAGTGTTGATGTAGATCGCCGTCACGATCCTTGCCCCAGCGGCACTCCGACAACAACGGGAGAGAGGGGGGAGATCCCCCCTCCTTCTTCTTCTTCCTTGGCCTCCCCCCTAGATGGTAGGAGAGTTCCCCTCTAGTCCATGGCCTCCATGGCGGCAGACGGGCGGGAGCCCCTCCGAGATTGGATCTATCTCTCTCTTCCCTTCTATTTCGCGTTCCTCGGATGAGGCTGAAAATCGTTTCTTATATTCTGAGAGATCTGTAACTCCAATTGCGCTAAGATTTTAACACGATGTTTTCTAGACATAATCTTCCTTGCACCCGACTAGAGCTCCAACCGACGTTCGAGGAGGGCACAACCCACCACCACGCGCCAGGGGCCTGGGGCGCGCCCTGGTGTCTTGTGGTCACTGTGGGCCTCCATTTGCATTGATTCCACCTCCCAAAAATCACATATATTCCAAAATAATTCTCCGTAAATTTTTATCGCATTTGGACTTCGTTTGATATGGATTTTCTGTGAAACAAAAAACATGCAACAGACAGAAACTGGCACTAGGCACTGGATCAATAGGTTAGTCCAATAAATCATATAAAAAGTTGCAAAAAGTATGTGAAAGTTGTATAATATTGGCATGAAACAATCAAAAATTATAGATACAACAGAGATGTATCAGCATCCCCAAGCTTAATTCCCGCTCGTCCTCGAGTAGGTAAATGATAAAAAAAGATATTTTTTTATGTCGAATGCTACCTAGTATAAACTTGATCATATATCTAATCATGGCATGAATATTAAGACATAAGTGATCCAAAGCAATAGTCTATAATTTGACATAAAGATATCAATACTCAGGCATCCCAACAAACAATCATGTCTTTCAAAATATCAACACTAAAGAAAGTTATCCCTACAAAATCATATAGTCTTGCCATGCTCTATCTTCTTATCACAAAGTATTTATCATGCACAACCACGATGACAAGCCGAGCAATTGGTTCATACTTTTTAACACGCCTCAACTTTTCAACCCTCACGTAATACATGAGCGCAAGCCATGGATATAGCAGTACAGATGGAATAGAGTATAATGGTAGGGGTAAATATAGAGAAGACAAAAAAGTAAGAAAGTCTCACATCGATGCGGCTAACCAACGGGCTATGGAGATTCCCATCAATTGATATCAATGTGAGGAGTAGGGATTGCCATGCAACGGATGCACTAAGAGCTATAAGTGTATGAAAGCTCAATATGAAAACTAAGTGGGTGTGCATCCAACTTGCTTGCTCATGAAGACCTCGGGCATTTGAGGAATCCCATCATCAAAATATACAAGCCAAGTTCAATAATGAAAAATTCACAGTAGTATATGAAAGTGACAACACATGAGACTCTCTATATGAAAACCATGGTGCTACTTTGAAGCACAAGTGTGGAACTAGCATGCCCCATCTCTCTTTTTTTTTCTCTCATTGTCCGGAGTCTCATCCCGACTTATGGGGGAATCATAGTCTCCATCATCCTTTCCTCACTGGGGCAATGCTCTAAAAATGAATAATGATGATCATCACACTTCTATTTACTTATAACTCAAAAGAAATAAAAATTACAACTCGATACCTAGAACAAAGTATGTCTCTATATGAATGCCTCTGGCAGTGTACCAGGATGTGCAATGATCTAGAGTAACATCTATAAAAAATGATGAACGGTGGCTGAGCCACAAATACTATGTCAGCTATATGATCATGCAAAGCAATATGACAATGAACGCTCAAGTCATCAAAACGGAAGCGGTGGAAGTTGCATGGCAATATATCTCAGAATGGCTATGGAAAGGCCATAATTGGTAGGTATGGTGGCTGTTTTGAGGAAGATATAATAAGGCTTATGTGTGATGGAGCGTATCATATCACGGGGTTTGGATGCACCAGCGAAGTTTGCACCGACTCTCAAGGTGAGAAAGGGCAATGCTCGGTACCGTAGAGGCTAGCAAATTGCTAAAAGGTAAGAGTGCGTATAATCCATGGACTCACATTAGTCATTAAAGAACTCGTATACTTATTACAAAATTTTATTAGCCCTCGAAGCAAAGTACTACTACGCATGCCCCTAGGGGGATAGATTGGTAGGAAAATATCATCTCTCGTCCCCGACCGCCACTCATAAGGAAGACAATCAATAATAAATCATGCTCCTCATAGCATAACAAGAGACTATACATGCATGCTTCGGGAATCACAAACCGTGACACCAATATTCTTACTAACCACAACCGTTTACTAGTACCTCCCACATATTCCATCTCTATATCGCAAAACTATTGCAAAGGAATCAAACATATCATATTCAGTGATCCATAAGTTTTATGTAGGATTTTATAACTAACCATGCAAATGACCAATTCCTGTTGACTCTCTAAATAGATATCAGTGAAGCATGAGTTTAATTCTTTCTACAAAAGATCAAGCTCTAACAAGTATAGGTGAAGAAAAAGAGCATTCTACAAATAAAGGTTTTCTATGTGAAGAGAAACAGGCAATCCAAATTTCAAATGATATAAGTGAAGCACATGAAGCATTCTATAAAGCCATACTCAAAAGATATAAGTGAAGTGCAATGAGCATTCTATAAATCAACAATGGACTATCTCATACCAGCATGGTTAATAAAAGAAAAGTGAAAAATAAACACAAAATACGCTCCAAGATTTACACATATCACATGAATGAAACGAAGACGAAAACATACTAATACTTGTTCAAGAAATATGGGATGCCTTATGGGGCATCACAAAGCTTAGAGCTTGAGTATCCTTGGATATTTACTTGGGGTGCCTTGGGCATCCCGAACCTTGAGCTCTTGCCTCTCCTCCTTCTCCACATATCGATACATCCTCAATCTTTGATCACTTCATCCACACAAAACTCAACAGAAACCTCATGAGGTCTGTTAATATAATAAAGCAAATCACTACCTTAAGTACTATTGCAAACCAATTCATGTTTTGTTTTTGCATTGTAATCACTGTATTGTAACTTTTCCATGGCTTGAATCTGTCTTAAACAGGACAGTCCATAGTAATCTGAACATTCACCATACTTATGTAACTCCAAAAATTCTGAAAAATTAGGACGAAATAAAAAAAATTATAGCAATAGTGTGCAAAATGTTTCAGAAACCTTTGATGTTCTAGTAAAAATGAAATTCACACGCTACAGCCAAATTTTCTGTTTTTACACCGCACATACCAACAAGCAATCTACCCATCCTAAAGGCAAATCTTGACACAATAATTTTACAATACAAAGGATTTGTACAAGGGTATAATTATTTTTGTTAGAAACTTCATGAAAAATTCTACATTGTTTCCATGAGCAAGAACACAAGTGTTCAAGGTCGACCCTCACTTCTCCAATGCATAACTTGCAATCGCTTCTCTTTTGTCAAAAAGTTTTAAGTTCCCCTCTATATTTTTTTGTTTTTAAACTTTATAAAAGCACTCAACATAAATAAATGAATCTCTAAAACTTTCGGGTTGTCTCCCTGGCAGCGTTTACTTTAAAGCCATTAAGCTAGGCATAAAGTGCTGAAGTAATGGATCCACCCGGATCCCAAGGTATATCAAAGCCAATTTTAATTAACAATGATTTGGCCTTTAGTAGTGAGCACCAAGCAATATAAATCATGCAATGAAGAAGTCTAACTCTCTTTATATGCATCGGCATGTCATACAAGAACAATTCATGCACATCAAGTAAAGGCCAATACATAGCATAAGCAGTTTCTTGCAATTTTATCGTGTTGGAAACATAAAGAGGTGGAGATGTAGTTCCACTGTCATAACAATTGCAAGTAGGAGCATCAAGCACATGCATATTATATTCATCAAAATCATCATGTGAAACGGTAAAAGGCAACCCATCAATGCAATCCTTAATAAGTGCAAACTTCTCTGATATAGTGTAGTTTGGAGAATTCAAAAAGATAATAGGATTATCAAGTGTGGGTGCAATAGAAATAATTTCCTTCTTAACATAAGGAACTATAGCAAGTTCATCTCCATAAGCATAATTCATATTGGCATCTTGTCCACAAGCATAGCAAGCATCAAGTTCATCAAAAAGGGATATTTCAAAAGAATCAACGGGATCATAGCAATTATCATAACATTCATCCTTCCGTAAGCATGAAGGGAAATTAAACAATGTATGAGTTGAAGAGTTACTCTCATTAGAAGGAGGGAACGGGTAGCTAATCCGCTCTTCATCCTTTTGTTCTTCGCTCTTCTAATCATCTTTTTCATCCAATGAGCTCACAGTTTCATCAATTCCTTTTTCCATAGACTCCTGCAAAATATTAGTCTCTTCTCGGACAGCGGAGATTTTCTCAATAAATTCATCAATATCAGAATTATATTTATAATTATCATAGCAATATTTAAGGATGAAAAAAAATTAGGTCTATAAACATCATCATCAAAATCTTCATACTTTAAAAACAAAGATTCTTTCATAAGCACCCTTAAAAGCAACAAATTCTTCTATTCATTCCACATCATAATAATCATATCTACCATTGGAATAAGAAGCCAAGGTTTCATTATCATTAAATTTGCATGAAAAGGGAAGGTGTAGAGCGTTCATCCTAGAGCAACAAGTATAATCATATCTTTGGCATAAATTCCAAGCATACCAATGCAACATATCAATTTGATCCCATAATAGTTTCCCTTTTTGCGTCAAGCAATAATCCCTAAAGTATTCACATTGATCCAACATGTCTCCCATTATCATATTGAATGGGGTTTTCTCAGGATTACCAAAGTAGTGATTAATATTTTTCACATAACGAGCATCGAGGGTTTTAGGAGGTTCCCCATCTCCATGAGTAGCAAGTACCACTAACTTTTTTGGCGTTTCATGTTCCATGTCCATAACTAAAGATAGAGAACAACTTAAAAAGAAAATAAAAACTACTTAGTGATAAAGCAAACAAGCACACACAAGAATATTCACCCCATGCTATTGCTCCCCGGCAATGGCGCCAGAAAAAGGTCTTGATAACCCACAAGTATAGGGGATCGTTTGTAGCCTTCTTCGATAAATAAGAGTGTCGAACCCAACGAGGAGCTAAAGGCAGAACAAATATAACCTCAAGTTCTATCAACCACCGATACAACTCTACGCACACTTAACGTCCGCTTTACCTAGAACAAGTATGAAACTATTTTGCAAGAATAAAGCTATGAGTACTTTGCGAGAATAAAACTACGAATAAATTGCAAGGTAATAAAAGTCAATAGCTTTTGTCAATAAGAAAGTCATTTGTCCCTAGGAAATCGATAACAAGTACCGGTAATGATTCTTGCAATTTTACATGAGGGAGAGGCATGAGCTAACATACTTTCTATACTTGGATCATATGCACTTATGATTAGACCCCTAGCAAGCATCCACAACTGCTAAATATCATTAAGGTCGTGAAACCCAACCATAGCATTAAGTATCAAGTCCTTTTTACTCCCATACGCCATAACCCACTTATCCGCGTTTAGGCTGCTGCCACCCCCGCAACACTGACAATAAGCAAACCATGAACATATTGCAACACCCTACAGCTGAGGACCCTTTGTTTGCGTGACACGGAGGGCACCGTAGGACATCACCATAAATAAAATATACAATCATACCAACCAAGATCGCGATTAACCCAAAGGACAAAATGGATCTACTCAAACATCATAGGATAACCATAGATCATTGGGAAATAATATATGGAGTTGAGCACCATGTTTAAGTAGAGATTGCAGCGGGAGAAGGAAGGTTACACCACCGCATAGATGGGGAGAGAGTTGGTGTTGACGGTAGCAAGATTGCTGATGTAGATTGACGTCACGATCCTTGCCCCGGCGGTACTCCGACGCCACCGGGAGAGAGGGGGAGAGAGCCCCCCTCCTTCTTCTTCTTCCTTGGCCTCCCCCTAGATGGGAGGATAGTTCTCCCTCTGGTCCATGGCCTCCATGGAGGCGGAAGGGCGGGAGCCCCTCTGATATTGGATCTATCTCTATGTTCCCTTCTGTTTCGCATTCCCCAGATCTGGCCGAAAACAGTTTCTTATATTCCGGAAGATCCGTAACTCAGATTGTGCTGAGATTTTAACACGATTTTTTCCGAATATAAGATTCCTTGCGCCCGAAGTAGAGCTCCAACCGACGTTTGAGGAGGGCACAACCCACCACCACGTGCCAGGGGCCTGGGGCGCACCCTAGTATCTTGTGGTCATTGTGGGCCTCCGTTTGCGTTGATTCCACCTCCCAAAAATCACATATATTCCAAAATAATTCTCTATAAATTTTTATCGCATTTGGACTTCGTTTGATATGGATTTTCTGCGAAACAAAAAACATGCAATAAACAGGAACTGACACTGGGCACTCGATCAATAGGTTAGTCCAATAAATCATATAAAAAGTTGCCAAAAGTATGTGAAAGTTGTATAATATTGGCATGAAACAATCAAAATATTATAGATACGACGAAGACGTATCAGTAGGATGAGCGTGTCTTTATTTGTAGTGTATGTAGCACTTGTGATGTATTCAGTGGCTATGACATGAGCACTTTGCTGAAACTAGTAATGAATGAAACCTGTTTAGCAGGCTGGGTATAGTGTTGTGAACATGGAATTATTTCTAGTAAAGAAAATTGGGGGGTATCCTCTTTTGCTCATAAATAAATAAATAGCAGAGGCCCTTTTGCTAATAAATAAATAAATTAGCAGAGGCCCTTTTGCTAATAAATAAATAAATTAGCAGTGGCCCTGACAGGTCAGCTTTGTTCCTATTGGAAGATGTAGAGCAAATTGCAGTCCAACAGCAAACTATGTCATCAAATATAAGTTTCACAGCCAAATATGAGTACAACTAAACCACAATGTCATCATGTTTTAGTCATCATACAATCACCAAACACAAATCAACATACATAATAAGTGATGTTCTCACACAAAATACTAAACAACCACTTCATCAGGTTTCAGTTGTCATAGCAAACACACTTTCACATAGTAGATAAGAAGTCGCCTTCTCACAGGCAAATACGACAAACGCAATCTAATCATCATCCGCAGCAGCAACGTCAACATTTCGGCATGTGTGTCAATATTAAACGTAATGCCCCCCCCCTCAGTGTCTTCTTCTTCTTCATCCTCAATGTCCTCGAACGTTAGCCTCTTATTGATGAACTCTCGTACGTCCACATCCCAACAGGGAATGTTTTCGCCAGCGTTATTGATGTGATGGTTCTCAAAGATACAAACAAAATCTTCTACATCAGGAGTAGTGTAAGCATCATATTGTTGTGCAACTTAATTAAACGAATTCTCTGCTCAAACCTTTGTAATACTCTCCAGTGATCGCTACATGCATATTTGTCTTCCAAGAAAAATATCTGTGTTGCTTGATTTGCCAAAATAAAAGGCTCGTCGGTGTGGTACGCCTCCTTGACATCGATGGATTTGAAATAATCATCACCTGGAAAACAAGTTATACCAACAACAACACAATAGAACCACACACCAATGAACCTCGAAACTGGAGATATACTGCAATTGAAAAATGTCTGTTATGTTAGCATACATTTCAGTTCTCTCTTTGTCGTACGTATCCATGCTCATGACGGCACTGTTTTGTGTCTTCCTGCCTTCGTTGCGTGCAAGGGTGTTGTAGCGCACATCTTCAACAACGCAAGATTCATAATGTCTTACCCGAGTATCAAGACCCATTACTAGTGTGTAAAGGGCATCATTAACTGCCTGCCCATCCTCCCGCATCTTCTTAAACTATGGTTAGAAAATAGACAAGGTGATCATCTTATGTACTCAATATATTAAAAAAACTGATAGTGATATTCAAAAGCTTACGCGGCCCTTGAACCATTTCGCAAATCCTGCCATAACCAGTTTGTCAATGTTTCTTGGCTTTTGCGTCATTAACTCATTTTTGTAGATGCTGCACAACATAGTGATCACGTCAAACATCTAAATATTTAAGAATGTGCTGCAAGTTTAGTAGATTACCATGTATAAGCTGCAGTACTTAGCACTTACTCAATACTCCCTCCGTTCCTAAATATAGGGTGTATAGTTTTTGGCACGAAAATTAAAGAACGCACGTGGAGTGAAAATTTCACAAGTTTTGGGCGAGATTACACCTGACTAATTGACATGAGAAAATAGAGGAGTTTGCCTAATATAAGTAAATGTAATCAAATCCCTAAAAAAATATTCAAACGAGTGGTGCAACGCAAGACACCTTATATTTCGAACTTTTTCTAAAAAATCTATACACCTTATATCAAGGAACGGAGGGAGTATAAGTTAGAATCTCAGGACAATTATTCAACACATACCAAACCATTTTGTCCAAATCTTTAGGTTTGTCATCTTGTCGACTTTTCCCTGTAAATCGAACAGAACAATCAAAAACATTGAGGTTGGGATTGTCTTCACCCACCTTTTTGCTAAGCTGATCAGCTATTTTCAATGTATTTTGAGCAGAATATCAACGCTTCTGTAGCAATGTAGGCCTTGATGTCTACTACGCAACTTAATTCTTGTAGACACGTGTTGGGTCTCCAAGCGTAGAGTTTTGTAGGACAGTAGCAATTTTCCCTCAAGTGGATAACCTAAGGTTTATCAATCCGTGGGAGGCGTAGGATGAAGATAGTCTCTCTCAAACAATCCTGCAACCAAATAATAAAAAGTCTCTTGTGTCCCCAACACACCAAATACAATGGTAATTTGTATAGGTGCACTAGTTCGGTCAAGAGATGGTGATACAAGTGTAATATGGATAGTAGATATTGATTTTTGTAATAAGAACAATAAAAACAGCAAGGTAGCAATTGATAAAATGGAGCACAAACGGTATTGCAATGCTTGAAAATGAGGCCTAGGGTCCGTACTTTTGCTAGTGCAATCTCTCAACAATGCTAATATAATTGGATCATATAGTCGTCCCTCAACGTGCAATGAAGAATCACTCCAAAGTTCCTATCTAGCGGAGAACATAAGAAGAAATTGTTTGTAGCTATTCTTTCCGATTGATCTATCCAAGAGTTCATACTAAAATAACACCAAGTTATTCTTTCTGATTGATCTATCAAGAGTTCATACTAAAATAATACTAAGTTATTCTTTCTGATCGATCTATCAAGAGTTCTTACTAAAATAACACCAAAGAATATTCAGATTCATAATACTCAATCCAACACAAAGAACCTCAAAGAGTGCCCCAAGATTTCTACCGGAGAAACAAAAGACGAGAACGTGGATCAACCCCTATACATAGATTACCCCAATGTCACCTCGGGAATCCGTGAGTTGAGTGCCAAAACACATATCAAGGGAATCAATATGATACCCCATTGTCACCATGGGTATTCATAGCAAGACATACATCAAGTGCTCTCAAATCCATAAAAGTATTCAATCTGATAAAACGAATCTCAAAGGGAAAACTCAATTCATCACAACAAGATAGAGAGGGGAAAACACCATATGATCCGACTATATTAACAAAGCCCCCGATACATCAAGATCATGACATCTCAAGAACATGAGAGAGAGAGAGAGAGATTAAACACATAGCTACTGGTACAAACCCCCAGCCCCGAGGGTGGACTACTCCCTCCTCATCATGGTGGCCGTCGGGATGATGAAGATGGCCACCGGTGATGATTTCCCCCTCCGACAGGGTACCAAAACGGGGTCTAGATTGGTTTCTCGTGGCTACAAAGGCTTGCAGCGGCAGAACTTCTGATCTAGGGTTACCCCCAGGGGTTTTGGAATATTTGGGAATTTATAGGGCGAAGAGGCGGTGCGGGAGGCCATCGAGGTGGGCACAACCCACCATGGCGCACCTGGACTCCCAGGCGCGCCCAGGTAGGTTGTGCCCCCCTCGGGGCACCCCTCTGGTACTTATTTGGCCCATTGGTGGTCTTCTGGTCCAAAAAAATGTCCAAAAAGTTTCGCTGCGTTTGGACTCTGTTTGGTATTGATTTTCTACGGTGTAAAAATCAAGCAAAAAACAGCAACTGGCGTTGGGCACTATGTCAATAGGTTAGTCCCAAAAAATGATATAAAGTTGCTATAAAATGATTGTAAAACATCTAAGAATGATAATATAACAGCATGAATACTTCATAGATTATAGATACGTTGGAGACGTATCAGCATTCCCAGCTTAATTCCTACTCGTCCTCGAGTAGGTAAATGATAAAAGAAATAATTTATGAAGTGTGAATGCTAGAAAAGTGTATAAATTTGATCAATGATAATTTCAATCACTTTTCCTAGCATCATAACAGCAACTCTTTCTTATAAAACATCTCATGTTAAAGTAGCAACCAATTCACATGTTAAGGTTCAAACAGTGAATTCTCTTGAAACTCAACAACCTATATTCTTAGTCACCAAACAATTGCAATTCAACTTATTCAACAATTCTAAGTAAGAGCTCCACATACTCAATCATCATATAGTCTTCCATGATTACTACTACTCAAAGCATATTCTTAGAACAAATGGCATCCATCGAACAGAAAGAAAGATAGGGGCTTAATGTTTTGCCTCCCAACTCATTTATCATAGAGATAATTGTCAACAATAATAATTCATGATCAAATATATTTGATTGGTAATATGTGCCTAGCTCTTTCCCCGACACATGATGCTTGCCAACTAGAGAATAATTGAGGTTGAAATGAGAATTTATACTATTGAATCTTTGCATAAAAGTAAATACTGAAAAGTAAAAGATAGGCCCTTCGCAGAGGGAAGTAGAGGTTGCCATGCGCTTTTTATTTGGATGCCCAAGCTCTTAATTCAAAGGAACATGATGTTATATTTCCCCTTATGATAGCAACCTTTATTATGGAGTCTATCGCTTTTATTACTTTGCCATCACAAGTTCGTACAACGCTCAATTTTCCCTTACAATAAAAGATCAAACATATTTAGGAGCAATTTTTATTGCTTTATGCACCAAAGACAACTTACTTGAAGGATTTTATTCAATCCATAGGTAGGTATGGTGGACACTCATGGCAAGAAATTGGGTTTAACGGTTTTTGGATGCACAAGTAGTATCTCTACTTAGTACAAATTTTTGGCTAGCAAAATATCCTAGGCAAACACCACATGTTGGAGGATCCATGGCAATATAACTTCTATGCAAATATACACAACCATAACTCATTACGTTGTCTTCCTTGTCCAACTTCAACTAATTTTGCTCAAGTTTGAAAATAATTAATGGGTATTCACAATCATAGAAGATGTGCAAGATAATATGTTTGCATGTGAAAGTTCTCTTCCTTATAGTAATCATTCATGAATTACTTGTATGACCAATATTGTGATTGTCAAGATACAAAGGATTTCACTTTCCAAACCCAATGTGAAGCTACCACTAGGCATGATATGGACATATAATTTCAACTTCATTACATTCAATTTATTCAACAATTTACTCATAAGATATAAGTGAAGCACGAGAGTAAATGACAAACTACTCCAAAAAGATATAAGTGAAGATCAAGCGAGTAGTTAGGTAAATGGGTAGCTAATTGAGGTCTCTCTATTATTTAAAAATTTTAGGTCTAAGTATTTTATTAAAACAGCAAGCAAAACAAAATAAAGTGCAATTCTAAGAATGGCACACATCATGTGAAGAAGCAAAAACTTAGGCTCAACCGAGGCTAACCGATAGTTGTTGATGAAGAAAAGTGGGATGCCTATCAGGGCATCCCCAAGGTTAGATGTTTGAGACTTCTTGGAATATTAACTTGGGATGCCCAAGCTTGAGATCTTGTGTCTTCTTCATTCTTCTCATAACACGGTTTCCCTAATTCTTAAAAACACCATCCACACAAAACTCAACGAGAACTCGTATGATACGTTTGTATAAATCAATGCAACACCTTATCATTCTCTACTGTAGCAAATCACTAAAATTATTATTCAACGCATACTAAATGCCTCTGCATATTTAATAGTCATATCCTTAAATAGAATCATTAAACAAGCAAACATATGCAAACAATGCAACCATAACAGCAATCTGTCAAAAAGTACAGTCTGTAAAGAATGCATGAATATCAATAGTTATTTAACTCCAAAAATTCTATAAATTTACCATACTATAGAAAATTTATCATAGCTTATTTTTCAAAAAATTAAAAATTTTATCACATTCTGACTTTTCTCGGGAATTTTTGCAACAGCGATAAACTTTCTGTTTTGAAACAGCAACATGTAGACTTGCAAAATAAGCATGGTAACAGCTATCATTGACATTTTTATTGAAAAGAAAGATGAAAAACGTTATTATAAATAATAGCAAGCAAATACTAACAAAATAAAATGACACTCCAACCAAAACTCATATCATGTGATGAATGAAAATATAGCCCCAAGTAAGATTACCGATAATGTTGGAGACGAAAGAGGAGATGCCTTCCGGGGCATCCCCAAGCTTAGTTGCTTGGATATTCCTTGAATATTACCATGGGGTGCCTTGGGAATCCCCAATATTAGGGTCCTATCTCTCCTTATTCTCCTCAAATCGACATCTCACCCAAAACTTGAAAAATTAATCACACAAAACTTATCGAAACTTCGTGAGATAGGTTAGTACGATAAAGAGCAAACCATTTCACTTTGGTTCTGTAAAATACAAGATTCATAATTGTTTCCACACACTGCCTACTGTACCCTATCATTCTACAATTTATATTGAGTAATATAATCCATAGAAACTAGAAAACAAACAAACTATGCATTGAAAACAGAATCTGTCAAAAACAGAACAGTCTGTAATGATCTGAACAAAAGCCATACTTATGCTACTCCAAAAATTCTGAAAAATTAGTAAAACCTGCGAAATCTATATACCAATATTATTCAAAAAGAATCAGGATTCTATCACGCTTCTGTAAAATATGAAAATTATTTTACTGGGTGCAAAACTTTCTGTTTTCAGCAGGAACAAATCAACTATAACCATAGACCATCCCAAAGGTCTTACTTGGCACTTTGAAATAAAAGCTTTAAACATGATTACTATAGTAGCCTAATCATGTGAACACACAAAAACAGTAGGGGTAAATGTTGGGTTGTCTCCCAACGAGCGCTTCTCTTTAATGCCCTTTTAGCTAGACATGATGATTTCAATGATGCTCATACGAAAGATAATAATTGGAACATAACAGGAGCATCATGAAGCATATGACTAGAACATTTAAGCCTAACCCACTACCTATGCATAGGGATTTTGTGAGGAAACAACTTATGGGAACAAGAATCAACTAGCATAGGAAGGAAAACCAAGCATAACTTCAAGATTTTCAACACATAGAGAGGAAACTTGATATTATTGAAATATGTAAAAGCATATATTCCTCTCTCATAATAATTTTCAGTAGCACCATGAATGAATTCAACAATATGACCATCACATAAAGCATTATTTTCATGATCCACAAGCATAGAAATTTTATTACTCTCCACATAAGCAAATTTATTCTCATGAATAGTAGTTGGAGCAAACTCAACAAAATAACTATCATGTGATTGAAAATTAAAATCATGATGAAAAGTTTCATGGTTATCATTATTCTTTATAGCATACATGTCATCACCATAATCATCATAGATAGGAGGCATGCTTTCATCATAATAAAAAATTTCATCAAAATTTGGGGGACTAAAAATATCATCTTCATCAAACATAGCATCCCCAAGCTTATGGGTTTGCATATCGTTAGCATCATGGATATTAAAAGATTTCATACCAACAACATTGCAATCATGCTCAGTATTCAAAGATTTTTTGTCAAACATTTTATAGAATTCTTCTTCTATCAATTGAGCACAATTTTCATTTCCATCATTTTCACGAAAGACATTATAAAGATGAATAATATGATGCAACCTCAGCTCCATTTTTTGTAGTTTTCTTTTTATAAACCAAACTAGAGATAAAACAAGAAACTAAAAGATTCAGTTGCAAGATCTAAATATATACCTTCAATCACTCACATCCCCGGCAAACGGCGCCAAAAAAGAGCTTGATGTGTACTACGCAACTTTATTCTTGTAGACTCGTGTTGGGCCTCCAAGCGCAGAGTTCTGTAGGACAGTAGCAATTTTCCCTCAAGTGGATAACCTAAGGTTTATCAATCCGTGGGAGGTGTAGGATTAAGATGGTCTCTCTCAAACAACCCTGCAACCAAATAACAAAGAGTCTCTTGTGTCCCCAACACACCAAATACAATGGTAATTTGTATAGGTGCACTAGTTCGGCGAAGAGATGGTGATACAAGTGTAATATGGATAGTAGATATTGATTTTTGTAATAGGAACAATAAAAAACAGCAAGGTAACAATTGATAAAATGGAGCACAAACGGTATTGCAATGCTTGAAAATGAGGCCTAGGGTCCGTACTTTCGCTAGTGCATTCTCTCAACAAATGCTAATCTAATTGGATTATATAACCATCCCTCAATGTGCAACGAAGAATCACTCCAAAGTTCTTATCTAGTGGAGAACATAAGAAGAAATTGTTTGTAGCTATTCTTTCCGGTCGATCTATCCAAGAGTTCGTACTAAAATAACACCAAGTTATTCTTTCTGATCGATCTATCAAGAGTTCGTACTAAAATAACATGAAGTTATTCTTCCCGATCGATCTATCAAGAGTTCATACTAAAATAACACCAAAGCAAATTCAGATTCATAAAACTCAATCCAACACAAAGAATCTGAAAGAGTGCCCCAAGATTTATACCGGAGAAACAAAGACGAGAACGTGCATCAACCCCTATGCATAGATTACCCCAATGTCACCTCAGAAATCTGCGAGTTGAGTGCCAAAACATATATCAAGTGAATCAAAATAATACCCCATTTTCACCATGGGTATTCATATGCAAGACATATATCAAGTGCTCTTAAATCCATAAAAGTATTCAATCCGATAAAATGAAATCTCAAAGGAAAAATAAATTCATCACCACAAAGTAGAGAGGGGAAAACACCATATGATCCGACTATATTAACAAAACACACGATACATCAAGATCGTGACATCTCAAGAACACGAGAGAGGGAGAGAGAGAGAGAGATTAAACACATAGCTATGGGTACAAACCGTCAGCCCAGAGGGTGGACTACTCTCTCCTCATCATGGTGGCCGCCGGGATGATGAAGATGGCCACTGGTGATGATTTCCCCCTCCGGCAGGGTGCCGGAACAGGGTCTAGATTGGTTTTTCGTGGCAACAGAGGCTTGCGGCGGTGGAACTTCTGATCTAGGGTTACCCCCATGGGTTTTGGAATATTTAGGAATTTATAGGGCAAAGAGGCGGTGCAGGAGGCCACCGACGTGGGCACAACCCACCAGGGCGTGCCTGGGCCCCCAGGCGTGCCCAGGTGGGTTGTGCCCCCCTCAGGGCACCCCTCTGGTGTTGGGGAACGCAATAATTTCAAAATTTTCCTACGCACATGCAAGATCTGTCATGGTGATGCATAGCAACGAGAGGGGAAGAGTGTTGTCCACGTACCCTCGTAGACCGTAAGCGGAAGCATTATGACAATGCGGTTGATGTAGTCGTATGTCTTCACGATCCGACCGATCCTAGTACCGAAAGTAAGACACCTCCGCGATCTGCACACGTTCGGCTCGGTGACGTCCCACGAACTCTTGATCCATATGAGTGTCAAGGGAGAGCTTCGTCAGCACGACGGCGTGATGACGGTGATGATGAAGCTACCGGCGCAGGGCTTAGCCTAAGCACTACGATGATATGACCGAGGTGGATTATGGTAGAGGGGGGGCACCGCACACGGCTAAGGGATCAATGATCAACTTGTGTGTCCTAGGATGCCCCCTGCCCCCATATATAAAGGAGCAAGGGGGAGGCCGGCCGGCCCTTGGGGGCGCGCCAGGAGAGGAGGAGTTCTCCTCCTAGTAGGAGTAGGACTCCCCTTTCCTAGTCCTACTAGGAGGAGGAAGGGGGAAGGAAGGATAGGGAGAGAAGAGAAGGAAAGGGGCCCCCCTTCCCTAGTCCAATTCGGACTAGAGGGGGAGGGGCGCGCGACCCTGCATGTTGGCCCATTAGTCCCCCTGGGGGTTTCGATAACCCCCCGGCACCCTGATAATTATCTGATGACCCCTAGAACTCATCCAGTGCCCGAATATAGTCAAGTAGAGGCATACTAGTGACACTCTGTTTGTCTATGTATTCACACATGTACTAAGTTTTCGGTTAATACAATTCTAGCATGAATAATAAACATTTATCATGATATAAGGAAATATAAATAACAACTTTATTATTGCCTCTAGGACATATTTCCTTCAGTCTCCCACTTGCACTAGAGTCAATAATCTAGATTACATTGTGATGATTCTAACACCCATGGAGTCTTGGTGCTGATCATGTTTTTCTCGTGAGAGAGGCTTAGTCAACGGGTCTGCAACATTTAGATCCGTATGTATCTTGCAAATCTCTATGTCTCCCTCCTTGACTTGATCGCGAATGGAATTGAAGCGTCTCTTGATGTGCTTGGTTCTTTTGTGAAATCTGGATTCCTTTGCCAAGGCAATTGCACCAGTGTTGTCACAAAAGATTTTCATTGGACCCGATGCACTAGGTATGACACCTAGATCAGATATGAACTCCTTCATCTAGACTCCTTCATTTGCTGCTTCCGAAGCAGCTATGTCCTCCACTTCACACATAGATCCCGCCACTACGCTTCGCTTGGAACTGCACCAACTGACAGCTCCACCATTTAATAAAAACACGTATCCGGTTTGTGACTTAGAGTCATTCGGATCAGTGTCAAAGCTTGCATCGACGTAACTGTTTACGACGAGCTCTTTGTCACCTCCATATACGAGAAACATATCCTTAGTCCTTTTCAGGTATTTCAGGATGTTCTTGACCGCTGTCCAGTGATCCACTCCTAGATTACTTTGGTACCTCCCTGCTAAACTAATAGAAAGGCACACATCAGTTCTGGTACACAGCATTGCATACATGATAGAACCTATGGCTGAAGCATAGGGAATGACTTTCATTTTTTCTCTATCTTCTGTAGTGGTCGTGCATTGAGTCTGACTCAACTTCACACCTTGTAACATAGGCAAGAACCCTTTATTTGCCTGATCCATTTTGAACTTCTTCAAAACTCTATCAAGGTATGTGCTTTGTGAAAATCCAGTTAAGTGTCTTGATCTATCTCTATAGATCTTGATGCCCAATATATAAGCAGCTTCACCGAGGTCTTTCATTGAAAAATTCTTATTCAGGTATCCTTTTATGCTATTCAGAAATTCAGTATCATTTCCGATCAACAATATGTCATCTACATATAATATCAAAAATGCTACAGAGCTCCCACTCACTTTCTTGTAAATACAGGCTTCTCCAAAAGTCTGTATAAAACCATATGCTTTGATAACACTATCAAAGTGTATATTCCAACTCCGAGAGGCTTGCACCAGTCCATAAATGGATCGCTGGAGCTTGCACACTTTGTTAGCACCTTTTGGATCGACAAAACCTTCTGGTTGCATCATATACAAGTCTTCTTTAAGATATCCATTAAGGAATGTGACATCCATTTGCCAAATTTCATAATCATAAAAAGCGGTAATTGCTAACATGATTCGGACGAACTTAAACATCACTACGGGTGAGAAGGTATCATCATAGTCAACTCCTTGAACTTGTCGAAAACCTTTTGCAACAAGTCGAGCTTTGTAGACAGTAACATTACCGTCAGAGTCAGTCTTCTTCTTGAAGATCCATTTATTCTCTATGGTCTGCCGATCATCGGGCAAGTCAACCAAAGTCCACACTTTGTTCTCATACATGGATCCCATCTCAGATTTCATGGCCTCAAGCCATTTTGCGGAATCTGGGCTCATCATCGCTTCCTCATAGTTCGTAGGCTCGTCATGGTCAAGTAACATGACCTCCAGAACAGGATTACCGTACCACTCTGGTGTGGATCTTACTCTGGTTGACCTACGAGGTTCGGTAGTAACTTGATCAAAAGTTTCAAGATCATCATCATTAGCTTCCTCACTTACTGGTGTAGGAATCACTTGAACTGATTTCAGTGATGAACTACTTTCCAATAAGGGAGCAGGTACAATTACCTCATCAAGTTCTACTTTCCTCCCACTCACTTCTTTCGAGAGAAACTCCTTCTCTAGAAAGGATCCATTCTTAGCAACGAATATCTTGCCTTCTGATCTGTGATAGAAGGTGTACCCAATGGTCTCCTTTGGGTATCCTATGGAGACACATTTCTCTGATTTGGGTTCGAGCTTATCAGGTTGAAGCTTTTTCACATAAGCATCGCAGCCCCAAACTTTAAGAAACAACAACTTGGGTTTTTTTGCCAAACCACAATTCATAAGGTGTTGTCTCAACGGATTTAGATGGTGCCCTATTTAACATGAATGCAGCTGTCTCTAAAGCATAACCCCAAAACAATAGCGGTAAATCAGTAAGAGACATCATAGATCGCACCATATCTAGTAAAGTACAATTACAACGTTCGGACACACCATTACGTTGTGGTGTTCCGGGTGGCGTGAGTTGCGAAACTATTCCCAATTGTTTCAAATGAAGACCAAACTCGTAACTCAAATATTCTCCTCCACGATCAGATCATAGAAACTTTATTTTCTTGTTATGATGATTTTCCACTTCACTCTGAAATTCTTTGAACTTTTCAAATGTTTCAGACTTATGTTTCATCAAGTAGACATACCCATATCTGCTCAAATCATCTATGAAGGTGAGAAAATAATGATATCCGCCGCGAGCCTCAATGTTCATTGGACTACATACATCAGTATGTATGATTTCCAATAACTCTGTTGCTCGCTCCATTGTTCCGGAGAACGGAGTTTTAGTCATCTTGCCTGCTACCTCTTGAGCATGTGTTGGTTTTCCCTTGAAGAGGAAAGGGTGATGTAGCAAAGTAGCATACGTATTTCCCTCAGTTTTTGAGAACCAAGGTATCAATCCAGTAGGAGACTGCATGCAAGTCACCTAGTACCTGCACAAACAAACAAGAACCTCCCAACCAACGCGATAAAGGGGTTGTCAATCCTTCATGGTCACTTACGAAAGTGAGATCTGATAAAGATAATAAGATAAATAATTTTGGTATTTTTTTTGTATAGATTGGAAAATAAAGATTGCAAAATAAATAGTAAAGTAGAATTGTAGATTGGAAACTTATATGATATAAAGTAGACCCGGGGGCCATAGGTTTCACTAGTGGCTTCTCTCAAGATAGCATGTATTACGGTGGGTGAACAAATTACTGCCGAGCAATTGATAGAAAAGCGCATAGTTATGATGATATCTAAGGCAATGATCATGAATATAGGCATCATGTCTGTGACAAGTAGACCGAAACGATTCTGCATCTACTACTATTACTCCACACATCGACCGCTATCCAGCATGCATCTAGAGTATTAAGTTCATAAGAACGGAGCAACGCTTTAGGCAAGATGACATGATGTAGAGGGATAAACTCAAGCAATATGATATAAACACCATCTTTTTATCCTTGATGGCAACAATACAATACGTTCCTTGCTGCCCCTGTTGTCACTGGAAAAGGACACCACAAGATTGATCCCAAAGCTAAGCACTTCTCCCATTGCAAGAAAGATCAATCTAGTAGGCCAAACTAAACCGATAATTCGAAGAGACTTGCAAAGATATCAAATCATGCATATAAGAATTCAGAGAAGAATCAAATAATATTCATAGATAATCAAGTCATAAACTCACAATTCGTCAGATCTCGGCAAACACACCGCAAAAAGAGTTACATCGAATAGGTCTCCAAGAAGATCGAGGAGAACTTTGTATTGAGATCCAAAGAGAGAGAAGAAGCCATCTAGCTAATAACTATGGACCCGAAGGTCTGCGGTAAACTACTCACACATCATCGGAGAGGCTATGGTGTTGATGTAGAAGCCCTCCTTGATCGAATCCCCCTCCGGTGAAACGCCGAAAAAGGCCCCAAGATGGGATCTCACGAGTATAGAAGGTCGCGGCGGTGGAAAAGGTGTTTCATTGCTCTCTCCGAAGGTTTTAGGGTATAAGAGTATATACAGGTGAAAGAAATAGGTTGATGGAGCTGCGAGGGGCCCATGAGGGTGGGGGGGGCTCCCACCCCCCGGGGCGCGCCCTCCTGCCTAGTGTCTCCCTCGCTGCTTCCTTGATGTCCACCCCAAGTCTCCTGGATCACATTTGTTCCAAAAATGATCCTCGCGAAGGTTTCATTCCGTTTGATATTCCTTTTCTGTGAAACACTGAAATAGGCAAAAAAAACAATTTGCACTGGGCTTTTGGTTAATAGGTTACTCCCAAAAATAATATAAAAAGGTATATTAAAGCCCATTAAACATCCAAAACAGATAATATAATAGCATGGAACAATCAAACACTATAGATACATTGGAGACGTATCATTGCCCATGAGGCATGGTTCGCAAATACCAAGTGATTCATAATCAAGTGATTCCAGAAGTCCATCAGAATGGAGTTTCTTCATGTGCTTTACACCAATATGACCCAAACGGCAGTGCCACAAATAAGTTGCACTATCATTATCAACTCTGCATCGTTTGGCTTCAATACTATGAACATGTGTATCACTACTATCAAGATTTAGTAAAAATAGACTACTCATCAAGGGTGCATGACCATAGAAGATATTACTCATATAAATAGAACAACCATTATTCTCTTATTTAAGTGAATAACCATCTCGCATCAAACAAGGTCCAGATATAATGTTCATGCTCAACGTTGTTACCAAATAATAATTATTTAGGTCTAGAACTAATCCCGAAGGTAGATGTAGAGGTAGCGTGCCGACGGCGATCACATCGACTTTGGAACCATTTCCCACACGCATCGTCACCTCGTCCTTAGCCAATCTTCGCTTAATCCGTAGCCCCTGTTTCGAGTTGCAAATGTTAGCAACTGAACCAGTATCAAATACCCAGGCACTACTGCGAGCATTAGTAAGGTACAAATCAACAACATGTATATCAAATATACCTTTCACTTTGCCATCCTTCTTCTTCGCCACATACTTGGGGTAGTTCCGCTTCCAGTGACCAGTACCTTTGTAGTAGAAGCACTCAGTCTCAGGCTCAGGTCTAGACTTGGGTTTCTTAACTTGAGCAGCAACTAGCTTGTTGTTCTTATTAAAGTTCTCTTTCTTCCCTTTACCCTTTTTCTTAAAACTGGTGGTCTTGTTGACCATCAACACTTGATGCTCCTTCTTGATTTCTACCTCTGCAGCTTTTAGCATTGCGAAGAGCTCATGAATCGTCTTATCCATCCCTTGCATATTATAGTTCATCACAAAGCTCTTGTAGCTTGGTGGCAGTGATTGAAGAACTCTGTCAATGACACTATCATCAGGAAGATTAACTCCCAGCTGAGTCAAGTGGTTGTGGTACCCAGACATTCTGAGTATATGTTCACCGACACAACTATTCTCCTCCATTTTGCAGCTATAGAACTTATTGGAGACTTCATATCTCTCAATACGGGCATTTTCTTGAAATATTAACTTCAACTCCTGGAACATCTCATATGCTCCATGATGTTCAAAATGTCGTTGAAGTCTCGGTTCTAAGCCGTAAAGCATGGCACACTGAACTATCGAGTAGCCATCAGCTTTGCTCTGCTAGGTGTTCACAACATCTGGCGTTGCTCCTGCAGCGGGTATGTCACCTAGCGGTGCTTCCAGGATGTAATTCTTCTGTGCAGCAATGAGGATAATCCTCAAGTTACGGACCTAGTCCGTGTAGTTGCTACCATCATCTTTCAACTTAGCTTTCTCTAGGAACGCATTAAAATTCAACAGAACAACAGCACAGGCCATCTATCTACAACAACATAGACATGAAAAATACTATCAGGTACTAAGTTCATGATAAATTAAAGTTCAATTAATCAAATTACTCAAGAACTCCCGCTTAGATAGACATCTCTCTAATCATCTAAGTGATCACATGATCCATATCAACTAAACCATGTCCGATCATCACGTGAGATGGAGTAGTTTTCAATGGTGAACATCACTATGTTGATCATATCTACTATATGATTCACGCTCGACCTTTCAGTCTCAGTGTTCCGAGGCCATATCTGCATATGCTAGGCTCGTCAAGTTTAACCCGAGTATTCTACGTGTGCAAAACTGGCTTGCACCCGTTGTATGTGAACGTAGAGCTTATCACACCCGATCATCACGTGGTGTCTCGGCATGACAAACTGTAGTAATGGTGCATACTCAGGGAGAACACTTATACCTTGAAATTTAGTGAGAGATCATCTTATAATGCTACCGCCGAACTAAGCAAAATAAGATGCATAAAGGATAAATATCACATGCAATCAATATAAGTGATATGATATGGCCATCATCATCTTGTGCCTTTGATCTCCATCTCCAAAGCACCATCATGATCACCATCGTCACCGACTTGAAACCTTGATCTCCATCGAAGCATCGTTGTCGTCTCGCCAACTATTGCTACTACGACTATCACTACCGCTTAGTGATAAAGTGAAGCAATTACATGGCGATTGCATTTCATACAATAAAGCGACAACCATATGGCTCCTGCCAGTTGCCGATAACTGTGTTACAAAACATGATCATCTCATACAATAAAATTTAGCATCATTTCTTGACCATATCACATCACAACATACCCTGCAAATACAAGTTAGGCGTCCTCTACTTTGTTGTTGCAAGTTTTACGTGGCTGCTATGGGCTGAGCAAGAACCGTTCTTATCTACGCATCAAAAACCACAGCGCGGTATAGTGATTGCTTTTTAATCTTTAGAAAGAACCATGTTCATTGAATTCGATTCAACTAAAGTTGGAGAAACTGACACCCACCAGCCACCTGTGTGCGAAGCACGTCGGTAGAACCAGTCTCGCGTAAGTGTACGCGTAATGTCTGTCTGGGCCACTTCATCCAACAATACCGTCGAATCGAGAATCAACTAGTGACGGCAAGCAATATGTATATATCCACGCCCACAACTCCTTTGTGTTCTACTCATCCATATAACATCTACGCATAGACCTGGCTCTGATACCACTGTTGGGGAACGTAGTAATTTCAAAAAGTTCCTACGCACACACAAGATCTATCATGGTGATACATACCAACAAGAGGGAAAGAGTGTTGTCCATGTACCCTCGTAGACCGTAAGTGGAAGTGTTATGAAAACGCGGTTGATGTAGTCGTACGACTTCACGATCCGACAGATCCTAGTACCGAAAGTACGGCACCTCCGCGATCTGCACACGTTCGGCTTGGTGACGTCCCACGAACTCTTGATCCAGCTGAGTGTCGAGGGAGAGCTTCGTCAGCATGATGGCGTGATGACGGTGATGATGAAGCTACCGGCGCAGGGCTTCGCCTAAGCACTACGACGATATGATCGAGGTTGATTATGGTGGAGGTGGGCACCGCACATGGCTAAGGGAGCAATGATCAACTTGTGTGCCCTAGGGTGCCCCCTGCCCCCGTATATAAAGGAGCAAGGGGGAGGCTGGCCGGCCCTTGGGGCGCGGCAGGAGAGGAGGAGTCCTCCTCCTAGTAGGAGCAGGACTCCCCTTTCCTAGTCCTACTAGGAGGAGGAAGGGGGAAGGAAGGAGAGGGAGAGAAGAGAAGGAAAGGGGGGCGCTGTAACACCCACGATGCGGCTATATCTCCCACGTGTCGAGGCATGACTTAGAGGCATAACCGCATGGTGGTTTAGTCGCAAGTGGGGTAATCTTCACACAATCCTATGTACTAAATAAGAAAGGGATAAAGAGTTGGCTTACAATCGCCACTTCACACAAATAACAAGTAAACATACATCATCCAGGGTACACTCAAAGGTCCGACTACGGAACCAAAATAAAAGAAGACGACCCCAAATGCTAGATCCCCGATCGTCCCACCTGGGCACCACTACTGATCAACCGGAAAAGACACAAAAACAACAATCAAGATCTTCATCGAGCTCCCACTTGGGCTCGGTTGCGTCACCTGCACTGGTATCATCGGCACCTGCAACTGTTGGGAAGTATCTGTGAGTCACGAGGACTCATCAATCTCACACCCGCGAGATCAAGACTATTTAAGCTTATGGGTATGATGAGGTAGTGAGGTGGATCTGCAGTAAGCGATAAGCAAATATGGTGGCTAACATATGCAAATAAGAGTGAGAAGAGATGCAACGCAATGGTCGAGAAGCTAGAAGTGATCAAGAAGTGATCCTGAAACTACTTACGTTCAAGCATAACACAAGACTGTGTTCACTTCCCGGACTCCGCCGAAAAGAGACCATCACGGTTACACACGCGGTTGATGCATTTTAATTAAGTCAAGTGTCAAGTTCTCTACAACCGGATATTAACAAATTCCCATCTGCCACATAACCGTGGGCACGGCTTTCGAAAGTTTAAACCTGTAGGGGTGTTCCAACTTAGCCCATCACAAGCTCTCACGGTCAACGAAGGATATTCCTTCTCCCGGAAAGACCCAATCAGTCTCAGAATCCAGGTTACAAGACATTTCGACAATGGTAAAACAAGACCAGCAAAGCTGCCCGATGTGCTGACAAATCCCGATAGGAGTCGCACGTATCTCGTTCTCAGGGCACACCGGATGGGCCAGACGTCGGGTTGGCATAGACCCTGGTTGCCCAGGGGTGCCGGACATCGCCTAGGTTGGACCAACACTCAGAGGAGCACTGAAACCCTCGGGTTGCCCAGGGGTGCCGGGGGAGTAAATAAATATGACCCTCGGGCTTCGGAAACCCAAGGGAAAAAGGCTTAGGTGAGGCAAATGTAAAACCAAGGTTGGGCCTTGCTGGAGGAGTTTTATTCAAAGCGAACTATCAAGGGGTTCCCATAACACCCAACCGCGTAAGGAACGCAAAATCAAGGAACATAACACCGGTATGACGGAAACTAGGGTGGCAAGAGTGGAACAAAACACCAGGCATAAGGCTGAGCCTTCCACCCTTTACCAAGTATATAGATGCATTAATTAAAAATAAGAGATATTGTGATATCCCAACATAACCATGTTCCAACATGGAACAATCTTCAACTTCACCTGCAACTAACAACGTTATAAGAGGGTCTGAGCAAAAGCGGTAACATAGCCAAGCAACGGTTTGCTAGGAAGGTGTGTTAAAGGCTTGGAATGGCAATATGGGAGGCATGATATAACAAGTGGCAGGTAGCGCGACATAGCGATAGAATGAACAACTAGCGAGCAAAGATAGAATTGATTTCGAGGGTATGGTCATCTTGCCTGAGATCCCGCAAGGAAGAAGAACGAGTCCATGAAGAAGACAAATGGACGTAGTCGAACGGATCCTCACAAACTTAACGTTACCTAAACTATCGAGAAGACGCACAATCGGAAAGGAGCAAACCACATGGTAAACCAACAAGCATAAACATGGCATGATGCACAATCAAGTATGATGCATGTCCGATTTAATGAGGCATGGCATGGAAAAGTGCACAAACAATGCTACAAATTAAGTGGAGCTCAATATGCAACGAGTTGCATATTGACAAAACACCACATGACTTATTTAGTTCTCTCCCGTTTATGTACCCAACAACATTAAATGTTATTAAACATGGCAAGAGGTGAAACATGAGTAAAATACATAGCTGGGCATTTTAAGTGAGGCCGGAAACAGCAAATAACCATTCCGGTAAGTCCCCACATGTCATTTAGCAATTGAAGCAAACAACAATTTAAACATTCTTGATGTTGTTATCATGATGCGGATGACATGTACAGGTTTTAAGCAATTTTATGAAAATGCTAACATGGGCATGTTATGAAGCACTTGTCATCGTGGCGGAAACGAAAGGGGTGACATGGCAACGACAACGGGAATGGTGCCACGGCAACATTCCGGTTCCGGTAACTTGATTGAGATGCCGGTGCAAAAGAAAGTGTGATGGGAGTGTGTCATGCAATGAACGGTGGGGTGATCCCGGTTACCGGGTTCCCACGAGACGACGGCATGGCAATGGGGAACATGCAAGAAACACGTCGGGCACGGTGCAAACGCGAGCATTTCATACAACATATGCATTCGTTCACGGGCGGTCATCTCAGGGTTATACCTTCGAAGCGTGCAAACGGGACGGTTCTCGTTCGATGCAAAGTAGAGGAAGTAGGCGATCTCGGGACGTTCGTAGCGGAAGTAGTCATTCTCGCTTCATAGTTGTACACACTCCGTAGGTGTTCGGGGTCACAACAAGGAACTTGACGTCCACAGGGTCTTCGAGGGTCGACGTTAGTGGTACTTGGTCGTTTCGAAGAGGTACTTAGGGTCTTCGAACTTGCCGGTCTCGTTCTTGCGACGGTAGTTATTCTATGCATCGGGCGTCAAGGTACTTGTCGTTCTTAGCGATTCCGAAGACGGCGGTACTGGTACACTTTTCGAAAAGGAACTTGATGCATATGATGTTCTCGGGGTTGATGGTAGTTGTGCACAATCATTGTTGGACTTGACGGGTCCGAGGTCTCCGGGTGTAGTGGTACTTGGCGTCTCGTTGTGTAGTCGATTGTCGTAGTCGGACTTGACAAAAATGCACACCGGTTGTAGTCGTGGTACTTGGTAGCAGAAAACACACGGCGTGGGTACACGAACTTGTCGTAGGTAAGTTCTCCGGGGACGGCATTCAAGCTTGCCAGCGTGTGAAGCAGGGAAAGAAGCGGCAACGGCAGGACATGGCAGCAGGGCGAGGCGGCGCTGCTGATGGGAGGGTTCGGCGAGATGGGATCTGCAGGCACGGGAAACAACGGGGATCCCCCGGATCTGACAAGGGGATCCTGTCCCCGATGATGCGAGTTGAACAGGACGGCGACGGGGCCTTCGAAGCTTCGCCAGAGGCGTGCGAGCGTGGTGACGCAGCCGTAGAAGATGCAAGCGACGAGGAGGGTTCGGGACGGGGATGCCGGCATGGCGAGGAGCGCTCGGGCTATGGCTTGCTCGCGGGCAATGACTGGAGGCGGAAGTCGCCGGCACAGGTTGGTAGAGGAGGGCGGCTGGCGTCCTCGGGGTCCCCTGCTCGCGAGCACAAGGGTGCGCAGGGCACAGGAGGAGGCGAACAGGCGAGGGGATGGCAGAGATGGTGCAGGGCAGGTCGGGTTGTCGGTGCGGGCGCCATGGCCGGAGGCGGGAAGGCAGCGGTGAGGTCTTGCAGACGTTCATGGCGGGGCAAGGCAGGGCGCGAGGTAGGAGAGGGCGTCGGGGAGGATGGGATCGAGGGAGAGGGTGAGGAGGCGCTGGTTCTGCCATCTATGCGTGACGGCGCTTTGAGGGAGATGGGGATCGAGCGGGAGGAAGGAGCGGTCGGCGGCGCTTGGCGAAGGGGCGCGAAGGATGAGGGGGAATCGGGGGAGAGAAGGAAACAGGTGCGGGCGCTCCTCTCCTGGCGGCGCTGGAGGGAGGATGGGAGGGAGAGGGTGAGATCACGCAGAGGGTTAGCTGTAACATCCCAAATTTTTAATTTGGAATGTTATACATAGGTCATCCATGCATATCATATTTTATTGCATTTCGTTCTTGCGATCCTCGAAATCCTAAGCAACTCAAGGACCCTCGGAGAGAGTTGGGGATTTTCCCTCGTTCTCATATTTGAATTTTATCAAATATTGAAACAAGGATCACTTTGGTTTTAATTATTTTTCTCCCCCAAAAATATTTCATATTAAAATTATATGAGAGGAGATAATATGACTTCTCCAAAATAAATGAAATGTTGGAGGAAAAATATTAAAATCAACTTGTATTTTTTTATTTGGGGTTTTATCGCTATTTTATTTGAATTAGGAAAAATATGCATTTTTCAAAATTGCATTAGAGGCCCACATAAATGTTCACCTTGTCCGGCGTATTTTTAGAGGACGAGGAAAATTTATTTCAGGATTTTTGGAGTCCGTTTAGTATTTTTTTTCTTTTTTTTCTGTGCGGAATTATTTAAAAAAAAGTAACCGGCCTAACCAGGCCGTGTCCGCCTAGGACTCCTGGCCCGGCCGGCCTTTATAAGCCGGGAGGTCCGACCCCAACAGCCTAGCGCCCCGCCCGAAACCCTAAGCCGTCGCTGCCGCACCAGCTGTCGCCGCTGCTGCTGCCGCTGCACCGCCATGCCACGCCGCCACCCGCGCCACTCGCCAGAGTTCGCCGCCGCCGCCGCCGGTTTTCTTCGCCGGTTCGGTTTTTCCGGTAAAAACCCTATATCCGTTTTTTTAATAGATTGGTTCATTTTTCGGTTTAGTTATTTAGCGAACGCCCATTCATACGTTCGTTTTAACGAACGGTTTTCACCCGTTACCCGCAGACAGCGAATGTTTGTTCGTTAGCCTGTCCATCACTTTTCTTTTTCCAGGGTTTTCCGCGATTATTTTCGATCGCAATTTCTGTCCTGTTTTTCATTTTAGTTTATCTTTTCGCTCGTTTATCGGAATCAGGCGATTCAAGCGCCTAGATCTTCGTCTCGAAGCCCTCTTTATGTTTAACAAACTTGAAAAATATTTTGGTACTGTAAAATTTGACTTTAGTATAGATTACTAATCAGATCTTGTTTCTTTCGTCGTTTGAGTTTCGTTGCTCCGTTTGATTTGATTTTTTTTTGCAAACCGGAGTTCTTTAGTTGAACTTTCCGGTTAGATCTTCTTATTTGAGATTTACCCATGCATATTTGATTGATTGCTTATGTATGCTATTGTTTGTTTGCTCGTGCTACTACGAGTCTTTAGGATTTGCAGATCGTTAGCAAGGCAAGTAACACTTTGATCATACCCCTTTATCACCCAGTTTTTATTTATTAGTTTCAATCTTCACACATTGCATGAGTAGGATCTCTTAACATGTGGGTCTGGGAAGTAGATAATGAGGTAGAACCTATTACATGTTTTATTATCAAACCCTTGGGAGTTACTTCTACCTTATGCTTATATTGCCATGCTATGCTTGTAGACGTGGTTTGGGTTTGAGTGTATCCATGACAGATGTGAGTTGTTAATTAATGGTTCAACTTAAGGTGACAACTTTAATACACATCTGGGTGGATTGCTTGTGGGCACCTGGAGAATATAGTGTTGTCCTAGGATATCCCGGAGTACCTGTGTGATCATCCTACGGTCCGCCACCCAGGCTCAAAAGGATCATAAGACTATTCATGCTAGAAACTTCCGTGTGCAGCCACAAGCCATTATGGGCTCTAGCATAATTGAGTAAGTTGCGTGAGTTCTTGAAGAGGTGGACTAGCAGATGTAGGGGATTGTAGGTGTACCCGTCCGCCCGGAGTAAACAGAAAATGCTTCTGAACGATTGTGTCTCGGTCATCCGTTTCTCAAACACCCTGTAGTGCGAGAAATCCAACGAAGGAGATCGAGTCTTGTGGGGAAAAGTGTGCAAACCTCTGCAGAGTGTATAAACTAATCATGGTTAGCCGTGTCCCCGGTTATGGACATCTTGAGTATCTGGTTCTTGGATTATCATATGGATTTCATCACTCTAAATTAATTTATTGGGTTGATAATTACTTTTAATTGGGATTGAGTTGGATGAACCTTCTCAATATAGTTCAACTACCATGACAGTTAAATAAAATATATTCCTTTGTTGTAGGGAAAAATTGGCTTTTCGCAAAACATATTAACCATGCAGCCTCCACCAGCCATATATGCATATAGTGATAGCTTTTATCTGTTCATTACTCTCCTGTGTTACATTGCCAGCATATTCCATGTGCTGACCCGTTTTTGCAAACGAAGCAACGCTAAGACCAGAGACAGAAAGAGCAAGGGAGTGAAGTGGGCTCCCCCGGCAAGACCCTTTCCAGGGCGGCCTCCGCAGCCCCGGCAAGACCCTTGCCGGGGCAACTTGCCCAATGCCAGCAGAGCGCACCGCCCTTGAGCCAAGGGGTTCCAACGCCATCAACCACATTGGAACCAAGGCTCGGGAGGCACCTCTATGGTGGCATGCACATCTTTGTGGGGATCATAAATACGCGAGATCAGATGAGGACCAGAAGACGATGATCCTTGGCAAGATCCTTGCCAAGGAAATCCATGAGACCCCCGGCAAGGTCCTTGCCCGGGACGACCGCGGTGCCACAGCAAGACCCTTCCCGGGCCCCCGGCAAGACCCTTTCCGAGGACATCTGTGGGGCCGCAGCCAGGCCCATGTCTGCCAAGACTCCACCGCCGCTCCCATGCAGTTGCTAGCTCAACCAGTTGGGCAGGCATCTGTGTGGCAGCGTGCGGCCTCCACATCGACTCAGCAAGCACCTGCGTGGTGGCATGTAGATCTTCATGAAGACGCCACCACCATGCCAGCCCAGCAGCCAGCCAACATGGCGCTGCAATGCCTCGTCAGCTCGGACGCGCGTCGGAGCCAGGCGAGGCGGCGACAGCTGGGACGAGCTTCTTTGTCGTCCCCAATAAAGCAAGAGGGCACGTCGGCAGCGCATTAAATGCGTTTGTCTGACGGTGCCAGAGGATAGACTCAGCCACTATACACCTTTCCACCTCCCGTGTGCCACTATGGCAACTCCTTCTGTCTATAAAAGGAGGCCCGAGGCGTACTCGAGAGGGATTCGGATCTTTGGAACTAGACAGACACCGTAGCTAGTTCAAGAACTCAAGAACACTCAGATATACATCAAAGCAGGACTAGGGTATTACGCATCTCCGCGGCCCGAACCTGGGTAAATGACCCTTGTGCTGACTGCCAGACCCGCTGTTTGCACAACCCCGCGCCCGCCAACCGTAGAAGGGTGATACGTCCATTTTGCATCATGCTATTATATCAATATTTATTGCGTTATGGACTGTTATTACACATTATGTCACAATACTTATGCCTATTCTCTCTTATTTTACAAGGTTTCCATAAAGAGCGAGAATGCCAGCAGCTGGGATTCTGGGCTGGAAAAGGAGGAAATATTAGAGACCTATTCTACACAGCTCCAAAAGTCCTAAAACTTTAAGGAAGATGTTTTCCGAATATATAAAAAATACTGAGAGCAAGAAGTTCACCAGGGGGCCACACCCTACCCACGAGGGTGGGGGCGTGCCCTACCCCCCTGGGCGCGCCCCCTACCTCGTGGGCCCCCTGGTGGCCCTCCGGTGGCCATCTTTTGCTATATGAAGTCTTTTGATGGGAAAAAAAATAAGCCATCTTCTCAGACGAAACTCCGCCGCCACGAGGTGGAACCTTGGCAGAACCAATCTAGGGCTCTGGCGGAGCTGTTCTGCCGGGCAAATCTCCCTCCGGGAGGGGGAAATCATCGCCATCGTCATCACCAATGCTCCTCTCATCGGGAGAGGGAAATCTCCATCAACATCTTCACCAGCACCATCTCCTCTCAAAACCCTAGTTCGTCTCTTGTATCCAATTCTTGTCTCCAAGTCCGGGATTGGTACCTGTGGGTTGCTAGTAGTGTTAATTACGCCTTGTAGTTGATGCTAGTTGGTTTATTTGGTGAAAGATCATATGTTCAGATCCTATATTCATATTAATACCCCTCTGATTATGAACATGAATATGCTTTGTGAGTAATTACGTTTGTTCCTGAGGACATGGGAGCGGTCTTGCTATTAGTAGTCATGTGAATTTGGTCTTCGTTCGATATTTCGATTAGATGTATGTTGTCATCCCTCTAGTGGTGTTATGTGAACGTCGACTACATAACACTTCAACATTATTTGGGCCTAGAGTAAGGCATTGGGGAGTACTAAGTAGATGATGGGTTGCTAGAGTGACAGAAGCTTAAACCCTATTTTATGTGTTGCTATTAGTAATATGTTTCATGCTATGGTTAGGTTTACCTTAATACTTTTGTTGTAGTTGCGGATGCTTGCAATAGAGGTTAATCATAAGTGGGATGCTTGTCCAAGTAAGGACAGCACCCAAGCACCGGTCCACCCACATAACAGATTATCAAAGTACCGAACGCGAATCTTATGAACGTGATGGAAACTAGCTTGACGATATTCCCACGTGTCCTCGGGAGTGTTTTTCTCTATATAAGAGTTTGTCCAGGCTTGTCCTCTGGTACAAAAAGGATTGGGACACCTTGCTGCACTTTATTTACTTTTGTTACTTGTTGCTCGTTACAAATTATCCTATCACAAAACTATCTGTTACCACTTATTTCAGTACTTGCAGAGAATACCTTGCTGGAAACCGCTTATCATTTCCTTCTGCTCCTCGTTGGGTTCGACACTCTTACTTATCAAAAGAACTACGATAGATCCCCTATACTTGTGGGTCATCAAGACTCTTTTCTGGCGCCGTTTCCGGGGAGTGAAGCGCCTTTGGTAGGTGGAATTTGGTAAGAAAAAATTTATATAGTGTGTTGAAATTTACTGTCACTTGTTACTATGGAAAGTAATCCTCTGAGGGGCTTGTTCGGGGTATCTTCACCCCGACCAGTAGAGCAAAGAGTTGCTCCTCAACCTACTGAACCTACTAAAAATGAAAATGTCTGCTTTGAAATTCCTTCGGGTATGATAGAAAAACTGCTAGCTAATCCTTTTGTAGGAGATGGAACAAAGCATCCTGATGAGCATCTAATATATGTGGATGAAGTTTGTGGATTATTTAAGCTTGCAGGTGTACCCGGAGATGTTGTTAATAAGAAGGTCTTCCCTTTATCTTTGAAGGGAGATGCATCGACATGGTATAGGCTATGTGATGATATGGGGTCTTGGAATTACAAACGATTGAAATTGGAATTTCATTAGAAGTTTTATCCTATGCATCTTGTTCATCGTGATCGCAATTATATATATAATTTTTGGCCTCGCGAAGGAGAAAGCATCGCTCAAGCTTGGGGGAGGCTTAAATCAATGTTATATTCACGCCCCAATCATGAGCTCACAAGAGAAATGATTATTAAAATAATTTATGCTCGGCTTTCTAATAACAATCGCACCATGCTCGATACTTCTTGTGCTGGCTCTTTTATGATGAAGACTATTGAATTCAAATGGGATTTATTGGAAAGAATTAAACGCAACTCTGAAGATTAGGACCTCGATGAAGGTAAGGAGTCAGGTATGACACCTAAGTTTGATTGTGTTAAATCTTTTATGGATACCGATGTTTTCCGTAAATATAGCACTAAATATGGACTTGACTCTAAGATAGTAGCTTCTTTCTGTGAATCTTTTGCTACTTATGTTGATCTCCCAAAGGACAAGTGGTTTAAATATCATCCTCCCATAGAAGTAAAAGTAGTTGCACCTATTAAAGTTGAAGAAAAGATTATCACTTATAATGATCCTGTTGTTCCTACTTCTTATGTTGAGAAACCACCTTTCCCTGTTAGGATAAAGGATCATGCTAAAGCTTCAATTGTGGTTCGTAAAAGCAATATTAAAACATATACACCTCCTGAGCAAGTTAAAGTTGAACCTAATATTGCTATTGTTAAAGATCTCTTGTCTGATAATATTGATGGGCATGTTATTTATTTCTGTGATGAAACTGCTAGAATTGCTAAACCTTGTGCTAAAGATAAACCTAGACCTGTGGTAGGCATGCCTGTTATTTCTGTTAAAATAGGAGATCATTGTTATCATGGCTTATGTGATATGGGTGCCAGTGCTAGTACAATACCTATTAGCCTATATAGAGAAATTGTGCATGATATTGCACCTGTTGAGTTAGAAGATATTGATGTCACAATTAAACTTGCCAATAGAGATACTATTTCACCAATGGGAATTGTTAGAGATGTTGAAGTCTTGTGTGGTAAAACTGAATATACTGCTGATTTTCTTATTCTTGGTTCCCCACAAGATAGCTTTTGTCCTATTATATTTGGTAGACCCTTCCTGAACACTGTTAATGCTACCGTGGATTGCAAAAGGGATGTTGTTACTATCGGTTTAGATGATATGTCTCATGAATTTGATTTCTCTAAATTTAGTAGACAATACCGTGAAGAATAATTACCTAGTAAGGATGAAATTATTGGTCTTGCTTCTATTGTCGTACCTCCTAGTGATCCTTCAGAACATTGTTTGCTAGACCATGAGAATGATATGTTTATGAATGAAAGAAGGGAAATAGATGAAGTATTCTTTAAACAGGAACCTATTCTGAAAAACAATTTACCTGTTGAAATCCTAGGGGATCCTCCTCCACCTAAGGGTGATCCCGTGTTTGAGCTCAAACCGTTGCCTGGTACTCTTAAATATGCTTATCTTGATGAGAAAAGGATATATCTTGTTATTATTAGTGCTAACCTTTCAGAGCATGAGGAAGAGTGATTATTGAAAACTCTGAAGAAGCATCATGCTGCTATTGGGTATACTCTTGATGATCTTAAAGGCATTAGTCCCACTCTATGTCAACATAAAATAAATTTGGAAGAAGATGCTAAACCAGTTCGTGATCATCAATGACGGCTGAATCCTAAAATGAAAGAAGTGGTAAGGAAGGAAATACTAAAGCTCATTGAGGCAGGTATAATCTATCCTATTGCTGATAGTCAGTGGGTAAGCCCTGTCCATTGTGTCCCTAAGAATGGAGGTATTACTGTCGTTCCTAATGATAAAGATGAATTTACTCCTCAAAGAATTATTACAGGTTATAGGATGGTAATTGATTTCCGCAAATTAAATAAGGCCACTAAAAAGGATCATTACCCCTTACCTTTTATCGATCAAATGCTAGAAATATTATCTAAACATACACATTTTTGCTTTCTAGATGGTTATTCTAGTTTCTCTCAAATACCTGTGTCAGCCAAGGATCAATCAAAGACTACATTTACTTGCTGTCGGTGTCAAAACCGGCGGATCTCGGGTAGGGGGTCCCGAACTGTGCATCTAAGGCAGATGGTAACAGGAGGCAGGGGACACGATGTTTTACCCAAGTTCGGGCCCTCTTGATGGAGGTAAAACCCTAGGTCCTGCTTGATTTATTCTTGATGATATGAGTATTGCAAGAGTTGATCTACCACGAGATCGGAGAGGCTAAACCCTAGAAGCTAGCCTATGGTATGATTGTATGTTATTGTTCTGTCCTACGGACTAAAACCCTCCGGTTTATATAGACACCGGAGAGGGTTAGGGTTACACAAGGTCGGTTACAAAGGAGGAGATATCCATATCCGTACTGCCTAGCTTTCCTTCCACGCCAAGTAGAGTCCCATCCGGACAGGAGACGAAGTCTTCAATCTTGTATATTCATAGTCCAACAGTCCGGCCAAAGGATATAATCCGGCTGTCCGGAGACCCCCTAATCCAGGACTCCCTTAGTATCCCCTGAACCAGGCTTTCAATGACGATGAGTCCCGGCACGCAGTGTTGTCTTCGGCATTGCAAGGCGGGTTCCTCCTCCGAACATATCACAGAAGAGTTTGAATACAAGGATAGTGTGCGACCCTGCAAAATAAGTTCCACATACCACCGTAGAGAGAATAATATTTCCACAAATCTTAATCTGCTGACACGTTTTGGCAACATGACATCATGCCATGGCTCAGTGATTATTCGTCTTTAACCAGCTCCACACATAATGCGAGGCGGTTTCTTGACACGTCTTGTCAAAGCAGAGATCATGTTACCCTAGTTACGGGATTCTCATCAGTACGGTCGTGGGTAACCCAACCGTGTCTAGGACTCCTAGATTATAGGCAAGTCCCAAACGGTTAGGGAGAGGACGCTTGATATTCACCCTCTTTATAAAGGGACAAGGCTTTTAATTTGTTCCCTCCCGTGCTCAATCGAATCCTTCCCCCGCTCGAGTTCTAACACCCAAAGCCCAGGTCAAGTGCTTCGGACCTTCAACTATGTCTGGATCTAGCCTTCAAGGCCGGTGGATGCCCTCCTCCGTTACGGAAGAGGATATCAAGAAGTTGAGGGAGGCCAGATACCTGACCGCCGAGGTTTCGCATCGGCTGCCTGCCCGAGGGCAGGTCGTCCCTACTCCTGAACCCAACGAGAACATTGTGTTCATCTCCCACTTCCTCCGAGGTCTAGGCCTCACTCTGGATCCCTTCGTTAGGGGTTTGATGTTCTATTACGGGCTAGATTTCCATGATCTAGCCCCGGACTCCTTTCTCCACATCTCCGCATTTATTGTCGTATGTGAGGCCTTCCTCCGCATTACCCCTCACTTCGGCATGTGGCTCAAGACCTTCGACGTGAAGCCGAAGGTGGTCGAGGGGCAGCATGCAGCGTGCGGAGGCGCATTAATAAGCAAGATCGCTGGAGCTTCATGGCCAAAGGGTTCCTTTCCAGAGGTGTCCAGATTATGGCAACGGGAGTGGTTTTACATCATAGCTCCCAGAAGTGCCAAGTGGGTGGCTGCCCCTGCTTTCCACTCGGGCCCTCCACCACAACTAATGTCATGGATTAGCAGAGGGCTGAGCTGGGGTCCAGCCAAGGACGTGCCTATACTGCAGAGCCGCATTCAAGATCTCTTTGAAGGAGATTTCAATCTAGCTACGGTGGTGCAAGTCATGCTGGTTCGTCGAGTCCAGCCTTGCAAACGTCGGCCCCTCCGCATGTGGGAGTTCAACCCAGAAGGGCCGTGCACTATTCAGAATTTCCTTGGCCTGACGCACGAGGAGATGTACAAATCATTCTTCGGACCCCGAATAGAGTGTCTGGATACTACCGAGGACGTGGGCCTGAGCAGCAACCGTACCGCCGACCAAGTAAGTAATCCTTTAGCCGAACACACCGTCGTTCATTTACCATGATGTCATTCTGAGAAATCGCTCTTTGACCAGGACTGGCTAACAAGGGCAAAGATGATTCGGTGTTCGGCCCCCCTTCCTGAGGGTTTGGAGAATCCGGTACTGGAAAAGATGCTCGAGCTAGCACCTTGCCCGGAGCCCTCAAAAGAAGTTAAAGGGGGGAATAATGAGGTCGAAAGCGGGCCCCCATCGCTACCAATTCCAACCGAGGGAATGAGCGCCTCCGTGAAGGAGGATAACCAAGGGGAAGAATCTGACCTTCTCTCGCTTCGGGGAAGGAAGAGGACTGCCTTTGAAGATCCGGAAACCAAGACTTCCAAACGGGAGAAGAAGTCTCCACCAGAGGGTCCTGCCTTGGAGGGTGCTCTTGCCGCACAAAGTCCGCGCGAGGATCAGCCCTCCAACGAGCTGTAAGTAATCCAAAAGTACTTTAATAGTGGAGATATACTACCTTACCTCTGAGTTAAATAACTGAAGCGTTTATCTTGCAGTTCGGATCTTAGCCCTTCTCAGCACAGCTCATCTTCGGGGGATCTTCTTTCGGAGATGATGGAGAGAGAAACGCCTCCCCCGGACTCCCCTGCTCAAGAAGCGGGCGACATTGAAGTGTCGTCACGGAGGGCCTCTCCGGATCCGGTGAGGCCAGAAGATAATCCTGTAGTCACCCGAAGTCCCCAGTGTCCGGCTCTTGAAGATAGCAAACAAAAGAGTCCGACACCGTCTGGTATGCGGTCAGACGTACTGAGGGAGCTGTTGGAGCGAGCGGCCATCTCAGAAGAACACCGTACGTTGATGGGTACAGTGATGGAAAGAATTTCGTCTGTCGAAAGCGGATTGCATGAAGCCTTTATGAGTCTACTGATGGGCTTTGAGGTACGTGAAATGATATACTTTTTGATAGTAACGCACATTTTTAGGTGTGCCCTGTGTAGATAGTAGCCCCTGAGACTCTGGTTGTCGTCGAGAACGGCGGCGAACAGAGGATCATAGTCCCAAGTAATAACCAAACCGCCTTTATATGCAGGTGGTGCAAGCTCCGGTGCCTAGCCGGACTAATGAGTTTGCCGAGCTAAAGCGGCAACTGGATGTGGCAGATGCCGACACTGAGCTTGTTAACAAGTGGCTTGACGAGGCACAGGGTAAGTAATGTTTTCTGGTGAATGTCACATAGTAAGAGCAGCGTAACGCTAGTATCTTTAATATGTTGTGACTGCAGATGGAGCTGCCACTGTGGAGATCCTTCGGGCGGAACTTGCCCGAGACAAGGAACAAGCAAGAATTAGTAATGCGGCCGCTTTAAAGGCGGTCGAAGAGTTAAGAGCCGAAAAGGCTGCACATTGCGAGAGCAAAGATAAAATGGCCAAGATGGCTGTAAAGTTAAAAGACAATGCCGACCGCTGCCAGCTCCTTGAAGAAGAAAACCGAGCGAAGGCGACGGAACTTGAAAAGGCCGCAGTGGAGACCAAAGACACCCACTCTGCTATGAGGGCAAAGAAGGAAGAGTTGCATGAAGCCGGGGATATTGCGGCTGGGAAGCCCTTTATGCTGCGGAGGAAGTTCGGAGATCCGCGGTATGCCCCTCTGGATCGGCTGTGGAGTTCGGCAGACGCATATATGGACTTGGCGGCGAGCGCTGCCGATGCGGCCGAATACCTCCGAGATCAAACAGATCATGAAGTGGACAAGCTGTTCTGGTCGCAGTTTAACGTTCCAGAGCGTCCTCTTCCATTAACTGATCAGCTAGGCGAATGGGCCGAACTCAACAGGTTGTCTGGACTCGCCATGAGGTCCGTCATAGATCATCTGTGGCCGGAAAAACTGAAGCTGAATAGTTATTTCAGCTTAGTGCAGCAGTTCCTTGGAGCGGTGCCACGCATCCATGTGATGAAGAGGTCAGCGTGTATAGAGGGCTCGCGGATGGCCCTTGCCCGTGTCAAAGCATACTGCGCGGAGATGGATGCTACCACTGTTGCGGCGCAGGGTTCGGCCATAGGCCGAGTGGCTGCCGAGCACTATTTCGAAGAAGTTCTCGAGGGCGCTCGTTTGATAGAAGCCCAGTGCTTGAAGAATATTATGTTTGAGTGACATGTATTCCCATTGTAAACACAATGTTTTTATGAAATTTATTAAGGTTGTATTTATACTTTTGCCCGAAAGTAATATGATGCCTCCTGTGCGGCCGTTTATGTATACATGTGTATAACCTGAAAGATTGTAGTCGTCGGCTTCAGCCCCCACGCATATAATACGGGGGTGTTCGCAGAAGACGCGTATTCACACTTAATCCAACGTCTTGGTCCTAATAAGGAGGTGATGGCACAGCGAACTAGGAAACCGGACTATAATGCTTTAACACTTTCACTTAGCCACAGGAGTTTGAAAGTGGGGCTACTATATAGCCCCTGGTGGCTCCGCACTCTCCCGAATTCGGGGTGCGTACATGCCTGGCCGGGAAACGGCCCTTCATTAAGGCGGAGGAATTCTAACATTCTGATAGGTCATCGAGTGGTTGACCAGTCTCACGCTATATCATGACAGTCAGTTTTCGGCTTTCTCTACTGAGGTGCTCGTCCGGATGAACCGCGGAAAAATCGCAGTAGTTATCCAGGTGCCGCCTTAGCCGATAGAGCGGAACGTAAGGCAGCAAAACACAGGAGCCGAGCAAACCCAACATTTGACCAAAGACATGATTCGGAGCTGATGCATATACGGCCAAACTCGCGACGTCGAACACTCCGTAAGGTATTCGGTCTTTATGGTATAAACCGGGCCTAAATAGTGCCCTTTGTAAGAAGCCCCTGGTGTCCAGGTACGTGCATTATTCTGACATGGCCACATGCCAAGACGTCAGCATCCTTCTCAACTGTACTGAGAATCCGAGGGATGTGTATCAATAAGAGACAGTAAAAAGGGTTTACGCAGGGTCTTAATCTAAAAAGAATCCTTGGAATGGGTCCCTGCTGCACGTCTGCGCCTGTGTCTCTGTTGTGCCATATCCTGGACGGGTGTAGCACGATGGTCATTTGTAAAAGAGAGAAACTTAGGTGAACAGTTGTCGTGCAAAAAGGTAGGTTTAAAGAAACCATGTATAATTCAAGATGAGTAAAAATTGCCACTTGTCTGCGCGCGTTGAGCCCCTTGTATTTGTAATAGGGGTGTGGCCATCAAACCTGTATGAATTACATGTAGCTACACCGAACTCGTCTAACCATGTCCATGGTCTTAACGACCTATCAAATGCTTTAGCTGGTGAGGCCGTTTTTAGGGTGCGGTTGCCAAGGCAGTCGCACTCTCTAAGGCGCGCAAGGATCGCTCAATATTTCCATTCACTGTAATGATGCCACTTTGGAACAGAGCAATGTGGAAGGTTAAATTTTATCTATGGAGGTTATCGGGGATGCCGAATATAACCTCTAGTAGCAGGGAACCCGTGTAATGAGCCCCTGGGCATGGCGTTACTCCTTTAAAGGTAGTATTGCTGTGGCAAATTTTCGTTGGGTCTATCCCCATTTTGCGGATTGTGTCCTAATATATCAGGTTTAGACTGCTGCCACCATCCATCAGGACTCGTGTGAAATGGTATCCGTCAATTATTGGGTCTAATACCAAGGCAGCCCATCCTGCACGCCGGATACTTGCTGAGTAATCCCGATGGTCGAAAGTGATCGGTTGAGACGACCAGTGGCAGGACTCCGCGGTGATAGGCCCTTGGGCATATTTCTCTGGGAGTGCCGCTTTATTTCTCCCCTTGATCACGTGTAACACGTTCACTGTTTTGACTTCTGGTGGAAATTTCTTTTGTTCCCCAGTGTCTTGCTTGAGAGGCTCATCCTCGTCTTTGCTTAGTGTATCCTCCCCCTTGTGTATGGCGTTGAGCTTGCCGGACTGCTTGAAGACCCAACATTCTCTGTGGGTATGATTAGCGGGTTTACCAGGGGTGTTGTGGATCTGACATATTTGGTCTAGAATTTTGTTTAAGCTGGACAGTTCGTCTTTGCTGCCTTTAGAGGGCGGCTTTTGCTAACCTGGCCGAGAGCTTCTGAATCCGGTGTTTACTGTCGTGCTCTTCGGGATGTCTTCTTTATTCCGGCGTGTATTATTTTTGCTGCGTCGTGATTTCCCATTTCCATCTCTAACTTCGGATGTACTTGGGTCGCTGGTGCTGCATCTGGCTAGCCAGCTGTCCTCACCCGCGCAAAAGCGGGTCATGAGGCTTGTTAATGCTGCCATTGTTCTTGGCTTTTCTTGGCTGAGGTGTCTGGCAAGCCATTCGTCGCGGACGCTATGCTTAAAAGCTGCCAAGGCTTCGGCGTCCGGACAGTTGACTATTTGGTTCTTTTTAGTAAGAAACCTGTTCCAAAGCTTTCGAGCTGACTCTCCGGGCTGTTGAGTTATATGACTCAAATCGTCCGCGTCCGGAGGTCGGACATAAGTCCCTTGAAAATTTTCCCGAAAAGCGTCTTCGAGCTCTTCCCAGCTTCCAATGGAGCTTTCGGGGAGGCTTTTAAGCCAGTGCCGAGCTGGCCCTTTGAGTTTGAGGGGTAAATACTTAATGGCGTGGAGATCATCTCCTCGAGCCATATGGATATGGAGGATATGTCCTCAATCCAGACCCCAGGGTCTGTTGTTCCGTCGTATGCCTCTAAGTTTACGGGTTTGAATCCCTCTGGAAATTCATGGTCCAGCACCTCGTCGGTGAAACATAGGGGGTGTGCGGCATGCCTGTATATGGGTGTACCGTGGTGTTCGGATGTTTGTTGTGTTGCATCGTATGCTGGAGCGCGCTTGTGTGGTCCATAGATGGATCTGGTTGCGTCGTCCTTTTGATGCGAGCCCTCGCGTGGATTGCGTATTGGCTTACGTGCGGCGTTGTTTGCTGCTGTATGTTGGATGTGAGGTCGTCTATCCGGCCAGATGGCCATTTTAATTTTTGGTTGCGGGGGATCTAAGGCCTCCTCATCGAATTCAGGTAGCAACTTCCACTTCGGGTAGCTCTTGGTGGGGTGATTAACGTCGTACTTCGCTGCTGTGTTGAGCACTTTACTCCATCTGATTCGGAGTGTGTCTTGCACGGCCTTGAGCCTTTGCTTCTGCTTTTTTAGACTCCTCGTGGTGGCAACAAGCCTTTGACGGGCATTATGTTGCGTCGGGTGTCTGTCTGGTGTGATGTTGTCCGGACTATTATCTTTGACAGAATCGGGTTGTTCGGTTTGATTCTCCGTGTTGCCGTGGTCCGGCGATGGTTCACCCTGCTCTAACGCTGGGTCTGTATGATCGTTGTTTCTGCCGAGGCGGGATTTGGAGTGGCGCTTACGCCTCCGCTTTGACCGCTTCTCGAGGGGACAACCCTTCGTTGCATCCTTCCGTTCCTCGTCGCCGTCTTCTTTTGGTGTGTCCACCATGTATACGTCATGTGATGAAGTGGGCGTCCAGTGCCCTGTGGGCAGTGGTTCCTGTTCGTCTCCTGCATCGTCGTCCATACCATCGATGCCTTCGGAGTCAGAGTCGAGCATGTTGGTTAAGTCATCAACAGTGGCTACTAAGTGGGTGGTGGGTGGGCGGCGAATTTCTTCGTCATCTACATCCCAATCCTGCCGGACATAGTTCGGCCAGGACTCTCCTGACAAGGAGACAGACTTTAATGAGTTCAGTATGTCGCCGAAGGGCGAGTGCTGAAAGATATCCGTGGAGGTAAACTCCATGATCGGCGCCCAACCGGATTCGACAGGAGCGGGCGCAGGCGGTTCGGAGTCCGTGGCCGGAGAAGTATCCGGCAGTTTAACAACACGGCTCTCGTGAAGGGTAAGATCGATATTCGGCTCGATCGCCGTTGGGGATGCGGCATCTGTGGCGGGGTCTATCCACCCGTCCATGGGAGGCACAACTGGCTCCGAATTAAGGGTCGGAGCGGCTGCCAATGTGATTTCTTGAAACACTGTCCGATGGCAGAGCTAAATCGTACTCATCGTGATCGCGCGACGCACAAGGCAGGGGCTCGAATCCGTCGAAGATCAAGTCTCCATGGATATCGGTCGTGTAATTTAAGCTTCCAAACCTGACATGATGGCCAGGGGCGTAGCTTCGATCTGCTCCAGATGGCCAAGCGAGTTGGCCCGCAGTGCGAAGCCGCCGAACACGAAGATCTGTCCGGGGAGAAAAGTCTCACCCTGGACTGCATCACTATCGATGATCGTAGGAGCCATCAAGCCTAACGGCGACGACACAGAGGAACTCTCAATGAAAGCACCAATGTCGGTGTCAAAACCGGCGGATCTCGGGTAGGGGGTCCCGAACTGTGCGTCTATGGCGGATGGTAACAGGAGGTAGGGGACACGATGTTTTACCCAGGTTCGGGCCCTCTTGATGGAGGTAAAACCCTACGTCCTGCTTGATTAATATTGATGATATGGGTGTTACAAGAGTAGATCCACCACGAGATCAGAGAGGCTAAACCCTAGAAGCTAGCCTACTGTATGATTGTATGTTGTGATTGTTGTCCTACGGACTAAAACCCTTCGGTTTATATAGACACCGGAGAGGGTTAGGGTTACACAAGGTCGGTTACAAAGGAGGACATATCCATATCTGTACTGCCTAGCTTGCCTTCCATGCCAAGTAGAGTCCCATTCGGACACGAGACGAAGTCTTCAATCTTGTATCTTCATAATCCAACAGTCGGCCAAAGGATATAATTCGGCTGTCCGGAGACCCCCTAATCCAGGACTCCCTCACTTGCCCTTTTGGTACTTTTTCTTATAGACGTATGCCTTTTGGTTTATGTAATGCACCTGCTACCTTTCAAAGATGCATGATGGCTATATTCTCTAACTTTTGTGAAAAGATTTGTGAGGTTTTCATGGACGATTTCTCCGTCTATGGATCTTCTTTTGATGATTGCTTGACCAAATTTGATCGAGTTTTGCAGAGATGTGAAGAAACTAATCTTGTCTTGAATTGGGAAAAGTGCCACTTTATGGTTAATGAAGGTATTGTCCTGGGGCATAAAGTTTCTAAAAGAGGTATTGAAGTTGATAAAGCCAAGGTTGATGCTATTGAAAAGATGCCATGTCCCAATGACATCAAAGGTATAAGAAGTTTCCTTGGTCACGCCGGATTTTATAGGAGGTACATTAAGGACTTCTCAAAAATTTCTCGGCCTTTGACTAATTTATTACAAAAAGATATACCGTTTGTTTTTTATGATGATTGTGTAGAAGCATTTGAAATACTTAAGAAAGCATTGATTTCTGCACCTATTGTTCAGCCACCTGATTGGAATTTACCCTTTGAAATTATGTGTGATGCTAGTGATTATGTTGTAGGTGCTGTTCTAGGGCAAAGAGTTGATAAGAAATTAAATGTTATTCAATATGCTAGTAAAACCCTAGACAATGCTCAAAGAAATTATGCTACTACTGAAAAAGAATTCTTAGCAGTTGTATTTGCTTGTGATAAGTTCAAACATTATATTGTTGATTCTAAAGTAACTATTCACACTGATCATGCTACTATTAAATATCTCATGGAAAAGAAAGATGCTAAACCTAGACTTATTAGATGGGTTCTCTTGCTACAAGAATTTGATTTACATATTGTTGATAGAAAGGGAGCTGAGAACCCCGTTGCAGACAACTTGTCTAGGTTAGAAAATGTGCTTGATGACCCACTACCTATTGATAATAGCTTTCTTGATGTGCAATTAAATGTCATAAATGCTTCTCATACTGCTCCATGGTATGCTGATTATGCTAATTATATTGTTGCTAAATTCATACCACCTAGTTTCACATACCAACAAAAGAAAAAGTTCTTCTATGATTTGCGGCATTACTTTTGGGATGACCCACATCTTTATAAAGAAGGAGTAGATGGTGTTATTAGACGTTGTGTACCTGAGCATGAACAGGAATAGATCCTACGCAAGTATCACTCCGAAGCTTATGGAGGACACCATGCTGGAGATAGGACTGCACATAAGGTATTGCAATCTGGTTTTTATTGGCCTACTCTCTTCAAGGATGCCCGTAAGTTTGTTTTATCTTGTGATGAATGTCAAAAAATTGGTAATATTAGAAGACGTCAAGAAATGCCTATGAATTATTCACTTGTTATTGAACCATTTGATGTTTGGGGCTTTGATTATATGGGACCATTTCCTTCCTCTAATGGATATACACATATTTTAGTTGCTGTTGATTACGTTACTAAGTGGGTAGAAGCTATTCCAACTAGTAGTGCTGATCATAACACCTCTATTAAGATTCTTAAAGAAGTTATTTTTCCAAGGTTTGGAGTCCCTAGATATTTAATGACTGATGGTGGTTCACACTTCATTCATGGTGCTTTCCGTAAAATGCTTGCTAAATATGATGTTAATCATAGAATTGCATCTCCTTATCACCCTCAGTCTAGTGGTCAAGTAGAATTGAGTAATAGAGAACTCAAATTAATTTTGCAAAAGAATGTTAATAGATCTAGAAAGAATTGGTCCAAGAAACTTGATGATGCATTATGGGCCTACAGAACTGCATATAAAAATCCTATGGGTATGTCTCCGTATAAAATGGTTTATGGAAAAGCATGTCACTTACCTCTCGAACTAGAACATAAGGCATATTGGGCTATTAAAGAACTCAATTATGATTTCAAACTTGTCGGTGAGAAGAGGCTATTTGATATTAGCTCACTTGATGATTGGAGAACCCAAGCCTATGAGAATGCCAAATTATTTAAAGAAAAAGTTAAAAGATGGCATGATAAAAGAATACAAAAGCGTGAGTTTAATGTAGGTGATTATGTATTGCTATACAACTCTCGTTTAAGATTTTTTGCAGGAAAACTTCTCTCTAAATGGGAAGGTCCTTACGTTATCGAGGAGGTCTATCGTTCCGGTGCCATAAAAATCAACAATTTCGAAGGCACAAATCCGAAGGTGGTGAACGATCAAAGAATCAAACAATATATCTCAGGTAATCCTATAAACGTTGAAACCAATGTTATTGAAACTGTAACCCCGGAGGGACACATAAGGGACACTTTCCGGAATGTTTCAGACTCCGAAAAGGAATAGGTATGTGATACGGTAAGTAAACCGACTCCAAAACAGTTCTTAAGGCAATATTTCTCTTTTTTAGAATATTTAGAAAAATAGGAAAATAAGTAGTAGTCCGGGAAGGACACGAGGGCTCCACGAGGGTGGAGGGCGCGCCCTACCCCCTGTGCGCGCCCCCTACCTCGTGGGCACCTCATGCACTTTCCGGACTCCGTTTTTTTACACGTTACATATTTTGGTCGGCAAAAAATCATTATATAATCTCCCGGAGGTTTTGACTCCCGTATCACGCAAAAATCTCCTTTCTTTGTTTCGAGCTATCCTGCTGCAGATTTGAGCAACATGTCGAAGGAGAGAGCTATGTGGCTGATTACCTTGCAGATCCTAAAGTCTATGGGGATGTGAAGCATTGTGGTTGGACTACGGAAGAAGAAGAGGACTATGAACCTAAGGGAAAGGAGGAGACAAGCTCAGATGAAGATGAAGTCCCACTACCTCAACCTGGGGACATGCATGTGGAATTCAAAAAGTCAAGCCTCCCTGATAGAGTAAAGAAACCTAAGATCGAGTTTATCCATTTTCGCCTCTTGAAGGAAAACAAACAGGAACTATGCAAAAAGATACTGAGCCTGGAGCAAGAGATCGAGGACCTAAGCGACCAAAATTCTGTCCTCAAGCGTAAATTAAGGAAGAAACCTACGCCATCACCAAAATCACCACCGTCTCCACCAACAAAGAAGAATTGAGTATCTGGTATGGGCACTCCCTTTGGCAACTGCCAAGCTTGGGGGAGTGGCCCGGTATCGTATCACCATCACTTTTATCTTTACCTTTTTCCTTTTCTTAGTTCGATCCTTTTGGTAATATCTTGATCTAGTAGAAAAAGATCTTAATGTGATCAAGTTGTGAGTTTTGCTTTATAATTCCTCTATGTAATCGACTCCGTGAGCTATATAATAAAGATTAGTGTTGAGCCAAGGGCTTGATTCTTTTGCCATGATCTTAAGTGAATAAAAGAAAAAGAGAAAGAAATAAAAAGAAACAAAGAGATCATATGGATCTCATGGAGAGTAATGAGCTCACATAGAAAAAGTATGATGAATAAAAGTTGTTGAGAGTTGACAAGCACAGTTTTGGTCATCGTTGCAATTAATAGGAAGTAATAAAGAAAGATAGGTCTTCACATATAGATATACTATCTTGGACATTTTTTATAATTGTGAGCACTCATTAAAATATGGCATGCTAAAGAGTTGATGTTGGACAAGGAAGACAACGTAATGGGTTATGTTTTCTTACATCTAAAATAAATTATATTGTCATGGATCATCCAACATGATTGAGCCTGCCTTTCCCTCTCATGCTAGCCAAATTCATCGCACCATGTAGACATACTACTTGTGCTTCCAAATATCCTTAAACTAGTTTTGCCATGAGAGTCCACCATACCTACCTATGGATTGAATAAGATCCTCCAAGTAAGTTGTCATAGGTGCAAAGCAATAAAAATTGCTCTCTAAATATGTATGACTTATTAGTATGGGAGAAATAAGCTTTATACGATTGTGTGATATGGAAGAAATAAAAGTGACAGACTGCATAACAAAGGTCCATACCACAAGTGGCAATATAAAGTGACGTTCTTTCGCACTAAGATTTTGTGCATCCAACCATAAAAGCGCATGACAACCTCTGCTTCCCTCTGTGAAGGGCCTATCTTTTACTTTTATCTCCTACCTTGCACAAGAGTCACGGTGATTTTCACCCTTACTTTTTACATTTTATCCTTTGGAAAGCACAGCATGTTGGCAAGATCCTGGTATATATGGCTAATTGGATGTGAGTTTTCATGAACTATTATTGTTGACATTACCCTTGAGGTAAAACGTTGGGAGGAAAAACTATAAGCCCCTATCTTTCTCTGTGTCTGATTAAAACTCCATACCCATAAATATTGCATGAGTGTCAACAATTGTGAAAGACTATATGATAGTTGAGTATGTGGACTTGCTGCAAAGCTCTTATATGTTGACTCTTTCCTATGTTATGATAAATTGCAATTCCTCCAATGGCTGAGATTATAGTTTGTTAGTTGTCAATGAAGTTTACAATTCATACTTGAAATTGTGATTGAATTATTACTCTAGCATAAGAAATTATGTGACAAGAATTATATAAGTTGTTGTTCTAAGAATGATCATGATGCCCTCATGTCCGTATTTTATTTTTATCGACACCTCTATCTCAAAACATGTGGACATATTTTTCGATTTCGGCTTTCGCTTGAGGACAAGCAAGGTCTAAGCTTGGGGGAGTTGATACGTCCATTTTGCATCATGCTTTTATATCGATATTTATCGCATTATGGAATGTTATTACACATTATGTCACAATACTTATGCCTATTCTCTCTTATTTTACAAGGTTTCCATAAAGAGGGAGAATGCCGCCAGCTGGGATTCTGGGCTGGAAAAGGAGCAAATATTAGAGACCTATTATGCATAGCTCCAAAAGTCTTGGAACTTCATGGAAGACGTTTTCCAAATATATAAAAAATACTGAGAGCAAGAAGTTCACCAGGGGGCCACACCCTGCCCACGAGGGTGGGGGCGTGCCCCTACCTCGTGGGCCCCCTGGTGGCCGTCCAGTGGCCATCTTCTGCTATATGAAGTCTTTTGATGGGAAAAAACAATAAGCCATCTTCTCGGACGAAACTCCGCCTCCACGAGGCGGAACCTTGGCGGAACCAATCTAGGGCTCTGGTGGAGCTGTTCTGACGGGGAAATCTCCCTCCGGGAGGGGGAAATCATCGCCATCGTCATCACCAACGCTCCTCTCATCGGGAGAGGGCAATCTCCATCAACATATTCACCAGCACCATCTCCTCCCAAAACCCTAGTTCATCTCTTGTATCCAATTCTTGTCTCCAAGTCCGGGATTGGTACCTGTGGGTTGCTAGTAGTGTTAATTACTCCTTGTAGTTGATGCTAGTTGGTTTATTTGGTGAAAGATCATATGTTCAGATCCTATCTGCATATTAATACCCCTCTGATTATCAACATGAATATGCTTTGTGAGTAGTTACGTTTGTTCCTGAGGACATGGGAGAAGTCTTGCTATTAGTAGTCATGTGAATTTGGTCTTCGTTCGATATTTTCATGAGATGTATGTTGTCATCCCTCTAGTGGTGTTATGTGAACGTCGACTACATAACACTTCACCATTATTTGGGCCTAGAGGAAGGCATTGGGGAGTAATAAGTAGATGATGGGTTGCTAGAGTGATAGAATCTTAAACCCTAGTTTATGCGTTGCTTCGTAAGGGGCTGATTTGGATCCATATGTTTCATGCTATGGTTAGGTTTACCTTAATACTTCTATTGTAGTTGCGGATGCTTGCAATAGAGGTTAATCATAAGTGGGACGCTTGTCCAAGTAAGGACATCATCCAAGCACCGGTCCACCCACATACCAGATTATCAAAGTACCGAACACGAATCTTATGAACGTGATGAAAACTTGCTTGACGATATTCCCATATGTCCTCGGGAGCGTTTTTCTCTATATAAGAGTTTGTCCAGGGTTGTCCTTTGCTACAAAAAGGATTGGGACACCTTGCTGCACTTTATTTACTTTTTTTACTTGTTGCTCGTTACAAATTATCCTATCACAAAACTATCTGTTACCACTTATTTCAGTACTTGCAGAGAATAGCTTGCTAGAAACCGCTTATCATTTCCTTCTGCTCCTCGTTGGGTTCGACACTCTTACTTATCGAAAGGACTACGATAGATACCCTATACTTGTGGGTCATCAAAGATATTCCGGTGATTCCATACGTGTCGTTCCCACCGCCATCTTTGGCATGCTAGGAAGGGGAGCGCAGTTGTGAAAATCCGGTCTAGCAGTTAGTTTAGCAGTTCTTCGTCACCATGGCTCCCAGGAAGAAGACGATCACAGCGATCGGTTCGTCGGGGGACGAACGACCCATACTAGTGCGGGTGAGTGGTGGGGCGGTCGCGGACGGAAGCTGAGGCGCAGCCCGCGAACACCCGCATCGCTCTGGCAGCCAAAGCCTGGCGATCGGCATCGTTCGTGCGCGAGACGACGGGCCGCACGCCACCAAATCCAAAGACGGAGCTGGGCCCCCCACAGGCGGCACGAGGCCCTCCAGGGGCGGCGTCCTGCCACCCACGGGCGGCGCGGCGACTTCCGAGGCGCCTACACCGGCACCCACGATGCACTCTTCCCAGGTTGTGCGCGGCGAGCAGCGTCACCAGGCTGGTGACCCTGGGCGCCATCGTGGGAAGAGTTCTGTGCATCATTCGCGGGACGTAGAAGACCAGCATGCACACCGAGACGCTGGTGAAAATGGCGCACTGCCGCCAAGCCGTGATAGAGCTCCTTCTAACGTGGTTAGAAGTCGGAGCACGTCACGGTCCATGCAGCTTTCGCCGCCACCAACACCAGCAGAAGCTTTGGCGCGCGCGCAGTTTCTCCTCGACTTTCCTCCTCCTGCGGAAAAGCTCGACGAGTGGAGAGCCACCATCCAGAGCCTTCTTGGTGTTGCCAACAAAGATGAACCGCAACCAGCGGGGCCCTCAGGCCGGCGCTCTGTCGAGCCACCGCGTGCTAGTGGTGGAAGGACCGGAGGTGCTGCGGCCATGGTGCACTCTCCCCCCCCCCAACGTCCATCCCCACGGGTGCCGGTCTGTCGTGATGACGCTTGTGATAACATCTCCATAGAGTCGTCTGACCCACGGACCCACCGCGATCAGCGCCAAGTTCTTCGGTAGCGAGCCCGTGAAGACGCTCGAACCACCATCGAGCGCCGGTGCGACGCACGCCACCAGTCAGATAGGCGGGCAGGGCCCACTATGGACCACCCAGCACTGGGAGGCTCTGGCGGCCTACCCTACGAGGTGGGTTGCCCAGCCTTCAGCCGTGAGTTGCGGCAGTTCCATGGCCCTCCCACCGCACGTTAAAGCCCGACGTTGGCGAGAAGTACAATGGCAAGACCCACCCATCAAAGTTCCTCAGCATCTACACCATCGCGATGCAAGCTGCTAGAGCCCGCGATGACAAGGTGCTTGCCAATTACTTCCCGTTGGCACTTAAACCCAATGTTATGTCATGGTTGATGCACTTGCCGGCGGATTCCATTTCTTCTTGGTCGGACTTGTGCCATGAGTTCGTTGGTGCCTTCACCGGAGGCCACCAAGCTCATGGCCAGGCAAGCAATTTGCACATCATCCCCCAGAAGGAAGGTGAAACCCTGCGCAAGTACATACAGAGGTTCAGCCGGGTGCAGTACAACATCCCAGATGTTCATCCCACCACCGTGATCAACGCATTTCATCAGAATGTGCGCAACCGCAAGCTGCGTGAAGAGCTGGCGGTGAACAAGGTCAAAGATGTGGCCGAACTTTATGTTCTAGCCGATAGGTGCGCTCGAGATGAAGAGGGGAGGAAGTACCCCGGCGAAGACGCCGGTGTGGAAACCGACTCCACAGACGAAGGCACAGCCACCTCGACAAAGAAGGGACGGCGCCGCAACAGGAAGCGCAAGGGCAAGACCGTGCTTGCCGTCGAGGGATCCAAGGACACCGGCGCTGCCAAGAAGGCCAAGACAGACGACCCCGGCAAGGAAATTGCCGGGTGCGCCACTTGCTGGGCCTTGGCGGCTACCAACAAGCCAGGAGGCTCCGACAAGCAATACTACAAGATCTATCACACCAAGGGCCACGACCTCCAGAACTGCCAGCAAGTCGAGCTGCTAGCTGAGAAGCAAAAAGCTGAGTATGAGAGGCGGTACAAGGAGAAGGGCTAGGATGGCGCCGTGGAATCTGGCAAGAAGCATGGCGGCCAAGGAGGTTGCCGCGGAAAGGATAACCAGCTAGAGAGGCCCGCTCGAGGCCGCGACAAGAAGCAAGGAGATGATGATCATGACGAAGATGACGAGTCCGGTGAGCATGAGTTCCAGAAGGCTATGGAGGCCATGTGCATCGATGGTGGCGCCTCGCTGCACACCTCTCACCGCCAGCTCAAGCAGTGGGCGCGTGAGATCACAGCAGCGGAACCATCACTCGATGGTCAGAAGCCATTGAAGTGGTCCAGCACGCCTATCATTTTTAACACCGAGTACCACCCTGATCGCACAACTGCGGTCGGCTGTTTGCCGTTGTTGGTCTCGCCAACAATACGCAACCTCAAGGTGACGAAGATGCTAGTTGACGGCGGGGCCGGTCTGAACTCGATCTCGCCTGTTGTGATCAAAAGGTTGTGTTTCAAGGGGTCAACCCGGGGAGGAGTCAGCCGAAGGGTAAGGTCATGCTGCCCGTGACGTTTGGAGGTGAGTTAAACTACAGTATGGAGAGGATTGTTTTCAATGTAGCCGAGATCCCCTTGCCCTACAACGGGATCCTCGGCCGCCCGGCACTAGCCAAGTTCATGGCGGCGTCACATTACGCTTACAACACACTGAAGATGCCTGGGCCGATGACCATCGTCACCGTCCCCTCCAACAAGAAGGACGCACTGATCTACGTCGACCAACTCTACCGGGAAGCAGTTGTAGCGACTGCCGCTGGAGCCCCGGCAGGAAAGAAGACCGGCAAGACCTCTCGCACCCACTCCGGCAAGCGCACCTCTTCGGAGTGTTGTGCTCCCGTCGAGGACATGCCAGAAAACTCCACCAGCAAGAGCAAGAAATCCGGAGTTGCACCACCAGAGAGCAAGAAAGTGTCCCTCAAGGAGGATGGCACGGGAGGGGCTTTCACCATAAGCTCCACCCCAGACAGCAAATAGGAAGGCGCGCTCGTCACCTTCCCGCGGGAGAATGTCGACGTATTTGCATGGCAAGCATCTGACATCCCCGACGTTCCCAGGGAGGTGATTGAGCACCATCTTGCTGTCTTTCCTCATGCGCGACCCGTCAAGCAGAAGGTCAGGAAGTAAGCTTTGGAACGGCAGGAGTTCATTACAAAGGAGATCAGGAAGTTGGAAGCGACAGGCTTGGTGAGAGGAGTACTCCATCAAACGTGGTTGGCCAATCCGGTGGTGGTGCGCAAAGCAAATGGGAAGTGGATGTTGTGTACTGACTACACAGATATCAATAAGGCTTGTCCCAAGGACCCTTTCCCGTTGACGCGCATTGACCAGATTGTTGATTCCACGGCCGGGTGTGATCTGTTATCATTCTGGACGCCTACTCAGGATACCACCAGATCTTCATGACAAGAGAAGACGAAGAGAATACAACATTCATCACCCCATGTGGTACGTATTGCTTTTTATGGATGCCTTTCGGATTGAAGAGTGCCGGCTCAATGTTTGCAAGGGCGTTCCAAATTGGTTTTGAGCCCCAGCTACATAGAAATATGGAAGCTTATATGGATGACATAGTGGTCAAAACCAAGGACAGGGTAACGCTTGTACAATATTTGGAGGAGACGTTTGCAAATCTGCGCAAGATCAACCTCAAGTTGAACCCTGAGAAGTGTCTCTTTGGCGTTTCGTCTGGCAAAATTCTCGGGTTCTTTGTGTCACAGCGTGGGATCGAGGCGAATCCAGACAAGATCAAGGATATTGAGCAGATTGAGGCACCCAAGCAGATCAAGGATGTGCATCGGCTCACTGGTTGCGTTGCCGCCATAAGCAGATTCATCTCCAAGTCTGCTGAGCGTGCCCTTCCCTTTTTCAAAATCTTGAAAAAGGCAGGCCCAATGGAATGGACCCTAGAGGCCGAAGTAGCGTTGCAGGATTTGAAGAAATACCTCTCCTCTACACTGGTACTGGTTGTGCCCAAACCACAAGAGCCATTGCTGCTATATCTGGCGGCAACGAATCAAGTGGTCAGTGTCGCACTAGTGGCACAGAGGGAGGTCGACGAAGAGATAGTGGCAATGGCAAGACTGGTGGATGGCACGCCAGAGCTCCCCCCGGCAGGGCCTAGTGCAGGCAAGGCAAGGCCCCCGGCAGAGTCTAGCGCTGGCGGGACAGGGCCTGCGCAACCAAACGAAGTGGTGCAGAAGAAGAAAATGATGCAGCACCCGGTTTACTTTGTCAGCTCCCTCTTGCAGGGGGCTAGGTCAAGGTACTCCGGTGTGCAGAAATTGCTCTTTGGCCTCCTTATGGCCTCAAGGAAGCTGCGTCATTACTTCCAAGCACACGAAATCACCGTCGTCACCCGCCTCCCGTTGCAACGGATATTGCATAACCCAGACGCAATCGGGAGGATTGTGGAGTGGGCCGTGGAACTGTCGAGGTTTGGTTTGAAGTTTGAAAGTACTTCGACAATCCAGAGCAGAGTCTTGGCAGAGTTCATTGCCGAGTGGACCTCAACGCCCGACGAAGAGATCCAGGAGACCACCCTCCCCGGCAAGGAGACAAGTCGCAACTGGATTATGTACTTTGAAGGGGCTTTCTCGCTGCAAGGCGCCGGTGCTGGTATGCTGCTCATTGCACCCACCGGAGAGCACCTCAAGTATGTAATCCAGATGCACTTCCCAGGGAGATGTCCATGAACAACACTGTTGAATACGATGGGTTACTTGCCGGTCCCGGGATCGCGGCAGACCTCGCGATTAAGAAGCTCATTGTCAGGGGTGATTCACAGCTTGTCGTCGGGCAAGTCAACAAAGATTATCAAAGCCCGTTGATGGAGGCCAACGTAGATGAGGTGAGGAAGCTGGAGGAGCGTTTTAATGGTATACAGGCGTAGCATGTTCTCCGAGTGGAGAAAGACATCGCCGACTACCTATTGAAACGCGCCGCCTTCAAACTACCTATGGAACCAGGTACTTTGTGCTTCAGTTGACTCAACCATCCGTTGGACCATCAACAGAGCAGAACAAGCGAAGGAAATCAGGCCCTGGCAAGTACTTTCCTGCCGAGCTCCCAGGAGCCGCCGGCAAAGATGTTGCCATGGACGCTGAGCCTGTCGTGGGGCAACTGACTCCGGCCGGGCGACAAGCCCTGGCTGTAGAGACAGCCGCTCCCATGGCAGAGGAAATGCCTTTAGTCCTTGTCGTCGAGCCCCAGGCTCCGGCATTGGCACAACATACCGTCCGATTCCTCCAAATAAGGGAACTCCCTGAGGAGCAGGAAGAAGCAGAGAAAGTAGCCCGTTGGTCTGTCATGTATCAGTTCATCGACGATGTCCTATATAGAAAGAGACCAAACGGTGTGAAACTGAAGTGCATTCCCCGGGAGGAAGGACTGGAGCTGTTGGTAGAGATACACAGAGGCATATGTGGCTCCCACATAGGATCGAGGGCCCTTGCCGGCAAGGCATTCCGGCAAGGTTTATTCTGGCCCACTACCCTCCAGGATGCAACGTCACTAGTAACCAAGTGTGAAGCGTGTTAGTTCCATTCGAAGAAGCTTCATCAACCGGCTCAAGCCCTTCAAAAAATTCCTCTCTCCTAGCCATTTTCGGTCTGGGGGCTCGACATACTGGGCCCCTTCCCCCGTGCTGTCGGGGGCTTTGAGTACTTGTAGGTTGCAATCGACAAGTTCACAAAGTGGCTGAAGGTAGAAGCGGTAAGGTAGGTGACAGCGCAATCAGCCGTCAAGTTCTTCAAGGGGCTAGTTGATACGTCTCCAACGTATCTATAATTTTTGATTGCTCCATGCTATATTATCTACTGTTTTGGGCAATATTGGGCTTTATTATCCACTTTTATATTACTTTTGGGACTAACCTATTAACCGGAGGCCCAGCACAGATTTGCTGTTTTATGCCTATTTCAGTGTTTTGAAGAAAAGGAATATCAGACGGAGTCGAAACGGAACGAAATCAACTGGAGAAGTTATTTTTGGAAGGAAACACACCTGATGGACTTGGACCCCACGACAGAAGATATGGGAGCTGCCCATGAGGGTGCGGGCGCGGCCCCTGCCTCGTGGGGCCCCCGTGGCTCCCCTGACGTGCTTCTTCTGCCTATATAACTCCATATACCCTAAAACTTCCAGAACAGAGATTAGATCGGGAGTTCCGCCGCCAGAAGCCTCCGTAGCCACCAAAAACCAATCGGGACCCTGTTCCGGCACCCTGCCGGAGGGGGGATCCCTCACCGGTGGCCATCTTCATCATCCCGGCGCTCTCCATGACGAGGAGGGAGTAGTTCTCCCTCGGGGCTGAGGGTATGTATCAGTAGCTATGTGTTTGATCTCTCTCTCTCTCTCGTGTTCTTGAGACGATACGATCTTGATATATCGCGAGCTTTATTATTACAGTTGGATCTTATGTTTCTCCTCCCCCTCTTCTCTCTTGTAATGAATTGAGTTTCCCCTTTGGAGTTATCTTATCGGATTGAGTCTTTAAAGACTTGAGAACACTTGATGTATGTCTTGCCATGGTATCTATGGTGACAATGGGATACCACGTGCCACTTGATGTATGTTTTGGTGACCAACTTGCGGGTTTCGTGACATTGGGAACCTATGCATAGGGGTTGGCACACGTTTTCGTTGTGATTCTCCGGTAGAAACTTTGGGGCACTCTTCAAGGTTCTTTGTGTTGGTTGAATAGATGAATCTGAGATTGTGTGATGCATATCGTATAATCATACCCACGGATACTTGAGGTGACATTGGAGTATCTAGGTGACATTAGGGTTTTGATTGATTTGTGTCTTAAGGTGTTATTCTAGTACGAACTCTAGGGTTGTTTGTGACACTTATAGGAATAGCCCAACGGATTGATTGGAAAGAATAACTTTGAGGTGGTTTCGTACCCTACCATAATCTCTTCGTTCGTTCTCCGCTATTAGTGACTTTGGAGTGACTCTTTGTTGCATGTTGAGGGATAGTTTTATGATCCAATTATGTTAGTATTGTTGAGGGAACTTACACTAGCGAAAGTATGAACCCTAGGACCTTGTTTCCACACATTGCAATACCGTTTACGCTCACTTTTATCACTTGTTACCTTGCTGTTTTTATAATTTCAGATTACAAAAACCTTTATCTACTATCCATATACCACTTGTATCACCATCTCTTCGCCGAACTAGTGCACCTATACAATTTACCATTGTATTGGGTGTGTTGGGGACACAAGAGACTCTTTGTTATTTGGTTGAAGGGTTGCTTGAGAGAGACCATCTTCATCCTACGCCTCCTACGGATTGATAAACCTTAGGTCATCCACTTGAGGGAAATTTGCTACTGTCCTACAAAACCTGTGCACTTGTAGGCCCAACAACGTCTACAAGAAGAAGGTTGTGTAGTAGACATCAAGCTCTTTTCTGGCGCCGTTGCCGGGGAGGTGACTGCTTGACGGTATATCTTTAGATCTTGCAATCAAGTCTTTTAGTTTCTTGTTTTATCACTAGTTTAGTTTATAAAAGAAAACTATAAAAAATGGAATTGAGTTTGTCTCATACGCTTCACCTTTTTAATATCTTTCGTGAGTATGGTGGAAAGGATAATTGTGCTCAAGTGCTAGAAGAAGAAATCTATAAAATGTTTGGCACTAAATATTTGAATTATGAGCATGATTGCAATGTTGTTAGTATGAATTCCTTGAATATCCATGATGCTAATGATATTCAAAGCCACAAGCTTGGGGAAGCTATGTTTGACGAATATGATATTTTTTGTCCCCCAAGTTTTGATGAGCAAATTTATTATGATGAAAGCATGCCTCCTATCTATGATGATTATTGTGATGACACATATGCTTTAAAGAATAATAATAACAATGAAACTTGTCATCTTGATTTCAATTTTCAATCCCATGATAGTTACTTTGTTGAGTTTGCTCCCACTATTATTCATGAGAAGAATTTTGCTTATATGGAGAGTAATAAAATTTATATGCTTGTGGATCATGAAAAGAATGCTTTAGGTGCTGGTTATATTGTTGAATTCATTCATGATGCTACTGAAAATTATTATTAGGGAGGAATATATGCTTGTAGGAATTGCAATAATATCAAGTTTCCTCTCTATGTGCTTAAAGTTTTGAAGTTATGCTTGTTTTACCTTCCTATGCAAGTTGATTCTTGTTCCCACAAGTTGTTTGCTCACAAAATCCCTATGCATAGGAAGTGGGTTAGACTTAAATGTGTTAGTCATATTATTCATGATGCTCTCTTTATGTTACAATTCCTATCCTTTATGTGAGAATCATTGAGATCATCGTGCCTAGCTAGGGGCATTAAACGATAGCGCTTGTTGGGAGGCAACCCAATTTTATTTTTGTTCCTTGCTTATTGTTCCTGTTTAGTAATAAATAATTCATATATCCTCTGTTTAGATGTGGTTTTATGCTTTTAATTAGTGTTTGTGCCAAGTAGAACCTTTGGGAAGACTTGGGGAAAGTCTTGTTGATCATACTGTAAAAAACAGAAAGTTTAGCACTCACGAGAACTGCTTCCATTTTTATTTGGAGAGTGATACTTAGTTAATTACTTTTTCATATGATTAATAGGTAAATTACTCAGGTCCAGAAATTTATTTGAGAATTTTATGAGTTCCAGAAGTATACGTTTGATCCAGATTACTACAGACTATTCTGTTTTTGACAGATTCTGTTTTTTGTGTGTTGTTTGCTTATTTTGATGAATCTATGGCTAGTAAAATAGTTTATAAACCATAGAGAAGTTGGAATACATTAGGTTTAACACCAATATAAATAAAGAATGAGTTCATTACAGTACCTTGAAGTGGTGATTTATTTTCTTATACTAACGGAGCTTACGATTTTTCTGTTAAGTTTTGTGTTGTGAAGTTTTCAAGTTTTAGGTAAGGATTCGATGGACTATGGAATAAGGAGTGGAAAGAGCCTAAGCTTGGGGATGCCCAAGGCACCCCAAGGTAATATTCAAGGATAGCCAAGATCCTAAGCTTGGGGATGCCCCGGAAGGCATCCCCTCTTTCGTCTTCGTTCATAGGTAAATTTACTTGGAGCTATATTTTTATTCGCCACATGATATGTGTTTTGCTTGGAGCGTCATTTTATTTTGTTAGGATTTGATTGCTGTTATTTAGAATAATGTTTTGCATCTTTTATTTCAATAAAAGTGGCATTGATAGCCTTTACTATGCCTAGGTTACAATTATACATGTTGCTGTTTGAAAACAGAAAGTTTACCGCTGTTGCAATAATTCCCTGGAAAAGTCAGAATGTGATAAAATGTTGAAACCTTTTGCATATTAAGCTCTGATAAATTTACTACAGTGGAGATTTTCTTTCATAATTTTTGGGGCTAGGGAAGTATGGATGTTGCAGCATTCTTTACAGACTATCCTGTTTAGGCAGATTGCTGTTATGTTTGCATTTATTGCATATGTTTGCTTCTTTAATGATTCTATTTGAGGATAGGACTATTAAATATGCAGAGACATTTAGTATGCAATGTTGAATAATAATTTTAGTGATTTGCTACAGTAGAGTATGATAAGGTTTTTGCAATGGTTTATGCTAACTTATCTCACGAGTCCTTGTTGAGTTTTGTGTGGATTAAGCTTTTGAGATTTAGGGAGACCGTGATATGAGAGGAATTAAGGAGACACAAAAGCTCAAGCTTGGGGATGCCCAAGGCACCCCAAGATAATATTCTAAGAAGTCTCAAGAATCTAATCTTGGGGATGCCCCGGTTGGCATCCCACCTTTCTTCTTCAACAACTATCGGTTAGTACCGGTTGATCCTAAGTTTTTGCTTCTTCACATGATGTTTGCTATTCTTAGAATGTCATTTTCTTTTGCTTTGCTTGCTGTTTGAATAAAATACCAAGATCTGAAATTATTAAATGTTAGAGAGTCTTCACATAATTGCATAATTATTCGACTACTCATTGATCTTCACTTATATCTTTCAGAGTAGTTTGTCATCTGCTCTAGTGCTTCACTTATATCTTTTAGAGCATGGTGGTAGTTTTATTTTGAAGAAATAGATGAACTCTCATGCTTCACTTAGATTATTTTGAGAGTCTTAAATAGCATGGTAATTTGCTTAAAATCCTAATATGCTAGGTATTCAAGAATAATAAAATTCTCTTATGAGTGTGTTGAATACTATGAGAAGTTTGATACTTGATAATTGTTTTGAGATATGGAGATGGTGATATTAGAGTCATGCTAGTTGAGTGGATATGAATTTGAGAAATACTTGTGTTGAAGTTTGTGATTCCCGTAGCATGCATGTATGGTGAACCGTTATGTAACGAAGTCGGAGCATGATTTATTTATTGATTGTCTTCCTTATGAGTGGCGGTCGGGGACGAGCGATGGTCTTTTCCTACCAATCTATCCCCCTAGGAGCATGCACGTAGTACTTTGTTTCAATAACTAATAGATTTTTGCAATAAGTATGTGAGTTCTTTATGACTAATGTTGAGTCCATGGATTATACGCACTCTCACCCTTCCACCATTGCTAGCCTCTCTAGTACCGCGCAACTTTCGCCGGTACCATAAACCCGCCATATACCTTCCTCAAAACAGCCACCATACCTACCTATTATGGCATTTCCATAGCCATTCCGAGATATATTGCCATGCAACTTTCCACCGTTCCAGTTATTATGACACACTCCATCATTGTCATATTGCTTAGCATGATCATGTAGTTGACATTGTATTTGTGGCAAAGCCACCGTTCATAATTTTTTCGTACTTGTCACTCTTGATTCATTTCACATCTCGGTACACCGCCGGAGGCATTCATATAGAGTCATATCTTTGTTCTAGTATCGAGTTGTATCATTGAGTTGTAAATAAATAGAAGTGTGATGATCATCATTCAATAGAGCATTGTCCCAAAAAAAAGAAAAAAAGAGAAAGGCCATAAAAAAAGAAAGGCCAAATAAAAAAATAAAGGCCAAAAAAGGAAAGGCCAAATAAAAAAATAAAAAATAAAAGGGACAATGCTACTATCCTTTTTCCACACTTGTGCTTCAAAGTAGCACCATGATATAGCGAGTCTCATATATTGTGCTTCAAAGTAGCACCATGTTCTTCATATAGAGAGTCTCATATGTTGTCACTTTCATATACTAGTGGGAATTTTTCATTATAGAACTTGGCTTGTATATTCCAATGATGGGCTTCCTCAAAATGCCCTAGGTCTTCGTGAGCAAGCGAGTTGGATGCACACCCACTAGTTTCTTTTGTTGAGCTTTCATATACTTATAGCTCTAGTGCATCCGTTGCATGGCAATCCCTACTCACTCACATTGATATCTATTGATGGGCATCTCCATAGCCCGTTGATACGCCTAGTTGATGTGAGACTATCTTCTCCCTTTTTGTCTTCTCCACAACCACCATTCTATTCCACCTATAGTGCTATGTCCATGGATCACGCTCATGTATTGCGTGAAGATTGAAAAAGTTTGAGAACATCAAAAGTATGAAACAATTGCTTGGCTTGTCATCGGGGTTGTGCATGATTTAAATATTTTGTGTGGTGAAGATGGAGCATAGCCAGACTATATGATTTTGTAGGGATAGCACCCTTTGGCCATGTTATTTTGAGAAGACATAATTGCTTAGTTAGTATGCTTGAAGTATTATTATTTCTATGTCAATATAAACTTTTGTCTTGAATCTTATGGATCTGAATATTCTTTCCACAATTAAGAAGAATCACATTGAAATTATGCCAACTAGCATTCTACATCAACAATTATCTTTTTATCATTTACCTACTCGAGCACGAGCAGGAATTAAACTTGGGGATGCTTGATACGTCTCCAACGTATCTATAATTTTTGATTGCTCCATGCTATATTATCTACTGTTTTGGGCAATATTGGGCTTTATTATCCACTTTTATATTACTTTTGGGACTAACCTATTAACCGGAGGCCCAACCTAGATTTGCTGTTTTATGCCTATTTCAGTGTTTTGAAGAAAAGGAATATCAGACGGAGTCGAAACGGAACGAAATCAACTGGAGAAGTTATTTTTGGAAGGAAACACACCTGATGGACTTGGACCCCACGTCAGAAGATACGGGAGCTGCCCACGAGGGTGGGGGCGCGCCCACCCCCCTAGGGCGCGCCCCCTGCCTCGTGGGGCCCCCGTGGCTCCCCTGACGTGCTTCTTCTGCCTATATAACTCCATATACCCTAAAACTTCCAGAACATAGATTAGATCGGGAGTTCCGCCGCCAGAAGCCTTCGTAGCCACCAAAAACCAATCGGGACCCTGTTTCGGCACCCTGCCGGAGGGGGGATCCCTCACCGGTGGCCATCTTCATCATCCCGGCGCTCTCCATGACAAGGAGGGAGTAGTTCTCCCTCGGGGCTGAGGGTATGTATCAGTAGCTATGTGGTTGATCTCTCTCTCGTGTTCTTGAGACGATACGATCTTGATGTATCACGAGCTTTGCTATTATAGTTGGATCTTATGTTTCTCCTCCCCCTCTTATCTCTTGTAATGAATTGAGTTTCCCCTTTGGAGTTATCTTATCGGATTTAGTCTTTAAAGACTTGATAACACTTGATGTATGTCTTTCCGTGGATATCTGTGGTGACAATGGGATACCATGTGCCACTTGATGTATGTTTTGGTGACCAACTTGCGGGTTTCGTGACATTGGGAACCTATGCATAGGGGTTGGCACACGTTTTTGTCGTGATTCTCTGGTAGAAACTTTGGGGCACTCTTCGAGGTCCTTTGTGTTGGTTGAATAGATGAATCTGAGATTGTGTGATGCATATCGTATAATCATACCCACGGATACTTGAGGTGACATTGGAGTATCTAGGTGACATTAGGGTTTTGATTGATTTGTGTCTTAAGGTGTTATTCTAGTACGAACTCTAGGGCTGTTTGTGACACTTATATGAATAGCCCAACGGATTGATTGGCAAGAATAACTTTGAGGTGGTTTCGTACCCTACCATAATCTCTTCGTTCGTTCTCCGCTATTAGTGACTTTGGAGTGACTCTTTGTTGCATGTTGAGGGATAGTTTTATGATCCAATTATGTTAGTATTGTTGAGGGAACTTACACTAGCGAAAGTATGAACCCTAGACCTTGTTTCCACACATTGCAATACCGTTTACGCTCACTTTTATCACTTGTTACCTTGCTGTTTTTATAATTTCAGATTACAAAAACCTTTATCTACTATCCATATACCACTTGTATCACCATCTCTTCGCCGAACTAGTGCACCTATACAATTTACCATTGTATTGGGTGTGTTGGGGACACAGAGAGACTCTTTGTTATTTGGTTGCAGGGTTGCTTGAGAGAGACCATCTTCATCCTACGCCTCCTACGGATTGATAAACCTTAGGTCATCCACTTGAGGGAAATTTGCTACTGTCCTACAAACCTCTGCACTTGGAGGCCCAACAACGTCTACAAGAAGAAGGTTGTGTAGTAGACATCACTGCCCTCGGCCAATATCACCCCGCAATCGCACCCACAAGCTTTACTAACGCCACCAGCTGCTAATATAGTCCCCAAGACTCGCGCCCGAGCAATGGTCCTGCTTTAGCACTTCCGTGGGACACTCCGGCAGCACCACGCGCAGGCGCGGACTGGGGCAATGGTGACCAGTACTAGTGAGCGCCTGAGGCCCAAAGACTTTTGACAAGCTGCACAAGAACGGAAGGCGTTGGATTGATGAGCTGTCGACGGTTCTTTGGTCAATCAGAACGACACCAAATCGAGCCACCGGCCAGACACCCTTCGCCCTGGTATACAGGGCGGAAGCAGTTCTCCCCACGGAACTCACATACGGGTCACCTCGAGTGCTCGCTTATGATGAGCTTGAGCAAGAGCAGTTGCGGCAAGATGACGCAACGCTCCTTGTGGAAGATCATCTTCAGGCGGCTGTGAGAGCAGCATGCTACCAGCAAGCCTTGCGCCGCCACCATAGCCGCAAGGTCCATGCCCGAAGCTTTGAGGAAGGTGACCTTGTTCTTCGGCGCGTTCAGAATTCCAACAAGTTGACGCCAAAGTGGGATGGCCCTTATCGGGTAATATGAGTCACCAGGCCCGGCGTAGTCTGCCTGGAGACCGAAGATGCTATTCCAGTGAGCAACTCCTGGAACATCGAACATCTTCGCAAGTTGTACCCATAAGGCACGGTTCCCCCCCCCCCCCCCGCCCCCGGCAAGCCACCTTTTGTACAAGCCTTGCCGGCAAGGCATGTAACCCTCTATACAAAGCCAGGCGCAGACCCTGAGCCTAAATAAATGAAGCGTTGGTGCCCTAAGTTTTAGCATGCATGCTAGGTTGAGTCCCTCCCTCGGTTAGGGTTAATAGTGCTTAGCGGCGGCTAACCCCTCGCATAGAGGTCGAGTGTGCATCTCTCTGTTCCTTTCTGTCCTCTTTGGTTCGCAGGGTACATGGACATTTCTGCTGAGCTATTTGGAAGAAAGAGAACAGGCCGACGCCCCAACCCCGACAAGCCAAGATTGCCGGGGGCTGCAGGTCTAAGGATCCAATCACGGCAAGCCAAGGTTGTCGAGGGCTGCGACATCAGATAAGTCTTTCTCCTCCACTCTGTGCACCCGTATGAACCTTGAACATATAAGGCTTCGCTCGCTCTCGTACCATCTTGCTCCCTCTGTCCCGTGTCCGAAAACCTTACTTTGGGCCGGAACTTGGTTGTAGTGCGATGGGAAGAGGGCGAGCGAAGGGCCAAATCCTACTCGGCCCCTACCTCCGCGAAGGGCGTGAGTGTAGCCAAGCCATAGAGCAGGAGGACGACAAGGCCTGTTGCCGGGATACATTGTTTATCTTAAGATAACGAGGATGCGTTCCTCAGTGTGGCCCTCGCCCACGCGCAAACAAAACCCGGAAAACACCCTTCTTTTCATTCATACGTTGTAAACAAGTACAATTCATACGGAATGAGAACACGAGCGAGGGGATTACAAGGTCTAAATTCTACCAAGGCCCGTAGGCTCACAAACTAAAAAAAGATAAGTGCCCCGTGATCCCCGTTATTGCCCTTTTCCTCCCAGGTGCAGCAGGTGAAGGCAAACGAGGGGCGATGGGGAACGCGCCAATGGAGAGCTTGATGAGGAAGGCCCCCGGCAGGGCACGTGGCCAAGGGAGGGGCGGTGCGGTCAGTCGGAGTCGGAGTCGGTGTTCCCCCGCTCGACACCCTCGTCGTCGCTATCGCTGTCCTCCTCGTCACTCCCGCTTGAGGAAGAGTCTTTGTCATCGGAGGAGCTCTCCATGCAGCACTTTAGGCGAGTTCTAGAGTCTCCAAAGACCTCGGAGGAGAGCAGGACGTTCTCCATTAATTTGAAATAAAGAACGAGCCCCGCCATCAGGCTGTGGATACGAGCAAAAGTTTTCCATATGCGACGAAGGTACATGACGTGAGGGGCAAGAAAGTCGACGTCGACCCACGTGTCGCCGTTCCTGCAGCCCCTCATATGCAACCTCAGGGTCTGGGGTGGATCGATCTCCATCTCCCGAGCGAATGGAGCAGGGAGACGAAGGTGACGGCGCGGTGGCCGGCGCAGCTTGATGAAGAACTCACGAGGCTGGTCCCCAACGTGGCCCTCCATTGGGGGAGGCATCGCTGGCGGAGGCGAGGCCGGTGTGCCGCCCCGTCCCCCTCTTCCCCGAGCGCCACGCCAACCTCGGCCTCGCCCCCTCCCCCCTTCCTCTCATGGCCGGCTCCGCCGCCGCGAGCTCTTGGGAAGGAGGGATGCGTTGTCGAGCAGAGACCCTCGGCGCCACCGTCGAAGGGTCGGCGCCCCCTCTCGCCATGGCAGATGAGAGAACGGAGCCGAAGTGGAGGGAGAGGGATGATGAAAGATTGTGGGATGCCATCCCCGTCCCCCTTCTTATAAAGGGGCAGGGTCGGGGCTCGGCCGCCCCACTCAGCCAATCCGGCCATCAGGGGCGCAGGGAATCGAGACCGACCCGCTGCTCCAATCAGCAACGGTCCGGTTTCCTGCCTCATTATTTAGGGCACGTGCCCCCCCACACGTCCACCACCTGCCACCTTGGGGGCATGGGGGACACGTGGCGAGCAAGCAGAAATCAAGGGGACGGGTGAGGTGACCGTTCTCCACCCTATGATCGTGGGGCGCGGGCGCCTTGAAGACCACGACCCAAGTCCACTTAGTAAATGAGCCGCGCCTCTGTGTTTTCCTATTTTTATGGGAAAGGCGCGAGCCGCCTCTTTACCATGATGTGGGGCATGCATGCGGGAATCCACCCCATGCATGACCCCCACATCACGCATGACCCCCCACGTCGCACGTTCAACACGGGTCGTGGGGAAGCGCAGCGGACGGAAAAGTTACTGCAGTAAAAATCTGCCCCGCCTGCCCGCGCACCGTTCTGGGCCTAGCCCAACAACGCGTTGCGCTTATGTGTGGCCCAAGCTCGGGACTCCTGTCGGTGTACAAAAGTAGGGGCTCTCCTTTGTACCTCTTTTACTTGTGCATGGGCGGTCAGAGCCGCGCCCACGGCCGCACTGAGCAGGGCAGAGGAGGGAAGCCGGAGCACAGGACAACTGAAGCAACGCCAAGACCAGAGACACAAAGAGCAAGGGAGCGAAGTGGGCTCCCCCGGCAAGAACCTTGCCGGGGAGAGATCAGATGATGATCCTTGGCAAGATCCTTGCCAAGGAAATCCACGAGACCCCCGGCAAGGTCCTTGCCGGGGAGGACCGCGGTGCCACGGCAAGCCCCTTGTCGGCCCCCCGGCAAGACCCTTGCCGAGGACATCTATGGGGCCACAGCCAGGCCCACGTTTGCCAAGACTCCACCGCCGCTCCCATGCAGCTGGTAGCTCAACTAGTTGGACAGGCGTTTGCGTGGCAGCGTGCGGCCTCCACACCAACTCAGCAAGCACCTGCGTGGTGGCATGCAGATCTTCATGAAGACTCTGCCACCATGCCAGCCCAGCAGCTAACCAACGTGGTGCTACAACGCCTCGTCAGCTCGGATGCGCGTCGGATCCAGGTGAGCTGGGACGAGCTTCTTTGCCGTCCCCAATAAAGCAAGAGGGGCACGTCGGCAGCGCATTAAATGCGTTTGTCCGACGGTGCCAGAGGATAGACTCAGCCACTATACACCTTTCCACCTCATGTGTGCCACTGTGGCAACCCCTTTTGTCTATAAAAGGAGGGCCGAGGCGTACTGAAGAGGGATTCGGATCTTTGGAACTAGACAGACACCATAGCTAGTTCAAGAACTCAAGAACACTCAAATATACATCAAAGCAGGACTAGGATATTACACGTCTCCACGGCCCGAACCTGGGTAAACGATCCTTGTGCTGACCGCCAGACCCGCTCTTTGCACAACCCCGCGCCCGCCAACCATAGAAGGGATCCCAGTGATTCCATAGGTGTCGTTCCCACTGACATCTTGCAAATTTTACCATCTTAACTGACTTTGTTATACTTGAGATGCCCGAGGACGACAACATGTCGATTATCCTTGGTAGACCCTTTTTAAATACTGCAGGGGTTGTAACTGATTGCAATAAAAGCAAGGTCACTTTTCATATCAATGGTAATGAGCATACGGTGCATTTTCCAAAGAAACAATTCCAAGTGAATGGTATAAATGTTATTGAAAAATCTCCAACACTCACTATTGGAAGTTTTCAACTACCTCTACCTTCTGTCAAAAATAAATATGATATACTTATTGTTGGGGATATGCATATCCCCGTTGAGGTAACTTAGTGTTTTACGAAAGTTCTTCAGTTTCATGATAATCGAAGGTAGTTGTTAATAAGACTTGATCAAGCTTATTAATGGATCATTTTTGAGAGGTATGAAGTTGATGAATTTAGTAGGCACCACCTTCTGTCCTTGCCTTTTGTTTTATGTTTTTCTTAGATAAATAAAATAAAATGCCATGTTTATCCTGTTTCCTAGATTTTCCATGCCATAAAAAATGACCCAAAAATAAAAGCTCTCAGAATGCCCTAAAAATTTAATACGATTTTTTCTGAATTTTTCTGAATTTTTAGTGCAAATAATTTTAGAGGGGGTGCACCAGGTGGGCACAACCCACCTGGGCGTGCCAGCAGCCCCAGGCACGCCCTGGTGGGTTGTGGTCCCCACGTGGTGATACGTCCATTTTGCATCATGCTTTTATATCAATATTTATTGCATTATGGGCTGTTATTACACATTATGTCACAATACTTATGCCTATTTTCTCTTATTTTACAAGGTTTACCTAAAGAGGGAGAATGCCGGCAGCTGGAATTCTGGGCTGGAAAAGGAGCAAATATTAGAGACCTATTCTGCACAGCTCCAAAAGTTCTGAAACTTCATGGAAGATGTTTTCCAAATATATAAAAAATACTGAGAGAAAGAACTTCACCAGGGGGCACACCCTACCCACGAGGGTGGGGGCGTGGCCTACCCCCCTGGGCACGCCCCCCTACCTCGTGGGCCCCCTGGTGGCCCTCCGATGGCCATCTTCTGCTATATGGAGTCTTTCGATGGGAAAAAATCATAAGCCATCTTCTCGGACGAAACTCCACCGCCACGAGGCGCAACCTTGGTGGAACCAATCTAGGGTTCTGGCGGAGCTGTTCTGCCGGGGAAACTTCCCTCCCGGAGGGGGAAACCATCGCCATCGTCTTCACCAACGCTCATCTCATCGGGAGAGGGCAATCTCCATTAACATGTTCATCAGCACCATCTCATCTCAAAACCCTAGTTCATATCTTGTATCCAATTCTTGTCTCCAAGTCCGGGATTGGTGCTAGTAGGTTGCTAGTAGTGTTAATTACTCCTTGTAGTTGATGCTAGTTGGTTTAATTGGTGGAAGATCATATGTTCAGATCCTATATGCATATTAATACCCCTCTGATTATGAACATGTTTATGCTTTGTGAGTAGTTACTTTTGTTCCTAAGGACATGGGATAAGTCTTGCTATTAGTAGTCATGTGAATTTGGTATTCGTTCCATATTTTGATGGGATGTATGTTGTCTCTCCTCTAGTGGTGTTATGTGAACGTCGACTACATGAAACTTCACCATTATTTGGGCCTAGAGGAAGGCATTGGGAAGTAATAAGTAGATGATGGGTTGCTAGAGTGACAGAAGCTTAAACCCTAGTTTATGCGTTGCTTCGTAAGGGGCTGATTTGGATCCATATGTTTCATGCTATGGTTAGGTTTACCTTAATACTTTTGTTGTAGTTGCGGATGCTTGCAATAGAGGTTAATCATAAGTGGGATGCTTGTCCACGTAAGGGCAGCACCCAAGCACCGGTCCACCCACATACCAAATTATCAAAGTACCGAATGTGTATCATATGAACGTGATGAAAACTACACTACAAAAAAAGACACATCCATGACATTTTGGGCCGAACAAATTTTTTTTGTGTCATACATATGACACTTCTATGACGATAATTGTGACAAAACCCGGTATCATCATAGATGTGGTGGGCTCCTACTTCTTTCACAAAAAATCATGATAGAAAATGGGCTTTTCGTCCTGGGCAGGCCGGAGACGCAGGTGCATGACATTCTTTGGGCCGTCCATGACGGAAAACCCATGGTAGAAGCGAGGGGGAGGAAAATTTCGGGGAGTTCCCGGTTACGGTGGGAGGTCAGGGGCCGAGCGATGCGCGTTTCTCTCGTACACGTACGCGCGTGTGTGTGAGGCGTTGGCTCTAATTGAACCCGAGCGAGGCGTTGGGCTCTAACTGAACCCGAGCGATTGCACTGCAGGCTAGCTACGCGTTACTGAACCCGAGCGATCGATCGATGGCTGTTAACTGAACTCGATCGAGCGATTCCTTCGCTACTGCTGCTAACTGAAGCCGATCGATGCTGCCTCTGGATGAACAGTGAGCGTTGCAGGGGGGATTGGATGAACAGTTCCCGGTGGGGGTGGATGAACAGGACCCCGTGGTGTTGCCTCTGGATGAACAGGACCCCGATCGATCGAGCCGGTTGGGGCTGGATGAACAGGACCCCGTGGAGGGCTGGATGAACAGGACCACCCCGTGGAGGGCAGGATGAACAGTAGACGGTGGAGGGCAGGATGAACAGTAGTCCGTGGAGGGGTGGTTGAACAGGAGCCCGTGGAGAGGGGTGGTTGAACAGTAGCCGGTGGAGTAGCGTGCGGTGGAGGCTGGATGAACAGGAGCCCGTGGATGAACAGTCGCAGGTGGAGGCTGGAGGAGGTCGACAGTGGATGAACAGTAGCTCGTGGAGGCTGGAGGGGGTCGACGGTGGAGATGACCAGTATCCTGTGGAGTCCCGTTTTGCGGTACGCCACACCCCTCCCGATGAACAGGACCCCTGTTTCGACCGTAGCGCTCCAACACAAGTCTGTTTCGTCCGTTTTGCGGTACGCCACACCCCTCCCGATCAACAGGACCCCTGTTTCAACCGTAGGAGGTCCGTTTCCTCCGTTTTTCGGTACGCCAGACCCCTCCCGATGAACAGGATCCCATTTCGGACGTGGCCGGTCGAACACAAGGCCATTTCCTCCGTTCTGTGGTATGCCAGGCCTCGTTTCCATCGCCTGTTCCGTCCAAGCCCTCCCGATGAACACGCCGCATTCTGTTGCCTCCCCATGAACACGACGCATTCCGTTGCCTCCCCATGAACACGACGACGACGTTGTTTCTTTGTTCCGACCCAGCCATGTACACGAGCCCTGGCCGTACGTATGCGTGAGTAGGCGTTCGAGACCCTGCCCGTATGTACACATACGTGGTCGTATTTTCTTTCTTGCACCCTGGCCGCTGTACGTACGTGTACATGCTACGTGTGCGCCTCTACTACGACACGTGTGCGCCTCTACATCGACCAGTATATATGTACATACACGTTCGCGACCAGAATGACAACGCTACGTACGCTTCGACCAGGTGGGTCCCGACTGTCATGCACTTCCTTGCATGCGAAGATGTAGCTGGTGGGTCCCAGCAGTCAGGGGGGCGAATCGTTTTGTTTTTTTTGCCCGGACGCACTTCCTTGCGTGCGAAGGTGTAGCTGGTGGGTCCCAGCAGTCAGGGGGGAAACGTTTTTTCCTGAAATACGGTGGCCCGTCCGGTGGGTCCCCACTGTCAGGTGGAGGAATAATTATTTTGCACGTAATAAGGAGGCACTTCCTTGCTGCGGTCATGGACCCAGCTGTCAGCCTCTCCACGTACAGTCCATGTCCGATGGAAGTCATTCCTTGACCACGTTGACCACGCTGCGCCGAGAGCACCAGGGCGGTGGATGACGACGAGGCCTAGGAAGGGGACGACAGGGAGCCGGGGAAGACGCGACACTGGAAGCCCGCGCGGAGAGGTGTACGAGGGTTCACTGGTTCGGCTGCGGTGTGAGGCTACCGTCGCTGCAGGGCCTGGCCAGCGATGGGAATAGTAGGGGGCGGTGAGGCCTCCGCAGCAGCACAGCCGGCCATGGGAGGCAGGAGCATACGACACGACCGGCGCTGCTTTGGGCGGCTGGAGCAAGAAGACCAGAGGTTGAAGAAGCACTACGACCGTTGGATGGACATCGTACGGTCATTGGAGATAGAATCATTCATATTGACTAAAGTTGACAAAGGCCCCCATCCCAGTCAACTTAGTAGGCCCACAAGTCAGCCTCCCACCATGGTGGGTCCCAGCTAGCAGGGGGAGTATTCATTTTTTTGTGCGTAATAAGGAGGCACTTCCGGTGGGTCCGAGCTGACAGCGGGCGGAACGTTTTTTTCACGAAATACGTTGGCCCGTCCGGTGGGTCTGAGCAGTCAGGGGGGGAAACGTTTTTTCGCGAAATAAGGTGGCCCATCCGGTGGGTCCCTGCTGTAAGGTGGAGGAATACTTACTATGCGCGTAATAAGGAGGCACTTCCTTGCGGCCGCCTAGACCCAGCTGTCAGCCTCTCCACGTACAGTACTCTTCCGATGGAAGTTGGTCGTTGACCACGTTGACCACGCCGCGCCGAGAGCACCAGGGCGGTGGTCTGGACGATGGCGAGGCCTAGGAAGGGGACGACGCAGAGCCGGGGAAGACGCGGCAGTGGAAGCCCGCACAGAGAGGAGTATGAGGGTTCACTGGTTCGGTTGCGGTGTGAGGCTGTCGTCGCCGCAGAATAACAGGGGGTGTGGGTGAGTGGAGGGATGGCCTGGCCAGCGGTGGGAGTAGTATGGGGGCGGTGAGGCCTCCGTGGCAGCACAGCCGGCCACGGGAGGCAGGAGCAGGCGGCACGACCGGCGCTGCTTTGGGCGGCTGGACCAAGAAGACCAGAGGTTGAAAAAGCACTACGGCCGTTGGATGGACATCGTACGGTCAATGAAGCTAGAAATGTTTATTATTGACTAAGTTGACAAAGCCCTTGGTACGCTCCAACTTAGTAGGCCCACAGGCCAGCCTCCGAAACGGTGCGCCCCAGATGTCAGGGGGAGGAATCATTTTTTGGGCAGCCGAAGCTAAGAATATCCGAGATTGAAGAAGAAGCACGACATCCATTGGATAGACATCCAATAGCCACTGCTCTAGAACCGTGTGTTGACTATAATAAGTTGGCAAAGCCTTGCATACGCGTCAACTTATTTTTTTTAGGGGACGCGTCACTTAGTAGGCCCACAAGTGTGTGGCAGAGAACTTATAGCCCATTTGCGTTTTGTAAGAATGTATGGCCCATTTTAGAATTCTAATGGAATTTACAACAACCCATTTACAGTTTGTTAAAAGTACAGCCCATTTTCTAGATAGGACAATGATTAATAATTTCAACCAACCGTTGAAGACAGAATGCAATAAAATTTCCCACATTTTGATGGGCTCCGAAATATTTTTATCCCGAAATTTCTAGTCAGATTAAATATAAATTTGTATTACGTAAAAATCCAACGAAACATTGCGCGCGCAACAATGAAAATTTAAGATTTTCAAAATACATAAATAATATTTTATAAACTAATTTAGTGTTTGGTGCATTTTTTTATAGTTACTGCCCAGTTTTTATAATTACATCCCATTTATTATTTTTTAAAGCCCATTTTCCTGTTAAGCCGAATGCATCCCTCCTAGGAAAGATTTGCAGCCCAGTGGGGCGGAGAATAACAAGTTGACCTTGCCTGGGTATTCCTCAAAAGGACGTATAGCTGGGCTAGCCATTTTCATCTTGAAAAAATTAGTATCTGGGCTGGATATCTGGCCTGGGCTAGACGGGCCACAGCCCGCCCAGTTAATACCCTGCTCTCCTCTGAACAACAACGAAATCATCGCCAAGAAAAACTCTGCAGTGCTCATGCCTCAAAAACACAAATACTGCTCGAGCTGCTTGGTCCCAGCTGTCGACCGCACCTTGTGCAATTCTCTCGTTTATATTGACTACATAGGTTGACAATGGTGTGGGACCGTGATGTCATGAAACCAGGAGAAAGCAAACAAAATAGTTGTACATAATAAGGAGGCACCTGCGTACGTACGGCTATGGCCCTAGTGGATCCCTAGTGTCATCCAGTCAAAATAAAGTCATCTCCTGAATCCTCATGTTCGTTGACGATGTTAACAATGCTCGGCGCCACGGCGAGTGCAACAACTCGAAGGACAACGGAGAGGGCCTCCCGGGCCCTATGGATGGTCTGATACAGCGCCCGCTACTCATTCAGGAAGCCAGGATCATCGGACACCTATGAGCACCTTCGAGAAACTGAGACGGCATGAAACGGTAAGGCCGCGCTTGGGAGCTCTAGTTTATTTCAAACCTGTATTAACATACAAGTGTAATTTACTCATCATCGAAAGCAATGCGTAAAATACAGGCGTAATGAAACTGAGGGCCTGAGGTCTGTAAGTAAAATCGGTGGGTTACGCGTGTAATTTGAGAGACCGGTGTATATTTTACGAGCACTGCTATATGGACGACATTACCAGACGATACATGCACGACGTGCGTATCATGCCATCCATGGGCAAGGCTGAAATAGCAGCTAACGGCTGGATTAGCAATCGTCCGAGTGTCGTTCAGTGTTTTTATCGTGTGTCAAGTACTTCCGATATTTTACTAGTCGAAATCAACCAACCAAGTGCCTTCGCCCGAGACCATCTGCTTTAATTTACAAGCGTCAGTTTTACAAGCGGTTTTGTTTGGAAAACGACGATCCAATCACGGCCTAATAGCATGAGTTGGTCGGAAGATCATATGGTTTCACGTATAACCTACCCAACTTGTCGTATAGGCTATGAATGAAACATCAGACGATGAACTTCTTAAGCACGGAAACAACAGAAGAAGATGATCTTCTTAACAAGCAAATAACTGGCATTAGATCGACATGCAAAACAATACGAAGCATTATTCTCAGGAGGCACGGTGAACAACTCGTGATGCCGCATGCCACAACATTCCAAGCTCAACTTTGCAATCAAACACAAGGCCTGGCATTACATAGACAATATTCAGAACAAACTCTTAACACAGGAATATCTCAGCAGAGTAACTATTTACTTCTAAACTGAACACAGGAATAGGAAAAAAAACACTCGACGCTGCTCACAGCAAGGGCGTCCCACTCAAAAATATCAAATACATGTCTTCTGGCTAATAGCAATGAGCAAATTTTGACAAGGTTTTCCAATTCCAATATATTAAACTAACGTCTTCTTGCTAACATCAATGATAAACTTTGACAAGCTTTTCCCATTCAAAATATGTAATGCCTATGATCGTGGAGTCCTGTCGTAGCTTTTATACTTGTTTGGGAACTTTTTGCCCAGGGCACACCACGTATTGTTAAATTGCCAATGGTCTCTGCAGACTAGTCGTGTCACCGGTGTCTAATAATACTCTATAAAGCTTCTCAGTCATTCCTTCTGTAATGTAGCGCAACAGTGACTACTTCTTTCTGCAAAGTGGAACAACCAACTAGACCCAGTAATGCAGCAGTTTGCCTTACACATTGGCTCCTTTTGTGCAGTTCAACTAAAATCGAAGTCGGAATAAAACCGAGCTTTAATTTTGATATCCCTGTAAGAAACAATAGGTATAAGGGAAACAATTACTAAGAAATAACGGTTGATGACTTGTACTCCCAGAAGAAAAGCATCTACTGATCTACTTTATCTTAATGGGAAACAAAGCAGGAGAGTAGCAATTCTCCATCAGTGTGATTCATTCATATTGACTAAGACATTATCTTAACAATGCCTTGTTTCAACATGTATAAAGAACGACAAAGCTTATAAAGGGGGTGATGCTGAATTTGTTGTAACAAAGCAACAAGCATCATGCCTGGGTTGGTCCCATTTTTGTTCACTACTTAATGGGAAAAGACAGCAATACAATAGCTTCAATTCATCATTTATTTAAAACAGTACCAATACAAGTAGCACAGCATCTCAAAACACACTGCACGATCATGTGGATGAAGGCAAGTACCAACCTGTCATGACTCACACAAGATCACGTACGAATCTGCCAACATGAATAGGAAATCCAATCTCGTTTTGTGCAGTTGCACTGAAATCAAGCAAAGTGTTTCGCGTAGCGAAGCAAAATGTCACAATAGCAACAAGTTGAATAGATATCCCTGTATAAACAGAGGCAAAAAAGGAATCAATTACTGGCTAATAAAGGAGGATGAAACATGCGGCCACAAAAATGGTAATCCCGCCAATCCCTAACAAGTGTTGCAGTTTTGAAATAAGATTCAGTAGTTAATTCTAAGAGTGGCATCAATTACTGGCTTATAAAGGGGGTGATGCTGAATTTGTTGTAAGAAAGCAACAAGCATCATGTCTGGGTTGGTCCCATTTTTGTTCACTACTTAATGGGAAAAGACAGCAATACAATAGCTTCAATTCATCATTTATTTAAAACAATACCAATACAAGTAGCACAGCATCTCAAAGCACACTGCACAATCATGTGGATGAAGGCCTGTACTGACCTTTCATGAGACGACCAACATAAAATACGAATCTACCAACACGAATAGGAAATCCAATCAAGTTTTGTGCAGTTGCACTAAAATCAAGCAAAGTTGCCGGTGTGACATTTAAGTTTTCTATAGCAACAAGTTGAATAGATATCCCTGTTTTAAGAGGCAAAAAAGAAAACAATTACTGGCCAATAAAGGAGGATGAAACATGCGGCCACAAAAAGAAGCATCTACCTTATCTTGATGGAAAACAAAGTATAGGACAGTGGCATTTCTAAAACGGTTGCATTGATTCATATTACCAGAGAAATTCTTTTAAAACAGGTCAGTAGTTAATTCTGAGATTAACAACAGCAAAATAGCTGCATGGGACATGCCAGCACCATGTGCGTCCACACGTATAAATGGGTGATGCAGAGTATGTAGCCAAGCAGCATATATGCGTTGGTCCCATATTTGTTCTCTTTGAACCTTATTCCTATGTGAGGGCAGCAAATCTAGTCGTGCACAAACTACCTGACCCCCCAGTTTCTTTCCCTTTTCAACAAAGAGATCGGTTCCTTATAGATGTGTGTACTGGGTTACCCCCTTTTTCCCTTTTTGACCTACAAAGCGGCTGGATAGCCAGTCTATACTACTTTCTGCCCCTCCTTTCCTCATTGAACCACGTCCTAGATTCTTGCTCCAGCCCACCGCACCCTTCATTCCTCTTTGAACCAAGACCTAGATTCGACTACAGATCGAAAAAGATCCACATGCAGCTAGAGCAACGACGGTTTCAAAGAAACTTATACCTTAGGGTCGTCGGGATGTGGCAAGGCGTGCGGCGGGGGTCCGGATCTGCCCACACTAAGTACGGCAGCGAGGAAGAAGGGGTCGGTGGCCCTCCCGCACAGGCGCTGGGTGAAAGAGAACAACGCAGCCGACAGTGGATTGCCTCCCTCGCCGAAGGCGATAGAGTGAACGCTGCACCTCCTCCCCTTCCCGGTGCGACGGGATACGGACGCCTCCTTCACCAGCTGTGAGGGGGGAGAGAGAGACAAGAGGCCAACGCAGCCTTGTTTAGATCTGGTGAAGAGAGGGTGAGAGACTGTGAATATAGCAAACCCTAGCAAATGTATCTGGACTCATTTTAGTGCTAGATACCTCCGTATCTAGACAAATCTAAGACAAGTAATTCGGAACGGAGGGAGTAACATATATGTAGTGCGGCGAGCATGTGGAGAGTGCAAACCCTAGCGAACAAGCGCTGAGGCTCCCGCTTATATATATACTACTGTAGTACGGACTAAGCTCCGGTGCCTTCACTACACCTGCTTTTGGCTGTATGACAGGTGAGCCAGCCACATTTTGGGCCCACCTGTCGTAAAACCCTAGCGAAAATTGCACCAACGTGAAAGACGACTGCGTCTCCAACGCAACCAAGGTGAACTGACGAAGGATATCATCTTTGTGCGTAACAAGCAAAGAGCACTGATGGAAGACAACTTGTTTTTTGTCAAAAATCGATCAGCTTCACCAACCGACGCAACCATGAGGCGCAACCATGATCATCGATAGGTCATCGTGGTGATGCATCATCCATTTGGCATCAAGTTTGGGTGAGGCACCTAAGAAGTTTGACAAATCCTCATTGTGGTTTATTTCTTCTCAGTAATCAAGCTCGAGGAAGGAAGAACCACGTGCCAGAGGATAGTGAGGCGAACAAAAATGGCCATCCAATTTTGTGCAGTTCCACTAAAATTGAGGAAGACATGCCCGGGTATGGAGACACGCATCGTTGTTTCCAAAAATATAAAAAAGGGTTAGCAACGACATCTCAATTGTCAATAAGAATTAATGAAAAGTACACCAACAAACAGAAGCATCATAATTATCTTGATGGGAACTAAACCAGTATACCCGAGAAAAAAAAAGCATTTCTTCATTTAACCAGTGATAGTACTACCACCATATGGACAATGACCGCACAACCACCATGTACTTTTTGTCAAAACAACATGTATACCTCCACCGAGGCATAAATCAGGACAACTTTTTGAGTGGCATTTCCTCTATAATAGTACTAGTAGGTGATGTTGGACCAGCCGATGAACCCTAGCTACTATGCATGGGGAGCTGGGGAGTAGTCGCATAGAAGAAAACCCGCACGCAGCGACCTGGGGAGCTGGACCAGTACAAGAAGTTATACTCCCTCCTTCCATCTATATAGGGCCTAATGCGTTTTTCGATGCTAACTTTGACCAAATATTAGAGCAATGATATATGACATGCAACTTACACAAAGCACACCGTTAAATTCATCTGTGAAAGGTTCTTTCAATGATATAATTTTCACATTGTGCATGTCATGTACTATTAATCTTGTCAATAGTCAAAGGCGGTCTTAAAAATCTCATTACGCCCTATATAGATCGAAGGAGGGAGTACCTCAGGTGGGCGAGATGTCGTTTAGGCGGGCGGGCGGGATCTGCCCACACGACGGCAGCGAACAAGGGCGCAGAGTATCTTTGTCCGCGCCAGCGCCGGCTCCGAGAGGACGGTGCGCATCGGCTTCCTCCGTCACCGACGACGACAACGTCAACGCTGCACCTCCTCACCTCCCGCAGCGGACGGGATTCGGCCGGATCTGTGACCACCGGTGAGAAGAGAGATAGAGTGGACACTGTCATCTTTTTTTGATATGGAGAGGGTGAGAGAGCGAGACACGAGAAACTCTATCAAACAAGAGGCTATAATGGAGTAAAAAATCTCTCCATAGCAGTGGTTTTAAATATAATACGCGCATTCCCGGAAAAAAGAAACGAAAACTGGCGGACAATTTTTGAAGGGTCTGTCTAGGACACATCTAGATGTGACATAGTTATGTCACATATAAGTTGATGTCCACTCTGTTTGTGGTCTTTTCCTAGTTTTTTTTCTTGTTGCTACATTATATACTTGTGGGAGCTTAGATGTGATATCCTTAAATAACATCTAGATGTGAATTAGACAAACTGATTTTCTAACGTACCAAGAAAGAAAACTCGATCAAAAACACGCCCCCGCTTCCAGGTCGCGAGAGTCGTCGTGCACACACACATAGACATAGACATACATATCTCTATTTACGTAAAATTCCATTTCCATCTCCATCTCCAATCATATTTGTCCAACTGGCACATTATTTACGTTGTTAATTATATACGCAGCAATATTAACGTACATCATCTCTTGTTTGCGCACGTCCGGACCGCTGCCACGGCCGGTCCTGACCAACCCGAACCCTCTTCATCACCCGCGCATGCTTCCCGCCCGAAACAGTCAGTGCCGCATTCATGCCCGGCCAGAGCGGACACGACCTCTCACTGGCGCCGACATTGATTGCGGCGCACCGGCCGAGAGAGCGTCGCTCGCGCTGCTTCTGGGTGCACGCGGCTGCTCCGCGTTCAAAGGTCGCAATAGCCGGCTACAACATGTACGATCTCTTCCAGTAGTAAGTTCTTGGGAGTCTGTGCTATAGCTAGCTGTCCTCCCCCAACTCATCAATCTCTTCCAGTAGTGCTAGTACTCCATGGCGCGATCCATCGACAAGCAGGCGAGAAAGTTATGGTATACTACTCGGTTTGCGGTGAGTGGCATGCCGAGCGACCATGTGGGGTCGAGCCGTGGAGGAGGGTGAGACATGAACACGACAGACGTGATTTAAACGCTGGTTTTGCTCAATGGCGCGATCCAACAAAATGAAACGTTGGTTTCTCTCCGTTTCATTTTTTCTCCAGAAAAACGAAAACTTTTCCACTCCATTTTCATTCCTATTCCAAGGTTGCCCCGTTACAACATTCCAACAAACACAAAGGAAAACTAACACGCATGCTGATGCATCTCAATGATTCACAGATCATAGCCAATATTTACTTCACAACTAAAGAAAAAAAGTTGTGAGAGCGTGTATGATAGAAAAACTACTGATGGGGTCACTACGACTTAAAACCTAAACATGATTTAATTCCCTGGCCAGGTAGAACCTGTCGAAGGAAAGACGGCTGGCACCCTCGGATCATACGATGCTTTTGTGCAGTTCCACTAAAATCGACCTGAGCATCCCTGATGGCAAATATATTGAAGAAGTGTGATTAGAATAATAGTACTGGCACTAGTTCATGAGACATAAACTCATCACAAGTAGAATCCGGTAGAAGTAGAGAAAGATTGACATGGAGATGGAGCTACGGCAGTGGAGCAAGCCGGCTCCAAAAGGAAGATGGACTACCTGGGACGTCGGGCTGTAGCTAGAAGGGCGGTTGGGACGCGACATCGACCCATACTGCGGTGACCCCCGATTGGGACGCACCGACTATGGGTTTTCTCCCTCGCCGATGTCGACCGCGTCTACGCAGAACATTGTTCCCTTCCCCCAGCTGCGGGATCAGGCCCGTCGTTCTATGCTCGTGAAGAGAGCAACCTAAGCAAGCAGGCTTGTAGCTTAGGCTCCTACTAGTGTATATATAGTGGTTTTCTTTTTCTCTCCATATCAACCATTTTATATTGCATACATGTCATTCAAGAGTGAAATGATGGTTGCTTCTTCCGACTAACTTACTGTGTGATTTGACTGCTCCTTAGTGGCCCCTACACGTACTCCCCCTACATGTATGCAACAGTCACACGTACACATGGACGCAAAAACGCGCGCGACGCCCTAATGCATGCATGTCCGAGCACACGACGGAACACACACGGTCACGCTCAAGTGCTTAACCTACACGTGCATGCACACACATACTCAGTCAGGGTGAGCTAGTGACCATATGAACACCGGAAAATATATATATTGAGCGCAGTGAGCGTATTATGAAGTCCACTGACCGTATTTTTACAAATATACAGTGACAGACAGTGTATTTATCTCGTTTGAAATAAAGCCATATTAACCGGAGAGGAGGCAGCATGGACTAGCATTACTTTGCTGTGTCCCGTCAACTTGCCGAACGAGGAGAAGGTTGCAGGGCGGGAGAAGCTTGCGCGTGGTGGCTCACGGGACAAGGAGAAACTTTTGACTAATGCAAGCTCTCCCTCGCTCAGGCGGTGGACGTGCAACAGTTAATTCGGTGTCAGATTGCCAGAAGCATACACCTACTAGTGCTATTATTGTTCGATTTCCCGAACAGCCAAGCGCAAAGTTTACTAGTACTACTACTATAGTCCATAAAGGTACGTACTATACTAGTACTAGGAACCAGATGGAGGAGTGTTTGCACTCTTATTATAATTTTAAAATGTGATAAAGCAATCTTCAACACATTTGGTTCTCTTCGAGGGTTCTCGCCTATGATAATGGAAGTTGATTGCATGGAACACTCGCCACAATTCTCGCTTAATTCTGGCTCATATCCTGTTACAAATAGTAGCGCTCAGTAATATTTCCTCTTTTTTTGTTATTCAGCATGTAAACAGGTCAGCAAACCTTGCGGCGCATCTTCGTGCGAACCGTGCTTGCTGCACTTTGAATGTGGCCGAGAGCTGTCTTGATGAAACACCTCGCTTCCTACTTCTTTTTTTTGCGGGGTACCTCGCTTCCTAGTGAGCAGTGTCTTGGTTGATCGTCCTAAGAATGCTTATATACAAATAAAGCTCTCTCATTTACCCGCAAAAAAGATTAAACCATATTAACCAGAAAGGAGGGAGTATGGACTAGCACTACTTTTTGGTGTGTCCCGTCAACTCGCAGAACGAGGAGAAGCTTGCAGGACAAGATGAAGCTCGCTTACGCCTTTTGACTAATGCAACCTACCCTCGGTGGACATGCATCAGTCCATTCGGTGTCAGATTGTCAGAGGCATACACTGTAGTACCCAACATGCGGAGTACCATCATTGTTCGACTTCACGAAGGGGCGAAGAGCCAAGCGCAATAGTACGCATACTTGGTTTTGCACCTTCATACTACTCCACCCTCCGTCACAGTTTACAGGGCGCGCTTCATTATGATGCATTTCTCTCAATGCATTTCCACCACCAGAGAGACTTTAGACGCGTTTGGTATAATGCTCAATTAATTAGGGCGTGGTAACCGCAATCAAGTCCACAATTTTCTCTCCATGTACTGTACTACTACGGAGTGCATGCATGTGTGTACCCGGGGTGGAAGCACTGCATGCATGTGTGTACGCATTATTCCCTCTAGTAATAGACGCCGTGCTATAACTACCAATGCTATTTTTCAGGCCGATCGCTAGTCGCCTTGGTCCCATAGATTTTTTCTTTTTTCTGAAGAGCGCTGTATAAACAGTGACGGATGGAGTAGTATGAGCGAATTCAAAGAAGAGCGTATTGATGGTTGCTTCTTCAGAGCAACTTACAGTGGGAAAGGTGGGGATTATGATTTGACTGCTCATTACTCACTATTAATGCGGCACAACGACCGGGCTGAGTCTCCCATGCGGTTGTGCACTACCCCCTCGGTTCTTAAATATACTCCGGAGTATTTTTCTTTCTAGAGATTTCAACGAGTGACTACTCTCTCTCTCAAATATTTGTCTTTTTAGAGATTTCAAATGGACTGGCACATACGGATGTATATAGACATATTTTAGAGTGTAGATTCACTCATTTTGCTCCATATGTAGTCACTTGTTGAAATCTTTGTTAAGACGAATAGAATATTTAGGAACGGAGGGAGTACACATACGAAGCAAAATGAGTGAATCTACACTCTAAAATATGTCCGTTTGAAATTTGTAAAAAGACAAATATTTAGGAACGAAGGAGTATAATTTTGTGCATGGCACATGGACCCGGATGATGAAGAGGCTTCTGGCAATGCTATCAAGCTTCCATCATTTGTTTACATAATTGACATACTATACAAATAATTTTCCAGCGACATGAAATTGTACAATGGTGTGAGCTTTCAGCTTTTGTTTCGTGTGTCTTGCCATCGATGCTCTTTCGGAAACAATAAAAAACTAACTTCCTTGTTAATGCATGTCAATTATTAGCAGATCAGAGCTAATAATTACATCACAACTGAAGACAAAGTTGTGAGAAGGTGTTAAATTAAAATTGATCCATGCTTTCATTGGCAGAAACGTCCCCCCAGCTCTGTCTATATCAACAAGGCATGTTGGGAAAAAAAAGTAGCTGTCTGGAGCATGCAACATTCTGATCATTTTGTGCAGTTCCACTAAAATAGAGCTGAGCATCCCTGTTCCAAAGATATCAAGTGTGATTACGATAATAGAGGACTACTGATGAAACAATAAACACACAAATAGAAGCCGGTCACCTTTGCAGTCTCTCTTAAGACTAACTAGTTGGAGAAGATTAGGCTCGGAGTTGGATGAGGAGGATAGAACAAAACCAATCTCCCTTTGTGCAGTCGCACTGAAATGTAGAGACGTTGCCTGTGTGACATTTTAGTACAACTTCACAAAACACTCTTAAGAAAAAAGTGATTTGTGCAATTCAACAAAAGGTCGCAATAGCAACAACGTGAAATGGATAGCCTTGTTTGCAAAAAAAGAGGTAGAAAGGAAACAATTACTGGCCAATAACAGTTGATGACACATGCGACGACAAAAAAGAAGCATATTCCTTGTCCTAAGGGAAGATAACAACACGGTTGTGTTTGTCTAAAATGGTGTGAGGACAATAATGCAATATGGAAAGTACGCCGGACAAGCGACATTTTGGGCAAAGAACTATGGAAGATCCACATGCAGCGACGTGGGAAAACGGGCAGTGGAGCAAGGCCGGAGGGGATACCTGGAGGTCGTCGGGATGTAACTAGGTGAGCGGCGGCGGGCGGAATCTGCGAGCAGGTGGTGTAGGCCCTGCCGCGCCGGAGCTTGGTCAGAGAGAACGGCGTGTACCGCAGATCGGGACATGCTGCCTCGGCGACGTCGAACGGAGAAATGATGCACTTCCTCCCTTTCCCCCGGCGGACGGGATGCGGCCGGATCAGTGACCAACGGTGTGAGAGAGAGAGGCCACCGCACTCCCTTTCCCCCGGCGGACGGGATGTGGTCAGATCAGTGACCAACGGTGAGAGAGAGAGAGGCGACCGCACTCCCTTTCCCCCGGCGGACGGGATGCAGCCGGATCACTGACCAACGGTGAGAGAGAGAGAGGCCACTGGAGCCTTGTGTGAGATACTCTGAAGAGCGGACTACCTTTTCCTCCATAAAAATCGTTTTATATTCTGCGTACGTGCCATTGAGCGCTATAACTTTATTTAAAAATAACGCGGCAACGCGTCAAGTCGAACTTTGTTTCATGCACGCATGGTACACGACCTCCCTAGGTAAACAACCGCTACAGGCGTTCAAATTAGCACGTGGGCTGCCATTTCGTAAAGAAATGAGCTCCACCGTGTACCCGCGCGGGTGTGGCTGGGCATGAAGCGTGAGTACGTGCACGGTGCACCTATTCTCTTCTTGTATACGTACACCACCTGCGTGGGGTTGTGTGAGAGAGATACAAACCTAGAGAGATATAGTGTGTGGGTTCTTGAGAGTTTTTTTGGGGGGGGGTCAATCAAAAAATTTAACATATGCAATGTGTGTGAAATAGAGTCCTGAATATAACATATATATAGAGGGGGCAATCCACGAGAAGAGAGTGGAGGTATCATCGGCTTGAGGTGTCCGTAGAATCGAAGAGAGGGATGATGTGTGTGTGTGTGCGCGCGCGCGCGATCGATAAAGAGTGCCATCGAATTTGTGTGTGCCCATGTCAAAGATATAGAGTGGTTGGCCTACTGGAACGTGAGATGGGACATGTGCAGTTTGTCTCTATGGCATGGATACCTACCTGCAGCGCTCGACTATCGGTGTGTGGTGGGGGAAGAGGGAGGCCCAATTAACTATAGAGGTATAATGGCTGGTATATGTGTGGAGGAGGAGAGAGGCCTACCTCATGTATTAAGGAGATCGATCTGCCTCATGTATTAAGGGAGATCGATCGACATCCATGCATATGTGCAGGAGATGAATAAGGTTGGGAGAGAGACAGAGCTAGAGTGTTGGAGGGGGTGGTAGTGGATTTGCTTCTAACAAATGGTGGGATAGGCTTGCTAGACAAACGGAGGGAACGCCCGCAATATCAATAAGAGAGGAGATGGCTGCTTGTTGTCTGTGCACGTGCGTGTGAGAGACGGGCCAGGAGGCATGCACGAATGATGAGGGGGGACGATGTGGCTGTGGTAAGCAGACATAACTACATAGGAAGATCAATCGCCCTTTGTAAGAGAAAGGAGAGACATAACTTGTGAGGTACGTCGATCGATGGGGGGCTAGTTAAAGTCGATCTAGGTATATGTTGGGAGATCGATCAGTATACATGCATGTGTGTGTTAGAAGCAAATGAGGCACGAGGAGAAGGATAGAGAGAGAGGGATGCATGTAGGAGGTGGTACGAGAGGCATACTATATCGAGGGGGAGGAGTGTGCGAGTACGAGAACAATGAAAAGAGTGGTGGGAGTGAGGCATGGACGGTGACAAGAGAAGAGGGGAAGCTTGTGTTTGTGCTAGGCACACCTGGCTAGAGAGGCATATCGATCGATGTGTGCCGTAAAGAAGGAGCTGGGGGGCCTACACACACCGTGGGTGAACGACCTAAAATGAAAATACGAATTGGCGCGATGGAGCTAGAGAATGCTGAGGGAGGGTGAGAGGGATGCGGGCGTGTGCATGCACAAGAGAAAGTTAGCGCTAGCTACAAAGATAAGAGGGTTGTGTGGGTGTATAAGACGAATAGAGATCATATATACTTCATTATAAAAAGCAAATTCAGATATTTGAAGAATTTATCATAGTGTTTCAAACCGACGGATGTGTGAATATATATAACAGTGATACACATGGTGTGGTTATGAACATGGTATACTACATTTAATATGTTTTATCTCTACTCTTATAAAAAACGGAGTTGTTGATGATGGTGTGCCTGCCATCCTGCATTATAGGCTTTCTGATTTATATCTGGCGGATAGCAAGGAAACTATGATGGTTGAAGTTGGCAACAATCATGATTGTAGATTCTATTTGAAATAGAGAAACGAATTCAAATTTAGTTCGAATTGCAGCGGTAGTATAGACATTTGGAATGCACTAAAATGTTGGTATGAGTAGGTTACATGCATTATACAGCAAGCGAAAAAATTTAATCGGACATAACATGGATTCATACTCCCTCCTTCCATCTATATAGGGCGTAATGAGATTTTTAAGACCGCCTTTGACTATTGACAAGATTAATAGTACATGACATGCACAATGTGAAAATTATATCATTGAAAGAACCTTTCACAGACGAATTTAACGGTGTGCTTTGTGTAAGTTGCATGTCATATATCATTGCTCTAATATTTGGTCAAAGTTAGCATCGAAAAACGCATTAGGCCCTATATAGATGGAAGGAGGGAGTAGCTTTGAATAGCATTTGTATAGTAAAACGGGGCAAGACTCTCTCTTTGTGTGGTGTGAATAGTTTTATTTTTTTCGTTTTCTTTTTGGTTGAGGGAAGTGCGAATTGATTTGGTACGTACAAGTACAATATTACTACACGTTAGGCTTGTCCCTAAAATTCAACCCGCGTCTTGTTATATCCCGAAAATTTAGATATCATGCTCCCAAAACTGGCGCCTTCACAACCCGCACCTTTCTATCCCGAAATTACAACGCGCGCGAAAACTCCCTCCAGCTGCCAAATCCCGACACGTGAAATCCCCCTTCTAACCCTGAGCCGAAAGTGTTGCTAGTTCAAATCAGTGGGGGGTACTTTTGTAACACACCCTACATTTTGGACAAGCGCGTTCCTAAGTCATGCTTCACCCCCTCCCATAGCCCCCTTTTTGCCATTCGAAATCCTAGGCCTCCATAACCTCTCCGCTCCAGCCGCGAAACCCCACCCTCCTCCGTCCGCCATGTCACCGCTGCCCAGCCGGAGCCTCTTCCCCGACGACGTCGTCCCGCGCAATAGCTCGACGTCCCTCGTCCACCTCCCCGAATGAGGATCCGTCATCCATCTCGCTGTCCCGCCGGTTCAGCCGCCCCATCCTCCACCTCCAAGGAGCTGCTCCGACGATCGCCTCGTCTATCGCGGCTGCTCCATCCCCATAGCACCGCCTTAACCTGCTCCACCGGAACCGCAGCATCCTCACCGACTCCTCAGACGAAGCCGAGGCCTACTCGGTGCCACCAAAGAGGTTGTACACTCATCGCATCGCACCTCCTCCTTAACTCGACCTCCCGGCACCGACGGTGCTCCATCCCGCACCCCCATGGAGCGGCTACCTTGAAGCCGGCGCCGCGGGCGACATCTCCACGGCGGCTCTCCCCCCAGTGCGAGGCCCCTTCAGCGGCGGCGTCCATACCAGCCGGATCTGCTCCTGCTGCTCCTGCTCTTGCTCGATCGCTCGCTCACCTAGCTGCTTGCTGCTCTCCCCCTCGCTTGTGCTGCTGCTCTGCTCCGATTAAGCCACACTTCAGTCGATTGAATCGACTTTTGGGTCAGTCAATTTTCAGGGGTTGGGGGGCTCGCCGGAGTTAAGGAAGAACCACCCGCAGCGGGGATGGGGGATCACCGGAGAGGTACCCCACTATCTATCTTAGGGTTCAGGGTGGGGCGGGGGGCCTAGAGGGCTGGCCGGGGCGGCGGTGGCGAGTTGTTTCGGGGCGGCGAGGCGGCGCTGGGGCCGGTGGTTCGGCCGATGGTGGCTGGCGGCTCAGGGGGGTGCAGGTTGAAGATGAACTGCAGGCCCTCCCTAAACTACATGTCAAGTGCCTCTCTGCTACCATTGCGTTCAGTTTCGACAGTAGCATTCAGATTCCACAGTAAATTTCAGTTTCGACAGTTAAGTTCAGAGTCAACAGTTTTTACCTCATCTGTTGTAGTCAGGTGGTTTTTGGTGATGTTAATTTTACATCCATTTTACATCATATATTGGATATGCTATTAGAATCCCACTTGAGATTGACGATGTCTGTCTTGTGCTGCTTCAGCCTTGACGTCTTACGGCTCACCGGAGCTGCTCCAACGATAGAACGATCCGTCACAACAGAGCAGTGCCCTGGACGCCGTCTACAGATTCCTCAGATCTTCCTCCACACCTCCGACAGCCACCTCTGCCTCAACTGCTTCAGCGGCCAACCCAATGATGCTGAGGTCGACACGGCTACGACAAAGAGGTTGTACACTTGTTGCATCACTTATTACTATACATTCACGTCGATCCATTAGGGCTATTTTGGTTCAACGAAAAAACATCGATCCACTGGTTGTTACCATCACTCTAAATTTCTGCATGCTCTCCTTACATAATCTCACCATATTTTTTTTGTATGCATGTCAGATATTGTACACAGTCATGCTGAACATGTAGAGAAAAAGAGAAGAGTTTTGCGCGGCAATACAATGTCATGCAGACATCGCTCCATGGTGGGTTCAATGGCAAACCCTCCCCACCCCTCTCCAGATTGTAATCCAGAGGAAGATATATGTTCTGAGGCGGATTCGGACGCCGCTGACCACTCCTATTTACCCCCCAAGGTGTTTGCTCTACCTTGGCATGATGATGTTAGTCATATCATGCATATGTTGCCTTGCAGTGCCTACTTTTAACATCATATATGTCATCTGCTTAGTTTATACATGTTCTGTAATGCCACCTATTTAGTTTCTATATCATATATGGGAATTATGCAGTCTCATGTCTTTTAGCCAGCCATAATATATGTGAAATGTGCAATGTCATCCTGTTTAACCAGGCATCATATATTTGAATGATATCTTGCCCATCCTTTTCTTCATTACATTTCCATTTGTTGACAATGTTTGTACATTAAACTACTCTTCCTGTGAATCAGCCATTTGGGTGGGAGATGGAAAAATCTGGAGTGAAAACAAGGCCTTCAGAGCAGACAGTGCTACCTGTCGAAGCAGATCTCTTGTTGGGTCCCGATAGCTCCTCAGAGATGGATTCAGAGACAGATGACCAGTCCTATTCCCCCACTGAGGTGTATGCTCTAACTTGGCACGGTTATACTGCTCATATCATGCATACGGTGTCTTGCATTGCATAGTTTAGACATCATATACACAATATTCAACACCATGTTCTTAGTTCAGACATCATATCGAATGCCCTATGTTTAGCATATAAATCACATATGTGAATTAAATGATGCGATCCTGATTACTTAGATAACATGTAGGTGAATTATGTCATGCGGTCCTGTTTAGTTATTCATCATATCTTTGAATTATGTTATGCTATGCTATCCAGTTTAGATAGACATCCTATATGTGAAATTATGTCATGCTATCCGTTTTAGTTAAACAATATACATGTCAACTATTTCATGCCCTCTTTTTCCACACTATCTATTGCATCCGTCTCTCATACAATGTCTATACATTCAACTATGTTTCCTGTTTATCAGCCATTTGAATTGGAGCGGGTGATGCCAGTATCTAGCGGACTAAAACACGGTCTTCAAATAAAACAGTGCTACCTCTTGGTGGAGATAGCACCCCGGTTGTACATGCACAAGAACTAGCCCTACCACACATAACCCAAACTCTCGCAGATTGTACCCCTACTATGATGGACAGAGAACCCGCTTCACCCAATCTAACCCCAACCCCAGCCGATAGTAACCCAGTTCCTGTTGACACAGCACCATCTCCACCATAGAGCTCCCAAACAAGAGCAGTTAGTAAGGCAGGTCCAGTGCCCATAGGGCCAGTACTATCACGGCGAACCCCAACTCCACCAGTTAGTACGCCTATTCCTGTGGAGGAAGCACAACCAGCTAGTCGTAGTTTAGCATCTATCGCATTTGATGTTGTTAAATCGTATGTGCGTATCTTCCCATCTTGGAAATATTATACTGAAGATGAAGGAAAATGCCAGTTGCAGGTGTTTGTCCAGGAGTTATGTGTAAGTAATGTTATTCATGGCAATTACTTTGCTTCGTCCCATACATCCTACCTCCATGATGGTTATAATACAACAAATTTTCCCATTTTTATCTATAGAGAAGGGCCGATTTGGAAACTCAGGATGAGGTAACCTGTGCTAATACCTCTGCTATCTTCAAGAATGCTTGGTGGCAGTATCGGAATTACCTGAAGAAAACGTACTTCACCGGCAAAGAAACTCATCAAATTCCCTTACGTTCTCCTGAGACACATTCACTGGACGATGACTGGGAACGCCTTGTTCTGTACTGGTCCCGAACCAAGAATGTGGTAAGGTCTATGAGCTCATTTTCTATTTTTAAGTATTATATTCTTGCGTCTTATTGTACTCTGTTCATGTAGAACAAGTGCCTAAACCTGAAGAACAACTGTTCTAATTTAAGATTCCATTGCTACCATAGGACATAGATATATGTTTGTTTGATGCTTTTATTATGTACTAGTACTTGGCAATAGAAGACTTGGTAGTTTAATCCTGTCCACCTTACTAATGAACTGGTTCACCGAAATGAGTTTCATATACTAGTACATGCTAAACTTGTTATGTGTCTGCTTGTTTCTTCTTTTAGAATGCTGACAGAATATTGGGGAAGAGTGCCTTATTAAGCAATGGTAAAGGAAGTAATGCAAATAAGGTTCAGGATAGTGACACATCCTGTCTTGGTTTAGTGTTGGAGTTACTGGCCACTACCGCTTGCACAAGCTATTCAAACTCACTATGTGAATCAGTTCGGTTTCTTGAGTCTCAACTACAAGCTGAAAGACATTGATCAGCTGTGCTGCGACAAGAAGCAGAAGGACTGCGGAAGTCCCTGGAGCATTCAGATGCATACTTTCTAGTGCAACAGCAAGCGTTGGAGGATTTTAGCGCCAAATAGGACAAAGCTAATCAGCTTGCTAAGCCTATTGCCAGCATGGTGGATACCCAGGATAATGTTTCTTGAGCTCTTCTGAAGTTGTTTCAGTTATGCTCTTGTTTTGCTGCCGCGTTTATTTGCACTGGTGGCCAATTTTGACGGCCAGTGTATATGATATGCTGCTTTGTTCCCTATATTTGCACTGGTGGCGAACTTTGATGCCAAGTGGATGTAATATCTGTAATAGCCGTGATAGCCTAGCGTTAGTTGCTTGCTTATTTATTTCCTTGTTGTCTTATTTATTTGTTTGCTTGTAGTCATTGCAGTTCTTTTTCCGCGGTTAACTAGTGGCTGCAATAACCTATTTTTTAAAACTAGGCCACAATAACCATGGGCTAATATTTACTGTAGTGACACTGGGCCTCCTACGGGCCGTAGAAACAGTGGGCCTTCTATGGGCCATAGAAACAGTAGGCCTTCTACGGGCCGTAGAAACAATGGGCCTTCTACGGGCCGTATCATCAATGGGCCTTATACGGGCCGTATGATCGATTGGCCAAACATGGGCCAATAATAGGCCGCATTATGGCCGTAAACGGGCTAGAGTTGGAATCGTCCGTTCGTGGGCCGACCGTAACGGGCCATCGTTAATAGGCCGTATTTGATGACGCTATGAAAGCGGGCCGACTGTAACCACGGGCTGAATTTGGCCCACAAGCAGAAAATGACAGTAACGGGCCGTAAGTAAACGAATGCTGGAAATGAGCCCAAGAATAAATGGGCTCTGAGAAGGTCGAAAGATAACATGGGCTAGAAACGGCCCAACGAAATAATGGGCCGTTAATGGGTATAAAGTGATACACTGTTCATTACGGGCCAGTTTCACCACGGGCCGTTAATGGATGTAAAGTGATACACTGTTCATTACGGGCCAGTTTCACCACGGGCCGTTAATAGGCCAAGAGTTACATAGGGCCTCATATGGCCGAAAGACGTCATGGGCCATACATGGGCCAGAAGTGAAAACAGGCTGGAATCGTATTGGATGGCCCAGATGACGCTACTGGGCCTAATTCGGATAGGGCATAATGGGCCTTGGGTTAGCGGATTGTAAATGGGCTATATGCGAACAGGTCGTTAACAGGCTTTCCATGGGCCGGCCCGCCACCTTTTGACCAAGTCAAACAGGCCGGCCTTTTCATAGGAATGGGCCTCTGTTGGGCCGTGCCACGTGTCGACGTATCATAGGCGCCTTCTGTCCAATGAGTGGTTGACATTTGTCCAAACGATGAGCCGACACGTGTTTCCTCCAGCCAATGATGATTTTACACGTGGAAAATCCCCATTGGTCGGGGCTGTTAATGGGTTATCGGATCCAAAACTCGACCCAATAGCTTAACGGCATTCCATTACGGTGGATGCCACGTGTCGGTCACCCTTGACGAAAGCACCTCTGTGATGCGCGATTTATCGTCATGGAAGTGGACACTTCCGTGATGATAATTTTGGTAATGTCATGGAACACTTGTACGACAGCACAAGTATGACTATCTTGATTCTATCATAAATTTGTCATGGATGTACATGCATGACAAAAAAAAGCAACCTACTGTGACAAACACGTATCATCACGGAAGTGTATTTTTTTTTGTAGTGCTAGCTTGACGATATTCCCATGTGTCCTCGGGAGCGCTTTACATCATATAAGAGTTTGTCCATGCATGTCCTTTGCTACAAAAGGATTGGGCCACCTTGCTGCACTTTATTTACTTTTGTTATTTGTTGCTCGTTACAAATTATCCTATCACAAAACTATTTGTTACCACTTATTTCAGTACTTGCAGAGAATACCTTGCTGGAAACCGCTTATCATTTCCTTCTGCTCCTCGTTGGGTTCGACACTCTTACTTATCGAAAGGACTGCGATAGATCCCCTATACTTGTGGGTCATCAAGACTCTTCTCTGGCGCCGTTGCCGGGGAGTGAAGCGCCTTTGGTAGGTGGAATTTGGTAAGGAAAAATTTATATAGTGTGCTGAAATTTACTGTCACTTGTTACTATGGAAAGTAATCCTCTGAGGGGCTTGTTCGGGGTATCTTCACCCCGACCAGTAGAGCAAAGAGTTGCTCCTCAACCTACTGAACCTACTAAAAATGAAAATGAAAATACTTGCTTTGACGTTCCTGCGGGTATGATAGAAAAACTGCTAGCTAATCCTTTTTTAGGAGATGGAACAAAACATCCTGATGAACATCTGATATATGTGGAAGAAGTTTGTGGATTATTTAAGCTTGCAGGTGTACCCGGAGATGTTGTTAAGAAGAAGGTCTTCCCTTTATCTTTGAGGGGAGATGCATCGGCATGGTATAGGCTATGTGATGATATGAGGTCTTAGAATTACAAACGATTGAAATTGGAATTTCATCAGAAGTTGTATCCTATGCATCTTGTTCATCGTGATCGCAATTACATATATAATTTTTGTCCTCGTGAAGGAGAAAGAATCGCTCAAGCTGGGGGAGGCTTAAATCAATGTTATATTCATGCCCCAATCATGAGCTCTCAAGAGAAATGATTATTCAAAAAAATTATGCTCGGCTTTCTGGTAACAATCGCACCATGCTTGATACTTCTTGTGCTGGCTCTTTTATGATGAAGACTATTGAATTCAAATGGAATTTATTGGAAAGAATTAAACGCAACTCTGAAGATTGGGACCTCGACAGTGGTAAGGAGTCAGGTATGACACCTAGTTTTGATTGTGTTAAATCTTTTATGGATACCGATATTTTCGTAAATTTAGCACTAAATATGGACTTGACTCTGAGATAGTAGCTTCTTTCTGTGAATCTTTTGCTGCCTATGTTGATCTCCCCAAGGAGAAGTGGTTTAAATATCATCCTCCCATAGAAGTAAAAGTAGTTGCACCTATTAAAGTTGAAGAAAAGACTATCACTTATAATGATCCTATTGTTCCTACTTCTTCGGTTGAGAAACCACCTTTCCCTGTTAGGATAAAGGATCATGCTAAAGCTTCAACTGTAGTTTGTAAAAGCAATATTAAAACATGTACACCTCCTGGGCAATTAAAAGTTGAACCTAATATTGCTATTGTTAAAGATCTCTTGTCTGATAATATAGATAGGCATGTTATTTATTTCTGTAATGAAACTCCTAGAATTGCTAAACCCCATGATAAAGATAAACATAGAAACCTAGACCTGTGGTAGGCATGCATGTTATTTCTGTTAAAATAGGAGATCATTGTTATCATGGCTTATGTGATATGGGTGCTAGTGCTAGTGCAATACCTTATTCCTTATACAAAGAAATTATGCATGAGATTGCACCTGCTGAAATAGAAGATATTGATGTCACAATTAAACTTGCCAATAGAGATACTATTTCAGCAATGGGAATTGTTAGACATGTTGAAGTCTTGTGTGGGAAAACTAAATATCCTGCTAATTTTCTTGTTCTTGGTTCCCCACAAGATAGCTTTTGCCCCATTATATTTGGTAGACCCTTCTTAAACATTGTTAATGCTACTATAGATTGCAAAAGGGATATTGTTACTGTCGGTTTAGATGATATGACTCATGAATTTAATTTTTCTAAATTTAGTAGACAACACCGTGAAGAAGAATTACCTAGTAAGGAAGAAATTATTGGTCTTGCTTCTATTGCCGTACCTCCTAGTGATCCTTTAGAACAATATTTGCTAGACCATGAAAATGATATGTTTATGAATGAAAGAAGGGAATTAGATGAAGTATTCTTTAAACAGGAACCTATTCTGAAAAATAATTTACCTGTTGAAATCCTAGGGGATCCTCCTCCACCCAAGGGTGATCCCGTGTTTGAGCTTAAACCGTTACCTGATACTCTTAAATATGCTTATCTTGATGAGAAAAAGATATATCCTATTATTATTAGTGCTAACCTTTCAAAGCATGAAGAAGAGAGATTATTGAAAACTCTGAAGAAGCACCGTGCTGCTATTGGGTATACTCTTGATGATATTAAGGTCATTAGTCCCACTCTATGTCAACATAAAATTAATTTGGAAGAAGAAGCCAAACCAGTTCGTGATCATCAACGCCGGCTGAATCCTAAAATGAAAGAAGTGGTAAGAAAGGAGATACTAAAGCTCCTTGAGGCAGGTATAATTTATCCCGTTGCTGATAGTCAGTGGGTAAGCCCTGTCCATTATGTCCCTAAGAAGGGAGGTATTACTGTTGTTCCTAATGATAAAGATGAATTGATTCCTCAAAGAATTATTACAGGTTATAGGATGGTAATTGATTTCCGCAAATTAAATAAGGTTAATAAAAAGATCATTACCCCTTACCTTTTATCGATCAAATGCTAGAAAGATTGTCCAAACATACACATTTTTGCTTTCTAGATGGTTATTCTGGTTTCTCTCAAATACCTGTGTCAGCCAAAGATCAATCAAAGACTACTTTTACATGCCCTTTTGGTACTTTTTCTTATAGACGTATGCCTTTTGGTTTATGTAATGCACCTGCTACCTTTCAAATATGCATGATGGCTATATTCTCTGACTTTTGTGAAAAGATTTGCGAGGTTTTCATGGACGATTTTTCCGTCTATGGATCTTGTTTTGATGATTGTTTGGAGATAGAACTGCACATAAGGTATTGCAATATGGTTTTTATTGGCCTACTCTCTTCAAGGATGCCCGTAAGTTTGTATTATCTTGTGATGAATGTCAAAGAATTGGTAGTATTAGTAGATGTCAAGAAATGCCTATGAATTATTCACTTGTTATTGAACCATTTGATGTTTGGGGCTTTGACTATATGGGACATTTTCCTTCCTCTAATGGATATACACATATTTTAGTTGCTGTTGATTACGTTACTAAGTGGGTAGAAGCTATTCCAACTAGTAGTGCTGATCATAACACTTCTATTAAAATGCTTAAAGAAGTTATTTTTCCAAGATTTGGAGTCCCTAGATATTTAATGACAGATGGTGGTTCACATTTTATTCATGGTGCTTTCCGTAAAATGCTTGCTAAATATGATGTTAATCACAGAATTGCATCTCCTTATCACCCTCAGTCTAGTGGTCAAGTAAAATTGAGTAATAGAGAACTCAAATTAATTTTGCAAAAGACTGTTAATAGGTCTAGAAAGAATTGGTCCAAGAAATTAGATGATGCTTTATGGGCCTATAGAACTGCATAGAAAAATCCTATGGGTATGTCTCCGTATAAAATGGTTTATGGAAAAGCATGTCACTTACCTCTCGAACTGGAACACAAGGCTTATTGGGCTATTAAAGAACTTAATTATGATTTTAAACTTGCCGGTGAGAAGAGGTTATTTGATATTAGCTCACTTGATGAATGGAGAACCCAAGCCTACGAAAATGCCAAGTTGTTTAAAGAAAAAGTTAAAAGATGGCATGAAAAAAGATACAAAAGCGTGAGTTTAACGTAGGTGATTATGTATTGCTATACAACTCTCATTTAAGATTTTTTGCAGGAAAACTTCTCTCTAAATGGGAATGTCCTTACGTTATCGAGGAGGTCTACCGTTCCGGTGCCATAAAAATCAACAACTTCGAAGGCACAAATCCGAAGGTGGTGAACGGTCAAAGAATCAAACATTATATCTCAGGTAATCCCATAAATGTTGAAACCAATGTTATTGAAACCGTAACCCTGGAGGAATACATAAGGGACACTTTCCGGAACGTTTCAGACTCCAAAAAGGAATAGGTATGTGGTACGGTAAGTAAACCGACTCCAAAACAGTTTTTAAGGCAATATTTCTCCGTTTTGGAATATTTAGAAAAATAGAAAAATAAGTAGCAGTCCGGGAAGGACACGATGGCTCCACGAGGGTGGAGGGCGCGCCCTACCCTCCTGGGCGCGCCGCCTACCTCGTGGGCACCTCATGTGCTCTCCGGACTCCGTTTTTGTACACGTTACGTATTTTGGTCGAAAAATTCATTATATAATCTCCCGGGGGTTTTGACTCCCGTATCACGCAAAAATCTCCTTTCTTTGTTTCGAGCTGTCCTGCTGCAGATTTGACCAACATGTCGTCCCAGGATTCGGAAGGAGAGAGCTATGTGCCTGATTACCTTGCAGACCCTAAAGTCTATGGGGATGTGGAGCATTGTGGTTGGACTACGGAAGAAGAAGAGGACTATGAACCTAAGGGAAAGGAGGAGACGAGCTCAGATGAAGATGAAGTCCCACTACCTCAACCTGGGGACATGCATGTGGAGTTCAAAAAGTCAAGCCTCCCTGATAGAGTGAAGAAACCTAAGATCGAGTTTATCCCTTTTCGCCTCGTGCAGGAAAACAAACAGGAACTATGCAAAAAGATATTGAGCTTGGAGCAGGAGATAGAGGACCTAAGGGACCAAAATTATGTCCTCAAGCGTAAATTAAGGAAGAAACCTATGCCATCAACAAAATCACCACCGTCTCCACCAAGAAAGAAGAATTGAGTATCTGGTATGGGCACTCCACTTGGCAACTGCCAAGCTTGGGGGAGTGCCCCGATATCGTATCACCATCACTTTATCTTTACCTTTTTTCTTAGTTCGATCCTTTTGGTAATATCTTGATCTAGTAGAATAAAAGTTCTTAGTATGATCTAGTCGTGAGTTTTGCTTTATTATCCTTCTATGTAATCGAGTCCGTCAGCTATATAATAAAGATTAGTGTTGAGTCAAGGGCTTGATTATTTTGCCATGATCCTAAGTGAATAAAAGAAAAGAGAAAGCAATAAAAAGAAACAAAGAGATCATGTGAATCTTATGGAGAGTAATGAGCTCACATAGAAAGAGTATGATGAATAAAAGTTGTTGAGGGTTGACAAACACAGTTTTGGTCATCGTTGCAATTAATAGGGAGTAATAAAGAAAGGGAGGTCTTCACATATAAATATACTATCTTGGACATCTTTTAAGATTGTGAGCACTCATTAAAATATGACATGCTAAAGAGTTGACATTGGACAAGGAAGACAACGTAATGGGTTATGTTTTCTTACATCTAAGATAAATTATATTGTCTTGGATCTTCCAACATGATGAGCTTGCCTTTCCCTCTCATGCTAGCCAAATTCATTGCACCAAGTAGAGATACTACTTGTGCTTCCAAATACCCTTAAACCAGTTTTGCCATGAGAGTCCACAATACCTACCTATGGATTGAATACGATCCTTCAAGTAAGTTGTCATCGGTGCAAAGCAATAAAAATTTGCTCTTTAAATATGTATGATTGATTGGTGTGGAGGAAATAAGCTTTATACGATCGTGTGATATGGAAGTAATAAAAGCGACAGACAGCATAATAAAGGTCCATATCACAAGTGGCAATATAAAGTGACGTTCTTTCGCATTAAGATTTTTTGCATCCAACCATAAAAGCGCATGACAACCTCTGCTTCCCTCTGCGAAGGGCCTATCTTTTACTTTTATCTCCTACAGTGCATAAGAGTCATGGTGATCTTCACCCTTCCTTTTTGCATTTTATCCTTTGGCAAGCACAATATGTTGGAAAGATCCTGGTATATATGGCTAATTGGATCTGAGTTTTCATCAACTATTCCTGTTGACATTACCCTTGAGGTAAAATGTTGGGAGGCAAAACTATAAGCCCCTATCTTTCTCTGTGTCCGATTAAAACTCCATACCCATAAGTATTGCGTGAGTGTCAACAATTGTGAAACATTAGATGATAGTTGAGTATGTGGACTTGCTGAAAACCTCTTATACATTGACTCTTTCCGATGTTATGATAAATTGCAATTGCTTCAATGACTGAGATTGTAGTTTGCTAGTTTTCAATGAAGTTTACGATTCATACTTGATATTGTGATTGAATTATTACTCTAGCATAAGAGATTATATGACAAGAGTTATATAATTTGTTGTTATAAGAATGATCATGATGCCCTCATGTCCGTATTTTATTTTTATCGACACCTCTATCTCTAAACATGTGGACATATTTTTCGATTTCGGCTTTTCGCTTGAGGACAAGCGAGGTCTAAGCTTGGGGGAGTTGATACGTCCATTTTGTATCATGCTTTTATATCAATATTTATTGCATTATGGGCTGTTATTACACATTATGTCACAATACTTATGCCTATTTTCTCTTATTTTACAAGGTTTACATAAAGAGGGAGAATGCCGACAGCTGGGATTCTTGGATGGAAAAGGAGCAAATATTAGAGACCTATTCTGCACAGCTCCAAAAGTCCTGAAACTTCACAGAAGATGTTTTCCAAATATATAAAAAATACTGAGAGCAAGAACTTCAACAGGGGGGCCACACCCTGCCCACGAGGGTGGGGGGCACGCCCTACCCCTGGGCACGCCCCCCTACCTCGTGGGCCCCCTGGTGGCCCTCCGGTGGCCATCTTCTGCTATATGGAGTCTTTCGATGGGAAAAAATCATAAGCCATCTTCTCGGACGAAACTCCGCCGCCACGAGGCGGAACCTTGGCGGAACCAATCTAGGGTTCTGGCGCAGCTGTTCTGCCGGGGAAACTTCCCTCCCGGAGGGGGGAACCATCGTCATCGTCATCACCAACGCTCCTCTCATCGGGAGAGGGCAATCTCCATCAACATCTTCATCAGCACAATCTCATCTCAAAACCCTAGTTCATCTCTTGTATCCAATTCTTGTCTCCAAGTCCGGGATTGGTGCTAGTAGGTTGCTAGTAGTGTTAATTACTCCTTGTAGTTGATGCTAGTTGGTTTAATTGGTGGAAGATCATATGTTAAGATCATATGTGCATATTAATACCCCTCTGATTATGAACATGTTTATGCTTTGTGAGTAGTTACTTTTGTTCCTGAGGACATGGGATAAGTCTTGCTATTAGTAGTCATGTGAATTTGGTATTCGTTCGATATTTTGATGAGATGTATGTTGTCTCTCCACTAGTGGTGTTATGTGAACGTCGACTACATGACACTTCACCATTATTTGGGCCTAGAGGAAGGCATTGGGAAGTAATAAGTAGATGATGGGTTGCTAGAGTGACAGAAGCTTAAACCCTAGTTTATGCGTTGCTTCGTAAGGGGCTGATTTGGATCCATATGTTTCATGCTATGGTTAGGTTTACCTTAATACTTTTGTTGTAGTTGCGGATGCTTGCAATAGAGGTTAATCATAAGTGGGATGCTTGTCCAAGTAAGGGCAGCACCCAAGCACCGGTCCACCCACATACCAAATTATCAAAGTACCGAACGCGAATCATCTGAACGTGATGAAAACTAGCTTGATGATATTCCCATGTGTCCTCGGGAGCGCTTTACATCATATAAGAGTTTGTCCAGGCTTGTCCTTTGCTACAAAAGGATTGGGCCACCTTGCTGCACTTTATTTACTTTTGTTATTTGTTGCTCGTTACAAATTATCCTATCACAAAACTATCTGTTACCACTTATTTCAGTACTTGCAGAGAATACCTTGCTGGAAACCGCTTATCATTTCCTTCTGCTCCTCGTTGGGTTCGGCGCTCTTACTTATCGAAAGGACTACGATAGATCCCCTATACTTGTGGGTCATCACATGGGCCCCCTCACTTATCTCTTTATCCCATGTCATCACCTACCTCCAGAAAAAATTCACAATTGCTCTCTCTCCCATGTTCTTGCTCTCAAACCTGCAGATTTCGATCTCTTTGCTCGAAGCTCCATTTCTGAAACTGTTTTGGAGGATTGCTACTTGGTATGTGACTCCTCCATTGGTCCAATTAGTTTTTACTTTAGTGGTTTATATTTTGAATAATTAGCTACTCTTGGTGCTATTGTAGATGAGCTTGCATGTTGAATTCTTAGAACTCTAAGTAGTTTGAATGCTTGAAATGGCCTCGATGCATCCCTATGAGTAGTTGCTATCAATCTTGTGAAGTTTTGTTGGCAAAAAATTTCTGGACTGAAAATTTCAGAATTTGATTTATAGTAATAAGATGAGTTTCTTTAGGAAGTTTGCTTCCAAGAACAACTCTAAGGGAGTCATTGGGGAATTATCGGACAGAGACCTCCATACTTGGAGAATGGCGGAAGTGCACCTGTGCGAATGGCCACACAACCCCTTCATGGATGGAGCTAGAATCCGTCAAGAGTTCGCATAATTTGCTGCTAATGCTGGCCTCACCGACTTCATCGCAGATAAGTGTGAACAATGCCATCTCCTTACAAATTACTTTGTGCAAAGCTTCCATTTTCTGATAGGAATAACCCTCCTGAGGTGCAGTTTAATTTATATGTTGAAACCCGTCAGATACCACTTACTGAATTTTGTGATATATGCTTGATCCCTTCTGACGGGGAAATAAGAGAGCCTAGGCCTGCAGAGTTCGAGGACTTTTATCGCACTCTGTCAGTGGGAGATGAGAGAGGGGTGTCGAGTGTCACTGCCACTAGCTTGCAGTTTCCTTCTGTGCACTATTTTGCTCTATTTATTGTGAAGTGTTTACTTGCTAGAGAGAAGGTTGGTGCACTAGTGCTCCCAATTTCGCCGTCCTATGCCGTGCACTATACGGCAATAACACTTATAGCCTGGGAGCTATTGTTGCATGTCGCCTACACCTTAACAGGACCAAGGGTAAAATTCATGGCGGTATTTATGCCACTTGTTTAGCGAGTCGCTTTAACATTTAGATACGTGAACATGATTATCGCTTGCCCAAGGTTTACTAAGATCGCCAGGCTATGGTAGCTCATCAATTTATTGATTGCGAGAACACTACTATCCCTATTCCTTACAATATGGTTTTCAATGAGGATGCCCGTGATATTATTCCATTGCCTGCACCTGCTTTGTTTGATTCTATTGCCAGGGGATACAGGATCATGCTAGATGACATCATTGCCTACCAGAATGCCCAGGCAGTAGCTGAGGAGGAGCCTCAGGAGTGGGATGCTCAGGTGCCTACTCCACAGCACTTCAACATGGGACCGCATGGCTACTACGAGTGGTGATTACCAAGCTAGGCCAAAAGCCTAAGCTTGGGGGGAGTATGTATTTACACCGACATTACATTCATGTTCACACATTTCATTCCATTTGTCGGTGTCCACACTTTTTCACTGTACTATCCATTTTAGATTTGTTTTTCTCGCTTTCTTCTTGTGTGTTTGAAAAACTTTGAGAAAACCCAAAAATATTTCCTGTTTCTTTTCGGTTTTTCTTTCTATTTTAATTAGTTGTAGTACTTAAAAGAAAACCCAAAAAGATTTCTTGATTCTTTTGCTTGTTGGGAGTTTTCCTGTGTAAATAGTTTTTCTCGTTTTTGCTTTTCTTCCTTTCGATTTGCCTTCTTCAAGAAAAACTAAAAACTCCAAAAATATTTCAGTGTGTTTCTCTGAAATTCTTTTCGTTTTATTGAGTCATACCAAGGAGAAGACCATGATGAAAATGTTGAGTGGCTCTCATATGCATTGTTTTGATCTAACAAAGAGCCCAAATTATCTTGTCTTCTCCCGTTGAATAAAATGTTTGCACATTCCAGCTTAGTCCATGACTTTCTTGCACTATTACTATCTTCAAATCATTCGGTCGTGAAAGTGAAAGGCAATAATGACGATATTTGGTGAACTGGTTGTGGCAGAGAGAAACGGTTATGAACTCAACATGTTCTATTTTTGTAAATATGTTTAATCTAGTATCCATGATTCAGCATATTATGATCAAACATGTTTGCGATGACAATGAGAGATTATAGTTTCTCATGCCATTCTTAAGTAGCTAGGAGTGGATAATGATTTATCTTGGATGTCAACATTACATTAAAATGATTGCGATGTGGTATGATGATATGGTATCCTCCTCTGAATGTTTCGATTGTCTTGACTTGGCACATGTTCAGGCATGTAGTTGAATCAAAACTAGCATGGCCTCTATGATATTTATGTTCATGGTGTTCGTATCCTACTCATGCTAGTATCCAATGTTTGTTATGCATAATGCATGTTCATGACCGTTTTCGCTCTCTAGCTGGCCGCTTCCCAACCTATTTGCTAGCCTTCGCTTGTACTAAGTGGAAATACTGCTTGTGCATCAAAATCCTAAAACCCGAGTTATTCCAGATGAGTCCACCATACCTACCTATATGCGGTATTACCCTGCCGTTCTAAGTAAATTTATATGTGCCACCTCTAAAAACTTCAAATAAATATCCATTTTTTGTGCCTGGATTGTTCATAGAGCGACAGGAGGTAGTTTGTATCTTCCATGCTAAGCGGGTTATTCTCATGATGAGTGTTTATTCACTTGTCCTTGCACGACAGGGGCGGTAATAGGGATTCCTAGTCTCGAATTCAAATTGCAAATAAGTAAACAAAACTCCCCCAGGACTAATGTTGGTATGGACGGTACCCGAGGATTCGGCTAGCCGTGGAGTGTGATTGTTGGTGGAGGGGGAGTAAACCTTTACTTTTATCGCTTGGGAACCGCCACTAATGTGTTTAGCATGGAAGATATAAATAACTAATGGTCGTTAAGTAAACATGAAGGGTGCATTTCTCAAAATTTCATTTACCTCTATTTTAAAAAATGAGCTCTAGCACCGCTGCAAATCCCTGCTTCCCTCTGCGAAGGGACTGTCTATTTAATTTTATGTTGAGTCGTCACCTTCTCAAATAAGCGCCAGATTCTGAGTGCACTATTTTCATCCTCATGCATTGTGCATAGTTAAGGTTGGATGCATGATGACTGGATCTTTTCTACCATGAATTACAATGTTTAGTCGCTGCTTGAACTTTGGAGGTGCTCTGCATTTATGTTTTGCGGACTCAGAAAGGGCTAGCGAGATACCACTGTTGTCATATTATATCATGATTGTTTTGACAAGGTGTTGTCACTTGAGATATTTCATTATTGCCCACTAGTTTATTATGTCATTGATATGAGTTAATATAATTTTTAATAGTTATTGTTGACATGGTTAGTTATAATCTTTGCTGAAAACATGGGTGCTACTTAAGCTTATTTATGTAAACAAGAGCAAAAGAGTTCATCAAAGTTTTTGTTTTCCACTTTCAGTTTATCAACTGAATTGCTTGAGGACAAGCAAAGGTTTAAGCTTGGGGAGTTGATACGTCTCCGTCGTATCTACTTTTCCTAACGCTTTTCCTCTTGTTTTGGACTCTAATTTGCATGATTTGAATGAAACTAACCCGGACTGACGTTGTTTTCAGCAGAACTGTCATGGTGTTATTTTTGTGCAGAAATATAACTCCTTGGATTGGAATGAAACTTTGTGGAGATTTTTTATACAATAAATGGAAAATACTGGAGCCAAGAACCACCGGAGGGGGCCCTGGGTGAGCACAACCCACCAGGGCGCCCCACCCCCTCAAGCACTCCCAAGTGGGTTGTGCCCACCTGGTGGCCCCGCAGACCCTGAGTCCAAGTCCATAAATACCTATTTTCCAGAAAAAATGAGGGAGGAAGATGAAGGAAATATGCCCTAGAGGCAATAATAAAGTTATTATTTATTTCCTTATATCATGATAAATTTTTATTATTCATGCTAGAATTGTATTAACCGGAAACATAATACATGTGTGAATACATAGACAAACAGTATGTCACTAGTATGCCTCTACTTGACTAGCTCGTTGATCAAAGATGGTTATGTTTCCTAACCATAGACATGAGTTGTTATTTGATTAACGGGATCACATCATTAGGAGAATGATGTCATTGACTTGACCCATTCCGTTAGCTTAGCACTTGATCATTTAGTATGTTGCTATTGCTTTCTTCATGACTTATACATGTTCCTATGACTATGACATTATGCAACTCCCATTTACCGGAGGAACACTTTATGTGCTACCAAACGTCACAACGTAACTGGGTGATTATAAAGGAGCTCTACAGGTGTCTCCAAAGGTACATGTTGGGTTGGCGTATTTCGAGATTAGGATTTGTCACTCCGATTGTCGGAGAGGTATCTCTGGGCCCTCTCGGTAATGCACATCACATAATCCTTGCAAGCATTGCAACTAATGAGTTAGTTGTGAGATGATGTATTACGGAACGAGTAAAGAGACTTGCCGGTAACGAGATTGAACTAGGTATTAAGATACCGACGATCGAATCTCGGGCAAGTAACATACCGATGACAAAGGGAACACCGTATGTTGTTATGCGGTTTGACCGATAAAGATCTTTGTAGAATATGTAGGAACCAATATGAGCATCCAGGTTCCGCTATTGGTTATTGACCGGAGACGTGTCTCGGTCATGTCTACATTGTTCTCGAACCCGTAGGGTCCGCACGCTTAAGGTTTCGATGATAGTTATATTATGAGTTTATAAGTTTTGATGTACCGAAGGAGTTCGGAGTCCCGGATGAGATCGGGGACAAGATGAGGAGTCTCGAAATGGTCGAGACGTAAAGATCGATATATTGGACGACTATATTCGGACATCGGAAAGGTTCCGAGTGGTTCGGGTATTTTTCGGAGTACTGGAGAGTTACGGGAATACGGGGGAAGAAATATATGGGCCTTATTGGGCTTTAGGGGAGAGGGAGAGGCAGGCCACGCCCCCCCCCCCCAATTGACTAGTCCGAATTGGACTAGGGGAGGAGCGGCGCCCCCTCCTTCCTTCTCTTCCCTCTTCCCCTTCCTTGTCTCCTACTCCTACTACATGGAAGGACTCCTAGTTGGACTAGGAAAGGGGGAATCCTACTCCCGGTGGGAGTAGGACTCCCCTAGGGCGCGCCATAGAGAGGGCCGGCCCTCCCCTCCTCCACTCCTTTATATACGGGGGCAGGGGGCACCCCTAGACACACAAGTTGATCTCTAAGATCGTTCTCTTAACCGTGTGCGGTGCCCCCTTCCACCATAGTCCTCGATAATATTGTAGTGGTGCTTAGGCGAAGCCCTGCGACAGTTGAACATCAAGATCGTCACCACGCCGTCGTGCTGACGGAACTCTTCCCCGACACTTTGCTGGATCGGAGTCCGGGGATCGTCATCGAGCTGAACGTGTGCTAAAACTCGGAGGTGCCGTAGTTTCGGTGCTTGATCGGTCGGGCCGTGAAGACGTACGACTACATCAACCGCATTGTCATAACGCTTCCGCTGTCGGTCTACAAGGGTACGTAGATCACACTCTCCCCTCTCGTTGCTATGCATCACCATGATCTTGCGTGTGCGTAGGAAATTTTTGAAATTACTACATTCCCCAACAGTGGCATCCGAGCCTAGGTTTTATGCGTTGATGTTGTGCATGAGTAGAACACAAGTGAGTTGTGGGCGATATAAGTCATACTGCTTACCAGCATGTCATACTTTGGTTCAGCGGTATTGTTGGATGAAGCGTCCTGGACCGACATTACGCGTACGCTTACGCGAGACTCGTTCTACCAACGTGCTTTGCACACAGGTGGCTAGCGGGTGTCAGTTTCTCCAACTTTAGTTGAACTGAGTGTGGCTACGCCCGGTCCTTGCGAAGGTTAAAACAGCACCAACTTGACAAACTATCGTTGTGGTTTGATGCGTAGGTAAGAACGGTTCTTGCTAAGCCCGTAGCAGCCATGTGAAACTTGCAACAACAAAGTAGAGGACGTCTAACTTGTTTTTGCAGGGCATGCTGTGATGTGATATGGTCAAGACGTGATGAGATATAAGTTGTTGTATGAGATGATCATGTTTTGTTGAAGTTATCGGCAATTGGCAAAATCCTTATGGTTGTCTCTCTATTGCATAAGATGCAAGTGCCCAATAATTGCTTTACTTTATCGCTATGCGATAGCAATAGTTGCAAGAGCAATTGTTGGCGAGACGACCATGTGACGACACATTGATATAGATCAAGATGATGGAGATCATGGTGTCATGCCGGTGACGATAGAGATCATGACAGTACTTTGGAGATGGAGATCAAAGGCGCAAGATGATGATGGCCATATCATGTCACATATTTTGATTGCATATGATGTTTATCTTTTATACATCTTATTTTTCTTAGTTTGACGGTAGCATTTTAAGATGATCTCTCACTAATTATCAAGAGGTGTTCTCCCTGAGTATGCACCGTTGCGAAAGTTCTTCGTGCTGAGACACCACGTGATGATCGGGTGTGATAGGCTCTACGTTCAAATACAACGGGTGCAAAACAGTTGCACACACGGAATATTCAGGTTATACTTGACGAGCCAAGCATATACAGATATGGCCTCGGAACACGGAGACCGAAAAGGTCGAGCGTGAATCATATAGTAGATATGATCAACATAGTGATGTTCACCAATGAAGCTACTCCATCTCACGTGATGATCGGACATGGTTTAGTTGATTTGGATCACGTGATCACTTAGAGGCTTAGAGGGATGTCTATCTAAGTGGGAGTTCTTAAGTAATATGATTAATTGAACTTAAATTTATCATGAACTTAGTCCCGGTAGTATTTTGCAAATCATGTTGTAGATCAATAGCTCGCGTTGTTGCTTCCCTATGTTTATTTTGATATGTTCCTAGAGAAAATTGTGTTGAAAGATGTTAGTAGCAATGATGCGGATTGGATCCGTGATCTGAGGTTTATCCTCATTGCTGCACAGAAGAATTATGCCCTTGATGCACTGCTAGGTGACAGACCTATTGCAGGAGCAGATGCAGACGTTATGAACGTTTGGCTAGCTCAATATGATGACTAGTTGATAGTTTAGTGCACCATGCTTAACGGCTTAGAATCGGGACTTCAAAGACATTTTGAACGTCATGGACCATATGAGATGTTCCAGGAGTTGAAGTTAATATTTCAAGAAAATACCCGAGTTGAGAGATATGAAGTTTCCAACAAGTTCTATAGCTAAAAGATGGAGGAGAATCGCTCAACTAGTGAGCATGTGCTCAGATTGTCTGGGTACTACAATCGCTTGAATCAAGTGGGAGTTAATCTTCCAGATAAGATAGTGATTGACAGAATTCTCTAGTCACCATCACCAAGTTAGTAGAACTTCGTGATGAACTATAATATGCAAGGGATAACGGAAATGATTCCCAAGCTCTTCGTGATGCTAAAATCGACGAAGGTAGAAATCAAGAAAAACATCAAGTGTTGATGGTAGACAAGACCACTAGTTTCAAGAAAAGGGCAAAAGGAAGAAGGGGAACTTCAAGAAGAACGGCAAGCAAGTTGCTGCTCAAGTGAAGAAGCCCATGTCTGGTCCTAAGCCTGAGACTAAGTGCTTCTACTGCAAGGGACTGGTCACTGGAAGCGGAACTACCCCAAGTTATTGGCGGATAAGAAGGATGGCAAAGTGAACATAAGTATATTTGATATACATGTTATTGATGTGTGCTTTACTAGTGTTTATAGCAACCCCTCAGTATTTGATACTGGTTCAGTTGCTAAGATTAGTAACTCGAAACGGGAGATGCAGAATAAACAGAGACTAGTTAAGGGTGAAGGGACGATGTGTGTTGGAAGTGGTTCCAAGATTGATATGATCATCATCGCACACTCCCTATACTTTCGGGTTAGTGTTGAACCTAAATAAGTGTTATTTGGTGTTTGCGTTGAGCATGAATATGATTTGATCATGTTTATTGTAATACGGTTATTCATTTAAGTAAGAGAATAAATTGTTGTTCTGTTTACATGAATAAAACCTTATATGGTTACACACCCAATGAAAATAGTTCGTTGGATCTCGATCGTAGTGATACACATAATCATAATATTGAAACCAAAAGATACAAAGTTAATAATGATAGTGCAACTTATTTGTGGCACTGCCGTTTAGGTCATATTGGTGTAAAGCGCATGAAGAAACTCCATGCTGATGGGTTTTTGGAATCACTTGATTATGAATCACTTGATGCTTGCGAACCATGCCTCATGGGCAAGATGACTAAAACGCCGTTCTCCGGAACAATGGAGCGACCAACTGACTTATTGGAAATAATACATACTGATGTATGCGATCTAATGAGTGTTGAGGCTCGTGGCGGGTATCGTTATTTTCTGACCTTCACAGATGATTTGAGTAGATATGAGTATATCTACTTGATGAAACATAAGTCTGAAACATTTCAAAAGTTCAAAGAATTTCAGAGTGAAGTGGAAAATCATCGTGACAAGAAAATAAAGTTTCTACGATCTAATCGCAGAGACGAATATTTGAGTTACGAGTTTGGTCTTCAATTAAAACAATGTGGAATAGTTTCATAAACTCATGCCACCTGGAACACCACAGCATAATGGTGTGCCCGAACGTCATAACCGTACTTTATTGGATATAGTGCAATCTATGATGTTTCTTACCGATTTACCACTATTGTTTTGGGGTTATGCATTAGAGACAGCCGCATTCACGTTAAATAGGGCACCATCTAAATCCGTTGAGACGACACTATATGAACTGTGGTTTAACAAGAAACCAAAGTTGTCGTTTCTTAAAGTTTGGGGTTGTGATGCTTATGTGAAAAAGTTTCATCCTGATAAGCTCAAACCCAAATCGAAGAAATATGTCTTCATAGGATACCCAAAGGAGACTGTTGGGTACACCTTCTATCACAGATCCGAAGGCAAGTTATTCATTGCTGAGAATGGATCCTTTCTGGAGAAGGGGTTTCTCTCGAAAGAAGTGAGTGGGAGGAAAGTAGAACTTGATGAGGTAACTGTACCTGCTCCCTTATTGGAAAGTAGTTCATCACAGAAATCTGTTCCTGTGACTACTAGACCGATTAGTGAGGAAGCTAATGATGATGATCATGTAACTTTAGATCAAGTTACTACCGAACCTCGTAGGTAAACCAGAGTGAGATCCGCACCAGAGTGGTACGGTAATCCAGTTATGGAGGTCATGTTACTTGACCATGACGAGCCTACGAACTATGAGGAAGCGATGATGAGCCCAGATTCCGCGAAATGGCTTGAGGCCATGAAATCTGAGATGAGATCCATGTATGAGAACAAAGTATGGACTTTGATTGACTTGCCCAATGATTGGCGAGCCATTGAGATTAAATGGATCTTCAAGAGGAAGACGGACGCTGATAGTAGTGTTACTATCTACAAAGCTAGAATTGCCGCAAAAAGGTTTTCGAAAAGTTTAAGGTGTTGACTACGATGAGAGTTTCTTACTCGTATCTATGCTTAAGTCTGTCCGAATCATGTTAGCAATTGACGCATTTTATGAAATCCGGCAAATGGATGTCAAAACTGCATTCCTGAATGGATCTCTGGAAGAAGAGTTGTATATGATGCAGCCGAAAGGTTTTGTCAATCCTAAAAGTGTTCACAAAATATGCAAGCTCCAGCGATCCATCTGTGGACTGGTGCAAGCATCTCGGAGTTGGAATATGCGCTTTGATGAGATGATCAAAGTATATAGTTTTATACAGACTTGTGGTGAAGCCTGTATTTACAAGAAAGTGAGTGGGAGCACTACAGCATTTCTGACAAGTATATGTGAATGACATATTATTGATCGGAAATAATGTAGAATTATTCTGCAAAGCATAAAGGAGTGTTTGAAAGAAGTTTTTCAAAGAAAGACCTCGGCGAAGCTGCTTACATATTAAGCATCAAGATCTATAGAGATAGATCAAGACGCTTGATAAGTTTTTTTTCAATGAGTACATACCTTGACAAGATTTTGAAGTAGTTTAAAATGGAACAGTCAAAGAAAGAGTTCTTTCCTGTGTTACAAGGTGTGAAATTGAGTAAGACTCAAAACCCGACCACGGCAGAAGATAGAAAGAGAATGAAAGTCATTCCCTATGCCTCAGCCATAGGTTCTATAAAGTATGCCATGCTATGTACCAGATCTATTGTATACCCTACACTGATTTTGGCAAGGGAGTACAATAGTGATCTAGGAGTAGATCACTGGACATCAGTCAAAATTATCCTTAGTGGAATAAGGATATGTTTCTCGATTATGGAGGTGACAAAAGGTTCGTCGTAAAAGGATTACGTCGATACAAGTTTTTGGCACTGATCCGGATGACTCTAAGTCTTCATCTGGATACATATTGAAAGTGGGAGAAATTAGCTAGAGTAGCTCTGTGCAGAGCATTGTAGACATAGAATTCGCAAAATACTTACGGATCTGTATGTGACAGACCCGTTGACTAAAATTATCTCACAAGCAAAACATGATCACACCTTAGTACTCTTTGGGTGTTAATCACATAAACGATGTGAACTAGATTACTGACTCTAGTAAACCCTTTGGGTATAGGTCACATGACGATGTGAACTATGGGTGTTAATCACATGGTGATGTGAACTATTAGTGTTGAATCACATGGCGATGCGAACTAGATTATTGACTCTAGTGCAAGTGGGAGACTGAAGGAAATATGCCCTATAGGCAATAATAAAGTTATTATTTATTTCCTTATATCATGATAAATGTTTATTACTCATGCTAGAATTGTATTAACCGGAAACATAATACATGTGTGAATACATAGACAAACAGTATGTCACTAGTATGCCTCTACTTGACTAGCTCGTTGATCAAAGATGGTTATGTTTCCTAACCATAGACATGAGTTGTTATTTGATTAATGGGATCACATCATTAGGAGAATGATGTCATTGACTTGACCCATTCCGTTAGCTTAGCACTCGATCGTTTAGTATGTTGCTATTGCTTTCTTCATGACTTATACATGTTCCTATGACTATGAGATTATGCAACTCCCGTTTACCGGAGGAACACTTTGTGTGCTACCAAATGTCACAACGTAACTGGGTGATTATAAAGGAGCTCTACAGGTGTCTCCAAAGGTACATGTTGGGTTGGCGTATTTCGAGATTAGGATTTTTCACTCCGATTGTCGGAGAGGTATCTCTGGGCCCTCTCGGTAATGCACATCATATAAGCCTTGCAAGCATTGCAACTAATGAGTTAGTTGTGAGATGGTGTATTACGAAACGAGTAAAGAGACTTGCCGGTAACGAGATTGAACTAGGTATTAAGATACCGACGATCGAATCTCGGGCAAGTAACATACCGATGACAAAGGGAACACCGTATGTTGTTATGCGGTCTGACCGATAAAGATCTTACAAGAATATGTGGGAGCCAATATGAGCATCCAGGTTCCGCTATTGGTTATTGACCGGAGACATGTCTCGGTCATGTCTACATTGTTCTCGAACCCGTAGGGTCCGCACGCTTAAGGTTTCGATGATAGTTATATTATGAGTTTATAAGTTTTGATGTACCGAAGGAGTTCGGAGTCCCGGATGAGATCAGGGACATGACGAGGAGTCTCGAAATGGTCGAGGCGTAAAGATCGATATATTGGACGACTCTATTCGGACATTAGAAAGGTTCCGAGTGGTTCGGGTATTTTTCGGAGTACCGGAGAGTTACGGGAATACGGGGGAAGAAGTATATGGGCCTTATTGGGCTTTAGGGGAGAGGGAGAGGCAGGCCGCGCGCCCTCCCATTGACTAGTCCGAATTGAACTAGGGGGAGGAGCAGCGCCCCCTCCTTCCTTCTCTTCCCTCTTCCCCTTCCTTGTCTCCTACTCCTACTACATGGAAGGACTCCTAGTTGGACTAGGAAAGGGGGAATCCTACTCCCGGTGGGAGTAGGACTCCCCTAGGGCGCGCCATAGAGAGGGCCGGCCCTCCCCTCCTCCACTCCTTTATATACGGGGGCAGGGGCACCCCTAGACACACAAGTTGATCTCTAAAATCGTTCTCTTAACCGTGTGTGGTGCCCCCTTCCACCATAGTCCTCGATAATATTGTAGTGGTGCTTAGGCGAAGCCCTACGACAGTTGAACATCAAGATCGTCACCACGCCGTCGTGCTGACGGAACTCTTCCCCGACACTTTGCTGGATCGGAGTCCGGGGATCGTCATCGAGCTGAACGTGTGCTAAAACTCGGAGGTGCCGTAGTTTCGGTGCTTGATCGGTCGGGCCGTGAAGACGTACGACTACATCAACCGCGTTATCATAACGCTTCCGCTGTCGGTCTACAAGGGTATGTAGATCACACTCTCCCCTCTCGTTGCTATGCATCACCATGATCTTGCATGTGCGTAGGAAATTTTTGAAATTACTACGTTCCCCAACAATAACCTCCCGGGGGTTTTGACTCCCGTATCACGCAAAATCCTCTTGTTTTTGTTTCGAGCTGTTTTCTGTCAGGGTTGTAAAGCCAGGCACTATGTCGTCTCCCTCCTCCTCCAACCATGAGGGCAACGATGCTTGGCTAATGAAGATAGAGCTGAAGAGAGAAGAACCTATGGAGATCAACAAGGATGAAGGGATCAAGAAGGCCATGGAGGACCAAGTTCCAGCAACAGAAGACACCCTTCAACTGGATCACAATCTTCTTACCCCAACAGAAATTGAAGCTTTCAAGATGATTGAGTTGGCTTGTATACAAAATAAGTATCTCACACGTGAAAATATTTTGTTGAAGGATCATATCATCGCACTCAAGGGCATTATCCGCAAGCTAGAAGACCTCCTACGCTCGATGTGCGACTATCCATCATCAACAACTCCACCTTCTTCTCCAACAAAGAAGAATTGAGTATCTGGTATGGGCACTCCACTTGGCAACCACCAAGCTTGGGGGAGTTCCCCGGTATCGGAGCACCATCACTTTTATCCTTACCATTTTTCTTAGTTTGATCCTTTTTGGTAATATTTTGATCTAGTAGAATAAAAGTTCTTAGTATGATCTAGTTGTGAGTTTTGCTTTATGATCCTTCTATGTAATTGAGTCCGTGAGCTATATAATAAATATTAGTGTTGAGTCAAGGGCTTGCTTATTTTTGCCATGATCCTAAGTGAATAAAAGAAAAGAGAAAGAAATAAAAAGAAACAAAGAGATCATGTGACTCTTATGGAGAGTAATGAGCTCACATAGAAAGAGTATGATGAATAAAAGTTGTTGAGAGTTGACAAGCACAGTTTTGGTCATCGTTGCAATTAATAGGAAGTAATAAAGAAAGATAGGTCTTCACATATAGATATACTATCTTGGACATTTTTTATAATTGTGAGCACTCATTAAAATATGGCATGCTAAAGAGTTGATGTTGGACAAGGAAGACAACGTAATGGGTTATGTTTTCTTACATCTAAAATAAATTATATTGTCATGGATCATCCAACATGATTGAGCCTGCCTTTCCCTCTCATGCTAGCCAAATTCATCGCACCATGTAGACATACTACTTGTGCTTCCAAATATCCTTAAACTAGTTTTGCCATGAGAGTCCACCATACCTACCTATGGATTGAATAAGATCCTCCAAGTAAGTTGTCATAGGTGCAAAGCAATAAAAATTGCTCTCTAAATATGTATGACTTATTAGTATGGGAGAAATAAGCTTTATACGATTGTGTGATATGGAAGAAATAAAAGTGACAGACTGCATAACAAAGGTCCATACCACAAGTGGCAATATAAAGTGACGTTCTTTCGCACTAAGATTTTGTGCATCCAACCATAAAAGCGCATGACAACCTCTGCTTCCCTCTGTGAAGGGCCTATCTTTTACTTTTATCTCCTACCTTGCACAAGAGTCACGGTGATTTTCACCCTTACTTTTTACATTTTATCCTTTGGAAAGCACAGCATGTTGGCAAGATCCTGGTATATATGGCTAATTGGATGTGAGTTTTCATGAACTATTATTGTTGACATTACCCTTGAGGTAAAACATTGGGAGGAAAAACTATAAGCCCCTATCTTTCTCTGTGTCTGATTAAAACTCCATACCCATAAATATTGCATGAGTGTCAACAATTGTGAAAGACTATATGATAGTTGAGTATGTGGACTTGCTGCAAAGCTCTTATATGTTGACTCTTTCCTATGTTATGATAAATTGCAATTCCTCCAATGGCTGAGATTATAGTTTGTTAGTTGTCAATGAAGTTTACAATTCATACTTGAAATTGTGATTGAATTATTACTCTAGCATAAGAAATTATGTGACAAGAATTATATAAGTTGTTGTTCTAAGAATGATCATGATGCCCTCATGTCCGTATTTTATTTTTATCGACACCTCTATCTCAAAACATGTGGACATATTTTTCGATTTCGGCTTTCGCTTGAGGACAAGCAAGGTCTAAGCTTGGGGGAGTTGATACGTCCATTTTGCATCATGCTTTTATATCGATATTTATCGCATTATGGAATGTTATTACACATTATGTCACAATACTTATGCCTATTCTCTCTTATTTTACAAGGTTTCCATAAAGAGGGAGAATGCCGCCAGCTGGGATTCTGGGCTGGAAAAGGAGCAAATATTAGAGACCTATTATGCATAGCTCCAAAAGTCTTGGAACTTCATGGAAGACGTTTTCCAAATATATAAAAAATACTGAGAGCAAGAAGTTCACCAGGGGGCCACACCCTGCCCACGAGGGTGGGGGCGTGCCCCTACCTCGTGGGCCCCCTGGTGGCCGTCCAGTGGCCATCTTCTGCTATATGAAGTCTTTTGATGGGAAAAAACAATAAGCCATCTTCTCGGACGAAACTCCGCCTCCACGAGGCGGAACCTTGGCGGAACCAATCTAGGGCTCTGGTCGAGCTGTTCTGACGGGGAAATCTCCCTCCGGGAGGGGGAAATCATCGCCATCGTCATCACCAACGCTCCTCTCATCGGGAGAGGGCAATCTCCATCAACATATTCACCAGCACCATCTCCTCCCAAAACCCTAGTTCATCTCTTGTATCCAATTCTTGTCTCCAAGTCCGGGATTGGTACCTGTGGGTTGCTAGTAGTGTTAATTACTCCTTGTAGTTGATGCTAGTTGGTTTATTTGGTGAAAGATCATATGTTCAGATCCTATCTGCATATTAATACCCCTCTGATTATCAACATGAATATGCTTTGTGAGTAGTTACGTTTGTTCCTGAGGACATGGGAGAAGTCTTGCTATTAGTAGTCATGTGAATTTGGTCTTCGTTCGATATTTTCATGAGATGTATGTTGTCATCCCTCTAGTGGTGTTATGTGAACGTCGACTACATAACACTTCACCATTATTTGGGCCTAGAGGAAGGCATTGGGGAGTAATAAGTAGATGATGGGTTGCTAGAGTGATAGAATCTTAAACCCTAGTTTATGCGTTGCTTCGTAAGGGGCTGATTTGGATCCATATGTTTCATGCTATGGTTAGGTTTACCTTAATACTTCTATTGTAGTTGCGGATGCTTGCAATAGAGGTTAATCATAAGTGGGACGCTTGTCCAAGTAAGGACATCATCCAAGCACCGGTCCACCCACATATCAGATTATCAAAGTACCGAACACGAATCTTATGAACGTGATGAAAACTTGCTTGACGATATTCCCATGTGTCCTCGGGAGCGTTTTTCTCTATATAAGAGTTTGTCCAGGGTTGTCCTTTGCTACAAAAAGGATTGGGACACCTTGCTGCACTTTATTTACTTTTTTTACTTGTTGCTCGTTACAAATTATCCTATCACAAAACTATCTGTTACCACTTATTTCAGTACTTGCAGAGAATAGCTTGCTAGAAACCACTTATCATTTCCTTCTGCTCCTCGTTGGGTTCGACACTCTTACTTATCGAAAGGACTACGATAGATACCCTATACTTGTGGGTCATCAAAGATATTCCGGTGATTCCATACGTGTCGTTCCCACCGCCATCTTTGGCATGCTAGGAAGGGGAGCGCAGTTGTGAAAATCCGGTCTAGCAGTTAGTTTAGCAGTTCTTCGTCACCATGGCTCCCAGGAAGAAGACGATCACAGCGATCGGTTCGTCGGGGGACGAACGACCCATACTAGTGCGGGTGAGTGGTGGGGCGGTCGCGGACGGAAGCTGAGGCGCAGCCCGCGAACACCCGCATCGCTCTGGCAGCCAAAGCCTGGCGATCGGCATCGTTCGTGCGCGAGACGACGGGCCGCACGCCACCAAATCCAAAGACGGAGCTGGGCCCCCCACAGGCGGCACGAGGCCCTCCAGGGGCGGCGTCCTGCCACCCACGGGCGGCGCGGCGACTTCCGAGGCGCCTACACCGGCACCCATGATGCGCTCTTCCCAGGTTGTGCGCGGCGAGCAGCGTCACCACGCTGGTGACCCTGGGCGCCATCGTGGGAAGAGTTCTGTGCATCATTCGCGGGACGTAGAAGACCAGCATGCACACCGAGACGCTGGTGAAAATGGCGCACTGCCGCCAAGACGTGATAGAGCTCCTTCTAACGTGGTTAGAAGTCGGAGCACGTCACGGTCCATGCAGCTTTCGCCGCCACCAACACCAGTAGAAGCTTTGGCGCGCGCGCAGTTGCTCCTCGACTTTCCTCCTCCTGCAGAAAAGCTCGACGAGTGGAGAGCCACCATCCAGAGCCTTCTTGGTGTTGCCAACAAAGATGAACCGCAACCAGCGGGGCCCTCAGGCCGGCGCTCTGTCGAGCCACCGCGTGCTAGTGGTGGAAGGACCGGAGGTGCTGCGGCCATGGTGCACTCTCCCCCCCCCCAACGTCCATCCCCACGGGTGCCGGTCTGTCGTGATGACGCTTGTGATAACATCTCCATAGAGTCGTCTGACCCACGGACCCACCGCGATCAGCGCCAAGTTCTTCGGTAGCGAGCCCGTGAAGACGCTCGAACCACCATCGAGCGCCGGTGCGACGCACGCCACCAGTCAGATAGGCGGGCAGGGCCCACTATGGACCACCCAGCACTGGGAGGCTCTGGCGGCCTACCCTACGAGGTGGGTTGCCCAGCCTTCAGCCGTGAGTTGCGGCAGTTCCATGGCCCTCCCACCGCACGTTAAAGCCCGACGTTGGCGAGAAGTACAACGGCAAGACCCACCCATCAAAGTTCCTCAGCATCTACACCATCGCGATGCAAGCTGCTAGAGCCCGCGATGACAAGGTGCTTGCCAATTACTTCCCGTTGGCACTTAAACCCAATGTTATGTCATGGTTGATGCACTTGCCGGCGGATTCCATTTCTTCTTGGTCGGACTTGTGCCATGAGTTCGTTGGTGCCTTCACCGGAGGCCACCAAGCTCATGGCCAGGCAAGCGATTTTCACATCATCCCCCAGAAGGAAGGTGAAACCCTGCGCAAGTACATACAGAGGTTCAGCCGGGTGCAGTACAACATCCCAGATGTTCATCCCACCACCGTGATCAACGCATTTCATCAGAATGTGCGCAACCGCAAGCTGCGTGAAGAGCTGGCGGTGAACAAGGTCAAAGATGTGGCCGAACTTTATGTTCTAGCCGATAGGTGCGCTCGAGATGAAGAGGGGAGGAAGTACCCCGGCGAAGACGCCGGTGCGAAAACCGACTCCACAGACGAAGGAACAGCCACCTCGACAAAGAAGGGACGGCGCCGCAACAGGAAGCGCAAGGGCAAGACCGTGCTTGCCGTCGAGGGATCCAAGGACACCGGCGCTGCCAAGAAGGCCAAGACAGACGACCCCGGCAAGGAAATTGCCGGGTGCGCCACTTGCTGGGCCTTGGCGGCTACCAACAAGCCAGGAGGCTCCGACAAGCAATACTACAAGATCTATCACACCAAGGGCCACGACCTCCAGAACTGCCAGCAAGTCGAGCTGCTAGCTGAGAAGCAAAAAGCTGAGTATGAGAGGCGGTACAAGGAGAAGGGCTAGGATGGCGCCGTGGAATCTGGCAAGAAGCATGGCGGCCAAGGAGGTTGCCGCGGAAAGGATAACCAGCTAGAGAGGCCCGCTCGAGGCCGCGACAAGAAGCAAGGAGATGATGATCATGACGAAGATGACGAGTCCGGTGAGCATGAGTTCCAGAAGGCTATGGAGGCCATGTGCATCGATGGTGGCGCCTCGCTGCACACCTCTCACCGCCAGCTCAAGCAGTGGGCGCGTGAGATCACAGCAGCGGAACCATCACTCGATGGTCAGAAGCCACTGAAGTGGTCCAGCACGCCTATCATTTTTAACACCGAGTACCACCCTGATCGCACAACTGCGGTCGGCTGTTTGCCGTTGTTGGTCTCGCCAACAATACGCAACCTCAAGGTGACGAAGATGCTAGTTGACGGCGGGGCCGGTCTGAACTCGATCTCGCCCGTTGTGATCAAAAGGTTGTGTTTCAAGGGGTCAACCCGGGGAGGAGTCAGCCGAAGGGTAAGGTCATGCTGCCCGTGACGTTTGGAGGTGAGTTAAACTACAGTATGGAGAGGATTGTTTTCAATGTAGCCGAGATCCCCTTGCCCTACAACGGGATCCTCGGCCGCCCGGCACTAGCCAAGTTCATGGCGGCGTCACATTACGCTTACAACACACTGAAGATGCCTGGGCCGATGACCATCGTCACCGTCCCCTCCAACAAGAAGGACGCACTGATCTACGTCGACCAACTCTACCGGGAAGCAGTTGTAGCGACTGCCGCTGGAGCCCCGGCAGGAAAGAAGACCGGCAAGACCTCTCGCACCCACTCCGGCAAGCGCACCTCTTCAGAGTGTTGTGCTCCCGTCGAGGACATGCCAGAAAACTCCACCAGCAAGAGCAAGAAATCCGGAGTTGCACCACCAGAGAGCAAGAAAGTGTCCCTCAAGGAGGATGGCACGGGAGGGGCTTTCACCATAAGCTCCACCCCAGACAGCAAATAGGAAGGCGCGCTCGTCACCTTCCCGCGGGAGAATGTTGACGTATTTGCATGGCAAGCATCTGACATCCCCGACGTTCCCAGGGAGGTGATTGAGCACCATCTTGCTGTCTTTCCTCATGCGCGACCCGTCAAGCAGAAGGTCAGGAAGTAAGCTTTGGAACGGCAGGAGTTCATTACAAAGGAGATCAGGAAGTTGGAAGCGACAGGCTTGGTGAGAGGAGTACTCCATCAAACGTGGTTGGCCAA